>NC_084827.1:157356435-157669817 GCF_033115175.1 Lepus europaeus
GAGATGGAAAGAGGGAAAGAGAGAGAGAGAGAGAGAGACAGATCAAACATCTGATTCACTCTCCAAATGTCCACAATTAGCCAATACCAACCAGGCTGAAACTAGGGGCCTAGAAATCAGTCGAGTTTCCTGACAGGGGCAGCATGGCTCCAAGTCCTTGAGCCATCATCTGCTCCCCAGGATGCACACTCTCAGGAAGCTGGATTGCAATTGGAGCAGTTGGGAATCAAATGAGGTGCTCCGACATCAGATGCAGAGTGTCCCAAGCAGCGACTTCATGGATGCACGTGCTTGCCCCAGACAAAGTTATCTTATACAAACTTTCTTAGTTCTCAGACTAGTAACTTTATATTTTAAAAAATTCACACAAAAATCACTTATCCAATTTTCTAAATACTTACTGGTTTTCCCTCATTTTACTTAATGCAGAAGTTCAACAACCTTTTGTGTTTTATCACAAATTAATTCTCTTCCACATTATCTCATTAAAACATGTCCAGAATATACCATCATCCTTCCTCTACTTTTTGTTTGATGGCAAAGTTAAAAAGCCCTGTGGCTACTTTCCTTAACATTATTATCTCTATAGCTATCTCTCAACTTTTTTTTTTTTTTACTATTTATTAATTTTCCTTATCCTACAAGCAGAAAGGGGGAGCAGTGATCTCTCTCTTCCAAATATATAATCATCTCAATAATGTTACTGCAAATTTCTTTCCTCCTAAAGCCAAAGTGGCTATCTCTACTGAAAATTATAAACATAATATTATATAAAACAAAAAAATATTTATCACATTTTAATATCTTCATGTTTGAATTTTGGATCTATTATTTGTGAACCTCCATAGCTTTAGGTAAGCCATTAAATCCTTACACTTAAATTTCCCATTACTCCATCGGGAAAAGGGGGCTGACAGTAGCATCTTTACCATAACTTTTTTTTTTTTTTTAATTTTTGACAGGCAGAGTGGACAGTGAGAGAGAGAGACAGAGAGAAAGGTCTTCCTTTTGCCGTTGGTTCACCCTCCAATGGCCGCTGCGGTAGGCACGCTGCGGCCAGCACACCGCGCTGTTCCGATGGCAGGAGCCAGGTATTTATCCTGGTCTCCCATGGGGTGCAGGGCCCAAGGACTTGGGCCATCCTCCACTGCACTCCCTGGCCACAGCAGAGAGCTGGCCTGGAAGAGGGGCAACCGGGACAGGATTGGTGCCCCGACCGGGACTAGAACCCGGTGTGCCGGCGCCGCAAGGCGGAGGATTAGCCTAGTGAGCCGCGGCGCCGGCCTTTTACCATAACATTTTGAAGATGAAATAAAAAATGTGGAAATCACCATACTGAGTACCATATAACAAGGACGCAAAAGGTAGCTGTGATCATTATTATAGCATAGTAGTATTTACAAAGTTGAGTGTAAGTATTATGACAGAACATAGATCTGCTATTGAAGCCCGGAAACATATACAGTCCAAGTTGAGATGTGCTGTAAACATAAAATCCATACTGGAATTCAAAAACTTAGTATGAAAACTGAAGAAGGTAAGGTATTTCATTAGGTTTTTACAGGCTTACATGTTAAAATGATACACATTTTTAAAATTTATTTTCACTTATTCGAAAGGCATTGTGACAGAGAGTGGCATAGACATGGAGAGATCCTCGGCAAGAAGGTTCAGTCCCCCAAATGACTCAACAGCCAGGACGGGGCCAGGCCTCAACCAGGAGCCTGACACTCCATCTGGGTCTCCCACATAGGTGGCAGGGACCCAAGAACTTGGGCCATCATCTACTGCCTCCCTGGCATATTTAGCTGCAAGCTGGATTGGAAGTGGAGTAGCTGGGACTTGAACTGAAGCCATCTGACATGGGATGTGGGGATCTTAACTGCTGAGCCAAACACCAATCAATCCTGATAATGATTTAGATATATAGGATTAAGCAAATATAAAGTTATTTTTGTTTGTATTTAATATTTAAATACTATTAGAAAATGTTTTAATTACAAATACTGTTCATATTTGTGGTATGCCTTAGATTTCTACTCTCCAGCCCTGCTACACATAACAGTTCCATGGTCTTAGTTTTACTTCTAATACACTTTTTCTCTGTGAAATGTGGTCATCCAATATGAACCTAAATTCTTATGTAGAGATTTAAAATCTTTTAAAATCTTTTATTATAGGACTTATAGAAGAGGATTGTAAGATTTTACAATGATCCATCAATATATTATAACTTGACATAAAACATTATTTTATATCATATTTGCAAGAGATCCTCCTTATGCATCCTGTCAAAGTAATGATAAAGATTTATTTGAACATCAGATACTTATATATCCAGTTTATTTATATGTGAGTATCTGAAGACCTTGATGGTAATAAATGGGAAAACTTAGTTAATTTTACTACAAGGCATGAAGGTTAGCAGAAGATCAGTAATAGATTGTGGTTAAAAAGTGGTCCCAGTGAAGCCTGTGTAAGTAAAGGAGATGGTCTAAAAGCTGTGTGGGGACATGGTTCTATAACTGTACATCCTGTTTCTTCGTGTGACCTTGAGCGTGTTCTGACTATGATGAAACCCTGGTTTCCAGTCATGTGATTAACTAGTTGTGAAGACAAAAGACCATATACATAAATTCACCAAAAGTCTCATGTCAAGGGCTCAGCTTCTATCCTTGTAAATTGAGATAATCGCCCATAACCTATAGCTCAAAAAAATGGTAAATGCATAGAACAATCAATTAATTAAGTGCAAACATATCCTTTTAACACTTATATATGCCAAATTGATGAAGAGAATGACTTTAAATACCAGCCTGTCCTGAATACCACAAAGAAAACCAAGAAACAGCTCATTCATGACAGGAGAGACCCAAAGGAATAGATTCCTTCCACCCTCGTCAGAGTTCCGGAGCACCCTCTGGAATTAGCAGTGCCTATACTGGCGGAAGTGTGGGTTCTGCTCAGGTTCTCTCAGGTTCTGCTCTTGGTCTCTCTTTATTAAACATATTAAAATTCACAGAACTGAATATTGAGATATATTTCTAATAAAACATTCTACTGTAACATGATTTCAACTTTCTGCCTTTCTGAAAACGCCTCAGTAAAATTCCCAAATCTCCCTTAAATGTTATGCTTTCTATGAGAGTATTCCTGGCATTCAGCCTTTTCTTTTATTACTATTATTATTATTATTATTATTATGTTTACCATGAGTCTGCAGCCAAACTGCATCTTTGTTTTTACTTTGGCAATAGCTTTTCTTGACAGTCATTTTTACACCAATCCTATTCCTTCCACTGTACTGTGCATCCATTGATTGAACTTTTTTTTGAACTTTAATTCCATGAGTTTGACTTTAAACTTTGCTTTACACTTTTCCTAAAGCATACCACTAAATCTTGTTTAAATATATGAATGTGAGTGTACACACATGTATACATGTCGCTTAAGCCCAGATCTCCATCCTGGTACAGAGCTTGTGTCTCCGGTTTTCTTTTTTTTTAATTTTTAAAATTTTTAAAAAATTTTTTTGACAGGCAGAGTGGACAGTGTGAGAGAGAGACAGAGAGAAAGGTCTTCCTTTGCCGTTGGTTCATCCTCCAATGGCCACCGCGGTAGGCGTGCTGCGGCTGGCGCACCACGCTGATCCGATGGCAGGAGCCAGGTGCTTCTCCTGGTCTCCCATGGGGTGCAGGGCCCAAGGACTTGGGCCATCCTCCACTGCACTCCCAGGCCACAGCAGAGAGCTAGCCTGGAAGAGGGGCAACCAGGACAGAATCTGACGCCCCCACCAGGACTAGAACCTGGTGTGCTGGTGCCGCAAGGCGGAGGATTAGCCTATTAAGCCATGGTGCCGGCCGTGTCTCCGGTTTTCTACTAGACATATCCACTTGAATGTCACATTGATATTTCACGTTCAAGGTGTTCATTGTATCATTTTCCCACCCCTTTAGTGTTTTTCTCCCTTGTACTTTTGATGTTAGTAAATGACACCACCATGCATCTACCTGTCTCAGTCATATACTAGGATATCATTTTTAATTAACCTCTCTTCCTTACCACTTACATATATTCCAGCACATTCTACCTTTTAAAAATCTTTCCTTGAATACAACCAATCATATTTATTCTGTTTCTATTTCTGTCATTGTCTCTCTCTGGCTTCCTTTTCCATCTCTCTATCTTCTTCAAGACTTTGTAGATGTTTTCTCTCTGTTTAGAGTACTTTTCCCATTTCCATTTCCATTTCCTTTCCCTCTTTGCCAAGTTTATTGCCATGTATCTTTTTGGACTTTACCTATCATATCTACCAGGATATATTTTCTTCAAGGCTACATTAGGTTTCCTTTCCATGTGTTTTCATAGCACATTACTTTTACATATGTAACAATATCATATTTTATCATACCTCTTTCCTTCCACATTGTAAGATTTAATTTCTTTGAGTACAAGAATTGTGTCCTACTCAATATCATGTCCAAAGCACCCACATTAGCACATTGGAAGTACTAAGTGAGTGAACTCCCTATGGAACTGGATTGCAAGCCCCTAAATTTTAGATGATATTTTTCAGTGCACAAAGGAAGAGATAGTATAGAAAAAAAAAAAAAGGAGCAGAGCTCCTGGTCTCCCCATCTTTCCAAATGGACTCAAATTTAATGTTGGCAACTATTTCAGCTACATGTTTACCCTGTTAAAATCTCTGCCTAGAGGGTGAATTCTGTAGACATTTGCTTAAATTTCTCCAAGGACACAAAGTGACATTGCCAAAAATAGCTCAATGAATAAAGTTCAGAGGACCAGAATCCTAGAATGAAAATGTATGCTATTCCCTATTTGTTGTTTTTTTATTTCCCTCTTCCTCAAGGACAATATACCAAGTAGCTATTTCATGGTTCTCCAAAGAAAAAATAAAAAATACACTTCACATCTTGAAATGATAGCATTTCATTCCTTTCACCTTGGATTTACGTTAAAATTAAAATTAGTTTAAATTTAGGTTTAAATTTGGGCTTTAGAATGTGTATATTCTCTCATAACTTCTAGATACTTTGTTTAGTACTACTCAAGAAAATGATCAATGATATCTTTCCAAACTTAGATCCATTATACATTTATCAAAATACCTCAGTGGTTCGTGAATTAGGTGTTGCTACATATAAATCAGGCCTGCTTTGTACATAGTGATAAATGAGGTGGGTAAGTCATTCACTCTTACTGTCACTCAGACAGTCAGTGACATAGCTCTCCTTGTTTCTCCTTGTAATAAAACACTAGTTTTATTGTGGAGTTCTACCACTGCAGTCTGGACAAATGGAATGAATTCATACCTGACAGACCAAAACAAATGTAGAAGGGCAAAGCAGGTACTTGGACAAGTCTCCTAGATGACTGCAATTGTTTTTACATTCTAAAAGAGTGAAAATAAGTCTTAATTAAAGGAGAAAAAGGTTTTACTTCTGAGAAATACAAATGCTTTTTATAAGCCAGCCTCCAAAGAACATAGAGAAGATAAATAGAAACCAGAGACTCTACAGATTTAAAATGCAACAAATGAAAAAATTATAATAGTGTTCATTAAGCCTGTGGTTTATTGTTATGTGTGACCTCTGCTGTCCAACAGCAGCTGATAGATTGCTACTACTAACACATGAGACTTGGATGTGCTGAGTTACTTTTGGACACTAGTATTACCAAAAGCTACTTATATAATTCCATGTGGTGACTAACGATTGTACTTGGGTTATACACACATTGCAAATGTGGCTGGCAAGGTCTACTCATATCTTAATATAAGTCATATAATCATGGAACAGAATACTTAAACCCCTCACTATCTTGTTCATATCTGGGAGTTCTTAATCGCTTTTAAAAATACTGAGAAAATCTTGCCATGTTTTATATGAGTCAGATATAGGAGCATAATATAGCTAATTTAAGTATAGGGTATTCTAACATACTTATGGCAGATTGCTCATTTTAAAAACTCACATCATTAAGATAATCTATGTTGATGGAATGATCTCTTAGTAAATTTTTACATAGCCCTCAAGTCATCGTACCATATCAAATTACTGTGAAGCAGCATCACAATAAATTAAAATTCAAAAATTGTTAGCAAAAATGAGCATTTGACTAAACTCAAGAGAAATCATATTAAATATGATAGCTGGTCTCTCAACTATATTGCAATAAACTTGGTAACCTAGAAGAAATGGAAAAATTTGTGGACACATAAATCTTACCCAGATTGAATCATGAGAAAATAGAATACCTAAACAGATCAATATCAAGTCACAAGATTAAATCAATAATAAAAAACTTTCTGATCCAAGAAAAGCCCAGAACCAGATGGCTTTCCTGCTGAATTCTTCACAACTTTTAAAGAATTAACACCAATCTTTTTTTCCTCCAAAGATTCATTTATTTATTTATTTGGAAGGCAGAATTACAGACATGTAGTGAGAGACAGACCTTCCATATGCAGGTTCACCCCCCTAAATGGCCACACTGTCTAGGGATGGGCCAAGCTGAAATCAGGAGCTTTTTCTATGTCTCCCATGTGAGTGGCAGGGACCAAAGCACCTGTGCCATCTGCTGCTTTCCCAGGCTTGTTAGTAGGGAGCTGGATAGGAAGTGGAGCAATATGGACTCCAATCATGACCCACAGGATACAAGCAGTGGCTTAACCTGCTGTGCCACAACAGCAGCAATCTTAAATTATTTCAAAGAAGTAGAAGATTAAAGAACTGGGAATTCTTCCAGATTCATTCTATGAGACCAATATTACCCTGATACCAAACCAGACAAGGACACAACATCAAAAGAAAGCTACAGGACAATATCCTTGATGAACACAGATGCAACAATCATCAACAAAATACTAGCAAACTGAATCCAACAGCACATTAAAAAGATCATTCTCCATGACCAAGTGGGATTCATCCCAGGGATGCAGGATGCAAATCAACAAATGTGATATAGAGCATCAACACAATGAAGGACAAAAACCATATGATTATCTCAATAGACACAGAAAAGGCATTAGATTATTATCCCTTTGGATTAAAGCATTTATATATAGAAAGCTCCAAAGACTCTACCAAAAAGCGATTAGAACTAATAATAAAGAATATTATTAATTACAGGATACAAAGTTACCATACAAAAATCAGTAGTGTTATTATACACCAATAGTGAATTATCCGAAAAAGAAATCAAGAAGCCCATCTCATTTCCAACAGATACAAAAGGAAAATACTTGGGAATAAAATTAACCAAAAAGGTGAAAGAACTCTACAATGAAAACTATAAATCACTGATAACAGAAATTGAAGAGAACACAAAGAAATGGGAAGGCATCTCACATGCAGGGATTGGAAGAATCAATATCATTAAAATGTGCATTCTATCCTACACAGTGTACAGATCCAGTGTAATCTCTATCAAAATCACAGTGACATTTTTCATACAACTAGAAAAAAAAGACCATAAAAATTTGCGTGGAACCATAAAAGACTCCAAATAGCCAAAGTGATCTTAAGCAAAAAGAACAAAGCAGGAGGCATTATACTACCTGGCTTTAAAATATATCACAAAACTATAGTAATAGCATGGCATTGGCATAAAAACAGATCCACAGACCAATGAAATAGAATAGAGACCGTGGAAGTAAAACTCTTGCTTCTACAGCCAAATGATTTTTGACAAAGGTGCTAAGAAGATGCTTGGGAAAATAATTGCCTTGTTAATAATTGGTGCTGGGAAATTTGTATATGTGCATTCAGGAGAATGAATCTAGACTCCTATTTCTCACCATTTACAAAAATCAGCTCAAAGTTAACCTAAACGTGAGACCTGAAACTTCAGAAATTTTAGGGGAAAACACATCAGGACATTGAAATGGGCAAGAATTTTCCAGATCAGAACCCAAAAGCACAGGAAATAAAAGCAATAATAGACAAATGGGATTTTGTCGAACTAAAGAGCTTTTGCATAGCAAAGGAAAGAAAGTGAAGAGACAACCTAAAGAATGAGAGAAAATATTCGTAAGATATACATCTGACAAGATGTTAATATCCAGAATATATAAAGAACTGAAGCAACTCAGTAACAAATAGCAAAACACTCCTCAAATAATCCAATTAAAACATGGGCACTAGATTTAAACAGATGTTTTTAGATGAAGACATAAAAATGACCAACAGGTATATGGAAAAAAAAAAAAAAGCTCAGTATCACTAATCATCAGAGAAATCTAAATCAAAACAATAATGAGATGTTACCTCACTCCAGTAAGATCGGTTACTGTCAAAAACACAAAAGATAACAAGCATTGGCAAGAAGGTGGAGAAAAAGAAATCCTTACACACTGTTGATGAGGATGTAAATTAGGATAGCCATTATGGAAGAGAGTAGAGAGGTTCCCCAATCCAGCAGTCCCACTCCTGGTTATATATCCAAAAGAAATGAAAGCCATCTGTGATCCTATGTTTATTGCAGCACTCTTCAGAATAACCAGGCTAGGATTTTTTGGATGTTTTCATTAAAAAGATATGTTTGATATACATATTTATGTGATTGGACATTATACAATGCATATATGCAATGAAGAACTATACAGTACCCAGTACATTTATACAATTTTATGTGAAATTTTTAAAAAAATAATAAATACAAAATGTTTATAATTAAGGTAGAGAGGATGTTTTTCAGCAAACTATATGCAGATGATTTGAGGTGCATTTTACAGTTTTAACTTAAGAAAAAAGCATAGCATAGGACAGATATATTGTATGCTATCATCATTTTGTAAGAATTAGGCAATGACCCACTTCATATCTCACCCAAAAAATTCAACATGAATAAGATGTTATTTTCTCTTCTGTCTGCTGCAGAGCTTTTTCATGTTTGTTATGTGATCAAGTGATCATAATCCTACCTACCATAATACTTTTCAAAACATTACAGAAGGGGCATGCATGTGACCCAGCAGTTAGGATATCTGTGTACCTTAGAGAACCTGGGTTCAATACCCAGCTCTGGCTTCTGATTCCAGAACACCAAGTGAAGACCCTGGGAGACAGTGGTGGTGGGCTCAGGTAATTGGATTCTTTCCACCCACTTGGGAGACGTGGCTTAAGTTCCTAATTCTTATCATTAACCTGGCCCAGTCCAGTCCTGCCTATTGTAGGCATTTGCAGAGTGAACCAGCAGATGGGAGTGCTCTGTGTGTATGTCTCTCTCTGGAATAAATAAGTAGATAAATTCTGAAAAATTACACGAGAAAGCAGAAGATTCTGGCTTAAACTTGAAGCTTGGAAATGTATAGTGTTACAGTATAGCTGAAGTACTATTTGTTAGAATGACTAAAAAGTAACTTGGCGGGGCTGCTTCTGTGGCTTATCGGGTAAAGCGGCCACCTGCAGTGCCGGCATCCCATATGGGCACTAGTTTGAGTTCCAGCTGCTCTCTGCTATGGTCTGGGAAAGCAGTAGAAGATGGTCCAAGTCTTTGGGCCTCTGCACCACCATGGGAGTCCTGGAAGAAACTCCTGGCTCCTGGCTTAGGATCGGCATAGCTCCAGCCATTGCAGCCAATTGGGGGGTAAATCAGTGGATGGAAGACCTCTCTCGGTCTCTGTCTCTATCTCTCTCCTTTATCTCTCTCTCTTTCTTTCTGCCTCTCTTCCTCTTTCTCTCTCTGTAACTCTGACTTTCAAATAAATAAATCTTAAAAAAAAAAAAAAGTAACTTGGCTAGGAGTTTGGAAAAACATGAGTCAGTTGCTGTCCTAGTTTCTTCCCCTCCCCCACCTTGAGTGTTATCAAAAGATAGTTATATACATGTATGTTACAATCTGATGCAAATAAATAAAGAGAAGCAGGGTGGGATGGAGGGGCAAATGATAGATTGAAGGCCAAAAAATTAGGTTACTTACTCACATTGTAGATGTAAGACAAGGAGAACACGATGATGGGCGTAACTACAGTAACCCATTCCTGAAGACAGGGAAACTTGTCAGATCAAAGCCAAGAAATTCCAAATGGGAGTACATGCTTTGTTCCTAAGGGCAGAGAACATGAGGTGGATTTTATGGTAAATATATCATTCACTTCACAATGGATAGTTAGAATTGGAGTGAAACTTGGAATTGCTTTATCCTGCAGAATGAAGAGTAAAATAATAGATAGGTTTTAACATCTAAGAAGCATAGGCATCATCCCCACCTGCTCACTGAATTTGGAATTAACAATAAAATACCAGCTTTATCATTGAAAACACTTGGGTGTCATGGCTAGAGCTTCTAGTACTGATGAACTCACATATTCATGATGAATCAGCTCAAAGATTTTAAACAGAGTCAGAAAACAAAGTAGAATTAGCAAAAGTTGCATCCTGCAATGCAAAGGAAAATGAATAGGGGCATGTGTATAGAGTGATTTAAAAGATGAAAAAATTCCATCCTTTGCAAAAGAAATGTAATAAGCCCCCAAACCTTATAAATATAGAAGGAGTCTCTAGAGGACCAATTTAGGGTAATTTCTCCATTTTCAATATTTCTGTGGCAAAATTTTAATTTTGGGCTATTTTTTATTTACTACTTAACACTATATTTCACAGCCCTCCCAAATGTGCCAATGAGATCACCTAAGATCATTCTGTTTAAAATTTTAAGTAAGCAAAACACTGGTTTTAAACTATGCTTAAATATTTTTATATACCACTTTATAATATTTACCCTTTGTCTTTGTGAACCAAGTTTGCTGAGAAAAACTGGTTTAGAAAATAAAACTTACCTTGGAATACTTGGAATTAGAGTCCAGGTTTACCTTTTTCACTGATTTGGGATGCTTATGAACAAAATCACAATCAAGTTGAGCCTTTTTTTCTGGCCAATGAATTGAAAATAAGGCAAATTTGAGAGGAAATTAAAGCCAACGACAAATGTACTTATTTGTAAAGTACTTATAAAAAGGGGGAATGGTTAAAACTCATATACATTCTGACTGCATTAAATTATGAGTAATTGACAGGTTGTATTTTAATCAGAATTGTGAGAGAGTGATGAAGAAAGATAGAAAAGGTGAAACAGGTTACTCAGAGAAGGTTCATATGGAGAAACAAAGATGAGGAGGAAAGAGATAGGATCCAGAAACAAGTGTAGATAAATTATACAATGAGAAAAGCCAGGGAAAAGAAGGAAATAATAGGAAAGGAAGCGGAGGAAAGACAACTCCTAATTTCCGGACTGAACATTCATTCCCAGTGTTATTTTATCACTCTGTCAAATGTTCCAGGTCTCAGCATCTCTGCTTTTGAATTGAGAATAATAGAGTTGGAGGTTCTGACTGTGGGTCGGAGTCTTTGAAGCTTTTATGGCTGCAAGATCGGAATCAAATCTTTGGCCCAAATGCATTGATATAATATGGACTCTGTTCCCATTTCCTTAAGTTCTCCTTCTTTCCAATCATAGGATTTCACTAAGCACTACCAAAGGAGACCACTGATGTTGGTCCCAGCTCCATCTGTTTATGGCAAAAGGACAACAGTGACTCTTCCCCAGTGGAGCTCAACACTCAACTTTTTTGTCTTCGTTTCCTCATGGAGCACTTAGAAAATCTTACTTCTTAAGACATTCCGATCGGTCTGAAAATCAGGTTCATACAGCTGTACTAGTTTCTAGAACAAATAACCCATGATTAACATGGGTAGTATCTCTTTTTACTGTTTTGGGAGACTTGTCTATTGCTTGACAAATCTCATGTTAAGAACCAGTTGGTCTGAGCCAAGCCATATAGTTCAGGACTATAAAGCGGCAGTAAAGACAAGAAGAAAAAAACTAAAATATAATGCATATTCTTAGTTTGTAGGATCTCTTTCCACTTTACTCATTTGTATAATCACCTTTATCTTTTTTGTGAATTTCTCCCATGTGCACATTAGACAAGTTTACATAGAAGTACCTTCCTCAGATACTGTGCTAAACAGAGAAAAGTAGAAAAATTCAATTCATCAGTTGTTAATCTTATTGGAACCTCTAGTGAGAACAAAAATCATACAGGTAACTTTCAGTGCAGTTATTTACTAAAAGTGAGTTTTTTTGGGAAATTTTATGGGTTGATCTCAGAACCCTCTATAGCAGGAGGTAGATATGCTAAAAGAAATTCCTTCATTGAGTAGTTTAAACCACAAGAAATGTCCTTTGGCTTGAGCACCTTTAAATCATAAAATATTTCAATTATTTATATTCTTCTGACACAGTTGCCAAAGGAATAGTCAATTAAAAAAAAAGGTTTATGTTGATTTCATAATCCAGAATTTACTATTTCTTGTTTATCTTGAAGGGATCCTTCATCAATTTAATACCAGATAGGAAATTAGTCAGTTCTTCCTCTTTTTGCCTTGTGATTTCCCTCATTTGCATCCTCTCTCCCCAAATTAGCTTAGTATTTTGAATTATGAAACAGTCAAGGAGGTTACTTTTTCATTTACATTTGTAATATTTTTTATTTTGTAGCAATAGGAAGTGAAAATATTGGGGAATGTGATAAACAACCATTAAGTTCTGTAAATACATGTTGATGAAGTCCAGCTCTAAGAGCTGTCTCACATGTGATGGTGGACTTTGTTCTGACACAGGAGTTAAACAAAGAGAACGAGTTTTTTAAGTGAGTTTGCAATTATATGTGACCTTTCACATTTCTGGTTATAAAGATGTTTGCAAGAGAATAAACTTCTCATGGCAGAAGGTAAGACTACTTTTAAAATCTGAGGAATGAGAAGTGTGTGGCTTGTGTGGTGGTAGCACACTGTGATTGGACAATCTGTGACTTAATCCTTAATGATCTCTTGGTCTGCCTGCCAAGAAATGCTTCCCAATGTGATATCAACCATTACTGGGGCAACTTTTACAAGTGCGCACTTTGGAACAAGTCACAGTGCTCTCTCCTCTGGTCTCATAGGCTGTGACTTTCCGGACCTCTTACAATTGTCTGACGGGGGACACTTATCTGAAGAGCAGAGCAGTGGTCTTTAACAAATCATGGAATACTTTTTTCTCTGTTCTGGTGGACTACGTAGCAATGATGGAGACAGCTCAGATTGCGTGTTAAGTCTCTGCAACAGGAAGTGTGATGCATCCCCACTGGTGATGGGAACTGGGATGAACCTGCTACTGTTCCATGGGTTAGTGTTTTGTATTTGGAAGATGTGTTTGCATACAGAATTTTCACCAGAAAGTTTTTATAGCAAATATTTTATGTCAGAAGTTTATTTTATTGGTAAAATATTAAATAATATACAGAATTAAAAACTGCACTTACACTTCTGAAAAGAAATAAATCTTGGACAAATTATATGCTTATTCCTGAGATTCCCTAAATTTATTCCAGTAGCTGTGCACTCAGACAGTACAAACCTTTATAATATAATCCTTTTCACAAAGTATTACAAAGTTTCTGCAGCTTCTTTAGTTTATACACACATACAGACACACACTCACACATGCATATACAACACTCATACACATACACAGTACCCACATACATGCACAAAACATGTATGTGTGCATATTAAAAACAAAGAAAATACAAGTCCCATATTTTAGTCTGCAGTGATAAAACTGTTTAGCGGAGGTCTCCAATTCAGTATATAGCAGAGTGACTTGTCACACAGCTGCAAAGACTGTTTCAATATTTCCATAGTAAACCTCATTTTCCGAGGTATAGTATTTGAGCCTTAAAAAAACTACATTACACTGAGTGAACCTGACATACAAGGTCTGGAATTTTAATTTTACATATATATTTATATATATTTCTGTTTAAACAATAGTTTTTATTTCCCCAAATTATTAGTTTGAAAAAAAATGAGGTTTACTGGTTTGACCTATTTTTTTTTTTTGCTTCTAAAACTCAAAACATCCTAGAAACTGTCAAGCAATTAGTCTTTAAAATAGTCTAATTACCTTTGGTATTGTTAAAGAAAAATATTCTAAAATGGCCAAGACACATACTATACAAATGCAGTAACTGCCTTTAAAAGAAATGCCAAAGAAATGTTCTCTTTTAACAAAATGTGTATTTACATTACAGCAGTTTTACTACAGGAGTACAGGTATAGAAAAGGAAATCCAGCATACTACATATAAATATGTATGATACGAAAAATACTTTTTAACTTAAATTTGTATGAAAACAGGACAGCTCCAAATATTTTAAAAAAATTTTTCTTCAGTAAATGATGTGTTTAAAATTGAGCTAAGTGCTTTGCTTTTATTTAAGTTCACTTTCAAAAAGAGAATGAAATAAAAATATTAAATATTAGGTTAATTTAGAGCTCTGGTCAAAAGGCCTAAGAAAATTCAGTCTGTAAGAATTTCAACTTTAGGACACATTTCTCAGGCAAAAGTTTACTAATTTCAATGGAAATGTAGCCTAAATAGATGCCATGAGATTAGAACAGTGGTTTCCATATCTGATCTTTTGACTGGGGAGTGTTTTTCACTTTGCTTCTTGTAGCCTTTAACACACATCCTATGATCTGAAAGGGTTTCTTTTTGTCATTAGCTAAAGAGTAGGTCAGAAAAGAAAAAAATCACCATAGTTTTTAAGACTTTAAGGGGGGTATTGCACTTGTACAGAAAGAAAATAGTATCTTTTAAACTTAATAGTAGAAACAATCACTCTGGGATTGCAAATAACAAATGGTCTAAAAGGTCCAACTATTAAAAGCAAATAGGTGGCCTGGAGACCCCCTCCAAACCTGGAATAATTTACAGTAATGTTAAAGCATTTTTCTCCAGTGGGGAGAAAATTAAGACTCTTTGCTTTACAACTTTAATGTCTTTTAAAATACTTCCAAAAAAAAAAAAAAATCAAATAATCACTCATGCCAAACATTTTCAGAAGAAAGCCAAACCAGAATGCAAATCCCACAAAAAGGAAGGCAAAAATACCATAAAAGGTTCATATAACCTCTGGATTCATAATTTAGTACCCAATGTTGGAAAGTGAAAGTCACGTGTGGGTTATATAGCTTATTATTTTTAATCCAACCACTTCTCTTTTTAATATAAAATTACACTTGAGTATAAAAATATGTCAGCAGATTACACAGCTAACAACAATCACAAACAAAAAATTAAGACATAAGAGATGAATGAATTGGAAATTAGAGTTGACCTAATCTTCAAACTAGTGGGGGGGAGGTGAGATAAAGACATCCAGAGACAGTTATGAGAGACTGACAGAAGAGAAAGAGGTAGGGGCAGAATTTACAAAATTTAGGAAGCGACAACAGAGAGATTCGTTTACATACAAGGGGAAGTGACCTTTGTTCAAAATCTGAGAGTGCCTGACAAATTTTTTCTAATCACTGTTTCAGAATTTGAACTACTTAAAAAAAGCCCAAGAATATACAACGAAAACCAAAACCCAGATTTTTTTTTCCCTTGTTACAGTGTATTCATTTCGTAAAAAATCCATTTCTAGGAAATTAGATCCTGATAAGTGCATAGTAGGGGATTCAGTGACCTCCACCCGTTCAAGAAGCTTTCCTTACTGTATGTCACTTGAGGTAATCTGAGGGCCCGTTCACTGCAAACTGGCTTATCTGTACCTATATGAAGTCATATGCTGCTCTTTATGTGGCTTAGCAGAGGGCCTCTGAATTTTATGTTTTATTCACAATAAAAAGGATATCTTAAAAAACTAGTCATTCATGTACCACTCTTGAGTATGGGACAAGGGTTAATTCACAACCAATTTATACAGAAAATATACAAATGCAATGTTATGGGAGAAAAACCCCAACAACAGAATTATGAACTTATTTCTAAGAGTGCACGTGAAAAATATTCACAAACTTACAGTACAGCAAGATAAAACTAAAAAGCTAGAAATAGAATGTTACATAAAAACATTATGGAGATTCCAAAATTTTAGGTTTCTGCAATAAATGTAAAAATATTCAAGGTATCATTTTTGGCCTAGCAATACACTATGATAAAAAGAAACACTAGCATATCACAGCTTCTTGGTCACAGGACATTTGCTTTGTAGAACAAGCAGCTCATTTTTAAAAAAGCTGTCATATCCTAACACATCCATCGCAAGTAATACACAATCATGGTACGAAACCATGTGAGATTTTGCTTTGGAGAATAGCAATGTGATATGACTGTTCATTTTGTTTTGTTCAAGGATTATTTTTTTTTACATTGTTCCATGAAACATTAATAGATTACATGATAGAGGTTCCAAGACTAGAAAAACACTAGTCTGGAGATGAAAATCCCAGACAATACTGTATTTTATTGACCAAAAATTCCATTAATAAATCCTTGTGTGATACAGAACTTATTTTTCCTTAAAACAGAATGAAAATATATACCATAATTAAGTTCACAGCTAAAATTTCACTGTACCTTATATTTTACCTGCATTTTCTTGTAATGGTATTCAGAAATACTATCAAACTAAAAAAGGTATTAAAATCTGGTTTCAAGATTTCCTTTGAACAGCCAAGCTGAAAGTTTCTGTATTGGAAATTGCTTTAACAGTTTTGCCATAAGAACACAAAGATGAATTATATAGTACTCAATTTTAAGTGATTTTTTAAAAATACACAATAAAAGTGTTGTAGAGCTACAACAGCTAACCAACACTCTCAATGCATTTTAAAAAGGCACCAATATAAAAACTTTTTATACGTATTTAATACATTAAATCCAAGATTTTAAGAGACCAGTTACTGTATATTTTAATTATTTTGCAGAAACTGGAGAATTAAAAATATTCTAACATAACTTTCATATATACAAGCTTCAATTTCACCCCTGGCCCCACACTTTTTTTTTTCTTTTGGATTTGGGGAATCTTGTTTTAGAATAATCTTCATGTACATAGTACTTATAATATATAAAATATAAATGAAAATGACCACAAATGTTACTTATCCCTTTCTGTAAAATGACTAATCCAAAGTTAAAAAAAAAAAAAAGAGGAACCAGTACATCTTCCAGTGTCAGTGCCGACCTAAAATTAGTGGTACAGTTTTTTGTTTGCATTTTTGCTGCCTCTTCTGCTCTTTTCCACCATAAGAAATCATTTCAGAGAAAAGATGAAGTAAGTTTTGGAAAAAAAATTAAAACTTGATTTTCATTGAAATACTTTCTCTGATGGAAATTTTATTAAGCATTTATAAAATACCATAAAGATTTGATGGTTTTGTGAGGTATAAAGCTGAGGCACAAAAACACAAACAAAAAATTATAAAAATCACTAAAATAGTTTTGCATTTCTCTATTTGCCAACAAGTAAAACTATTCTATATTTTCTTCCTAGTCCACAAGGAATTTATATTTCTTTAAATTTATATCAATCCATTTTTAATCTTTGTTTCCATTGTTTCATTTTGTTCTAGAAGTAAATAACAAATACCCAAGGTTTAGTAGTTGCCACTAGTCCTAAAGGCATACCAGTAACTTCTTTAATATTTCTTAATACAGCCTGGTAAAGTGAACCCACCTAAATGCTCAGGCATTAACTACAATTTTAACTCTTATAACACAGCTGATCACTCTAATTGCTTTAAGAGAATGTATGTGATACACAGATACATAAACTATGATTCATACATATAACTGCCTGTAGGTATGTAGGGGAATAGCTTCCTACTTTGTAGCCAAATCTAATACTAGTCTCTCATTCTTCAATTTTGTCCCCCCAGAAAATTCCTAATGGAATGTTTCTTCAACTTGAAATCTTTGTCAGTCTGCCTACTAGTCACTTACACTGTTTTAAAAAGCCCAGTTAGAATGGCTTTTTACAACGGATTCATTACTATTAGAGGCAACATGCCTCTCCAATACAAGCTGGAGATAAAATTCTGGGCAAAATTAGGGCAAAACAATGTGATGAAATTTACTTTTTTTTTTTTTTTCCTTTTTGCCAGACTAGAAAATATACTGAGTAACCCATTTTCATGTTCCTCAAATACTTTCTGT
Source organism: Lepus europaeus (assembly GCF_033115175.1). Taxonomy (NCBI): domain Eukaryota; kingdom Metazoa; phylum Chordata; class Mammalia; order Lagomorpha; family Leporidae; genus Lepus; species Lepus europaeus. The sequence goes on from NC_084827.1 coordinate 157,374,448, forward strand.
AATATGAAATCTCACCTAGATAAACTGGGCATACAACTGTTATGTAAAAGTTGATTTATTTGGTGTCTGACCCTCACATTTATTTTTAGGTTTACCATGTTGCATATTTCCTTTTGTGAAGCAAGAAAATACAGCCATCCAGAGTTTCTCAGAAAGCACTATGTCCACAAAAATTCTTTCTAACCTAGAAATTTGAATTGACCTTGTCCCCATTTATCCTTACCACACCTCTTTCTATTCCTCAAGTCATGAAGCTTAGAAAATACAAGTGTACACTTGTAGCAAATATACTTTCATAACTATTAACTCTTTCCAATAAAATAAATTTCTCGAAAAGATGAAATCAGAGAAAAGGAGAGTGCATTAGTACTGTCTTCACTTGGGAACTACACAACTTTTAGGGCCACCTAAATTCAGTTTCATCCCAGGGCAGGTAGGTACATGATTGTTCATATACTGAAAACAAAATTAAACAGGCAGAAAATTCAAAGATGCTGCCAGCGGAAATTCACACGCAGCCAACATTATGAACATATTGGCTAGCACTCATATGTTTTCCTAAACTGCTATAAAACATAAAATCGTAAGTGTTAGAATTATTTACCTTATCCAAAAGAAAAAAAAATAGCATTCTAATTATTACTGGGGAGATGTTCAGGGAGGTGGAGGAAAAGGAGTCTCAAAACCATGTTTTACCTTTGAATCAATTGTATGTTCACAATGCACCAAGGCATTCAGGGGTTAAAAAAAAGGAACAGCTGACATTCTATATACCTCTGTTTTGGTGCATTCTCTTAAATTTGAAAGTAGAGTCTGGAGATTTCTCCAAAAGTAATTACCATCAGGACTATTAAAAGAGAGCTGCATTGTAACCATTTTTACCTTGTTCAGGCTGTGTTAGTGCTTAAAAGTGCGTAAATAAGCAAATGGTAAACTAGAAAAATGAGTTAAGAGCAGTTTTGGGGGCCTAACTTGCCTCTCTCCACAATTCCCTGGTCAAATGACACTGGAGTAAGAGACATCATTTTAGCACTCTATTTAGTGGTCTGTTAGAGCAGTTTTTAACTATTCCACAGAATTCCAGTATTCAGAGATAGTTATCAAATAACTCATTGATGGCCAGTCCCGTCCTTCCAAACACAAGTACCGCCTTCCAAAATGACTTGAATCAGTATCAATCAGTTCTGCCCTCCTCTAATGATGCTGGACTGCAAAGAAAACACAGCACTCATGGAAACGAAGTTAAAAGCTGTACATGAAATATGACAACATATATCATGTATGGATTGAGGATAGAGAAATTTGGTATTAAGGTACTGAGATTCATTTCTGACAAGGACTTATAGAGCTGAATATTTTTAAAACAGAAAACTAGGACCTTTGCTTCGGGGTTCTGCCAAGCTCTAGACTTGATGAAAGGTGAAAGAACTTTGTTGTGTGTCTGCCTGATCTGTAGTTCACTTTACAGGTTACAAAGAAGTTCCCTTGCTTTTGCAGCAGCAGTAGTAAATATTATTATTGAAGAAATACTAGCATAAATAGCCCTAGTTCAATGACCTTGGAAGGGTTCAAGTCACCACATTCAGGTCAAATTAGCAACTGCTCTGAGGAGATTTGGAAAGAAACAGCCTACAGCAAGATTTTTAAGATCTTCCACTCCAAGAGTAAAAGATGAACGAACTATGGAGAGAACACTGGGTGGTCACAGCTTGAAAAAAACAGTGAAAAGAGAAATACCAGAAAAGGGATTTCTAAGTGGGTTTCTCCCCCACCCCACCCCTACTGTTAACCTAATTACATTTTTCTGCTGACTGGTTAACACTGATTAAATGCTGATAAAGTGACAATTGTAAGCACACTTTAAGAAACAAACACATATACTATGTTGCCATCACATCACAATTTTTTAAACTCCCCAATTTATGAAAAGTAGAGTCCCTTCTGGAAATTATTGACTGTCTCTTATTCACTCTTAGACCATATGTTATTCTGAAAACTACATAAAAATACTATCCGTTAAAGGTGTTAAAAGTAAGGCTGCCAGGGTGTCTATAAAATGCCAGTCATCAAAACTATGGAAAACAGTGCTTAAGTTTAGAAAAATAAGATCAGAGGACCTCAGATATGTTGTAGGTGTAACTACCTGTAGTTTAAAAGTTTTGCTGTATGGTACAATGTAAAACATACTGAATTATAAATTCCATAGGGTAAGTAAACATAGAACCCACAACAACTCAATGCATCCTAGGAGTTATCACTGAAAAATAACAACATGTCTGTGTTCCATGATTTCTAAAGAACAAAAAAATCAGTTTACATTTTGAAACAAATTCTTTGAAGAGTACAGTTACTTATACCATTTTAAACTGCCAAAGTTCTATCCAGAAAACTCTAAACTTTCTTGCCTCCAATCATAATCCTCGGATATCAGTGGCAAATTAGAATCTCTTAGGTAAATCTATCTGCGTCAAATGATTTTGTTTCAAAGCATGATATGCCTTACATCTGTGTGTGGCAGAAATGAACTGCTTTAAATTCCCACCAAATAAACAAGCCAAGATATCAAGAAACAATATTCCCGTCCCTTCTCTCTTCTGTTTCTTCCTTACTTTAATTAGGCAGAGCAAATGACATTGTGTCCACAAAATAAAATTATTGACAGTAATAATATTTCTTAAAAAAGGTATGTCAACATCTGAGGGGAGGTGGGATCGTAAGTGCAGTATTTCTTCATGTGCAGTTCTTTACTTCATAGGGGTCCCTTTGGAATGAAAAGGCCTAGTGGAATGTGTGCTCCCCTCGAACAATGTGTGATGAAAACTCATATCGGTCCTGGCTTCTGTAGCCACAGATGTTGCATTCCAGTGGGTCCCGGTAGCCATGGCAACCCATGTGAATGGTGTACATGACATGGTCTAGGAAAAGGACTCGGCAGTGCTCGCACTTGAAGGCCCTGATCTGTTCTCCTTCTCCATTGAAGACCTTGTAGATGTCCTTCAGAGAGCCCTTAGGAACCTTGGTGGTGTCCAAAGCCTTGACATCCTCCTTCATGTAAGCTGGGCTTTGTTTCCTCTTGGGATTTAAGGCAGGGTTTCCTTGGTAGGACTGGTGGTCATCATGGCTGCTTTCTGAGTCAGTAGAATCCAGGCAGCTATTGCTGGGAGAGGCCTCTCTTTCCTGGGGTCGACTCTTTGGTCTGATGAGAGAGATAGGGCCATCCATGTTGTTTTCATGACTATCAGAGGTTTCCCTGCTAATGGGTCTTTCTATCCTATTTGGATGATAGACCTGAGAATAAGCTGAGCTTATAACCGGGGCCACCTCAGCGATTGTGCTTGGCGGGTGCTGCATCAGAGGGTGAAGGGCCTCAGCTCCAAGGTAGGTGATTGCATTGTTGATGGCTTGGTCCATCATATGAGACTGCATCAGCTCAGCCTCCTTCTCATATGTTAAGTTCATATCAAAATGAATATCTGGGTAACTGAATCGCATGAGCTTTTCCCCTAAAATGGAGAGGGAGAGATAAAAGAGCAATATTTAGTGATTGGCTTAAAAATATGAAAAAGTATAAAGTTAATCACCTCGATTTTCTATAATAAAACACATTTTACTCTTCAGATCAAGTATTTGTACTCTTTATTTCTACTGAGACGCAAAGATACTCTTAACATGAAAGGATTAGTAAGAAAAAGTTCATAAACTATTATTGTTACAATGCCATCACAAGAATGCATCCAGTGTGAAAGGTATGAGTTTGTCTTATTTTCATTTTCTACTAAAATTCTCATTTGAATAGAGCTCAAGACCATAGGAAAAGGAATAAATACAGGTGGAAATAAATCAGAAACTGCTTTTTTTTTTTTTCATATTCCAGACACAGTGACTAAGTTTCAAAAATCATAAAAACAAGGGAGGTCTGGTTATAACTAATTGTCCCTTCATTGTATATAGGCTGAATTTGGTAAATTTAGCTTCTATTTTGGAAGAAAATCATAGAGCTGATATATGTTATTCTGGATAAATTTTAAAAGTTGGTATTAAATTACTTTTAAAAAATTCTATCACTTGATAAAATGAATGAAATACCAAACTATTTAAAAATAGTACTCATTTCCAAAAAGACTTGCTCATAAACTTGGAAAGCCATATGTTTTGGTTTTTACTGCTTACTCATTTCCACCATATATCATTCTTATTCAGAAATACTGGTATTGTTAGTTTTCCATATTTTTTCTTGACTGAAGTATGTTTGTAGTTTTTCCTTTAATATTTACTTCAACAAATGTAATTTTGCTTTAACATAATTCCTGAATATTAACAATAAAACAGTTTTGGGTTAAAATAGGAAAAGGTAATTTTAATTTTTCTCCAGATATGGTCATATCTGGACAAAATATTTCATTTTCAAAAATTCTGCCACCAAACCAATGTGATCCAATTATTTACCCTGTTAAAATGTTACAGATAAATGCTTCTTAAATGCTTCTTCAAAGATTCATGGAAAGTGTGTATTATGCAAGAAAAAACTATGCATAGCTGTCAAAATAATCTTTGTAAATTCTATTTTCCATAAACTTGTTGAAGCCCACACGGACTTGTTATAAGTGTTTAGTATGTTGTTGTTGGTGGAAAGCACATTTGGGTAGTTAGTATTATTTCAGATTTAAAGAAATGGTCTTAATATGAGATCAGCATAATGACTGGAGTAATGACAACTGAAGAAAATAATGGTGAGAATTATCTCATGGTATCCAATTTATGATACCGCAGTGTCAAGAATTTTAAAGTTAAGCTAAATAAACCTGATCTATATTTTCTAAAAGCTCACAGTTTAGCAAAATGACAGCAACTTAAGAATCATTTATAATATAGTGTTATATGTGCTATGGGGATCAACTAAGAGCAATATTTTACTCAGGGAGTGAAGAAAGACTGCTTGAGGAAGTGGTATCACGAATAAGAATGTGATGGTAAACATCACCCAAGTAAAGAAATATGGAATTGGAACAGTGGGGAGGAAGGCTTGGAGGCAAAATAGAATGACTTATGAGTAAGGAATTATTGTATTTCAATACAGGATAGAGTAGAAACAAATGAGAAAGGAGAGTCCAGTAACATGGGACAAAATTAAGACAATGCTCCATTTTACAGCTAAGGAATTTTATTCTGAGAGTAACAAGGATTGAAAAGATTAAATAGGGAGGTACCCTGTTATTCATTTGCAAGAGGGTTTAGGAAGTCTTTGGCTGTAGAGGTCATGGTGGCCAGAACTAGCTGTAGTGGTAGTAGAGAAAAGTTGATGAAATGTAGAGAAACTTAGAACATAGTGTTGCTAGGCTTGATGATCATCTAGATAAACAGATGAGAAAGAGAAAGAAGCATAAAGTCCTGGCTTCTGGTCTTCAAAACTTAGTGGAAGACAATGAGATAGAAAAGATGATAAATTCAGATTGGGGACACAATGAGTAATTGCCATGTCCAGTAAATACTTAGTGTGTCAAACTCAGGAGAGAGATCTGGGCTTATGATATAGACGTAAGAATTAGCAGTTGATAGAAAACAACTCCTGAAGCCGTGGAAATAGATTTCACCTAGGCGCAAGTGAAATATAAAGAAGAGAGGGTAAAAAATACAACGTGGAAAGCATTCTTATGCCGACTCATAGACCAGAGCAAGTAGGATGCTTGCACTAAGCACCATGTTTAGAAAGCCTTGGACTTGCTCTTCATGGAATAAGTAGTTTGTAGGGCCAAGGGAACAGGCTGATACTCTGGGTTTTAGGACCCCTAGAATCCCTTCACCATATGGCTCTGAGCCTCATTCCAGAGTCTGAACAGTCTTATCCTGGGGTCCATCTTCCTGAGTATCAACTGTGCTACTGGGAAGCACATAAATAAGCCTGGAGTGCAGCCAAGGTACTATTCTTTGTGTACTGTATATGGGATGCAATGTAAAAAGGACCTGGACAAGCAGGCCTGCACATATATGTGAGAGGCCCTTTTCTGTAATGGACAGAAACAGGAACTCAGGAACTAGGCCTAAGAGATATCTGTAGGTCAGAGTCTGCAAGGAATTTGAGGAATTCTATATTTATTTGAATTTAGCCTTAAGGTAGGATGGTAGAACATAGATTTTCCAGCTTGATTTATAATAATAAAATATTTAGGCATATGAATGGGGCCCCCATTAGCTCTGTGCTGTATCTGCACAGTTGTTAGGAATAAGGCCATAAAGACTGAGAAGGAGATGTCAGAGAAGCTAGAAGAAATGCAAGAGAGATCAATGCCATACAAACCAAGGAAGGAATGTGTTTCAAAAAGAAGTGACCATTCGGTAGAGGAAAAGTCTCTCTAGGAGTTTTGTAAGATATATGTAAAAAATGTCCATAGGACTTGGCACTACAAAACCTAGTGGTGATCCCATGAGAATAGTTTTAGTGGGGCATGGGAGAAAAAGGTTGTACAGACTGTGAAATGAATAGAAGAAATCTATCAACAATTCCATCTTTGAGAATAAGGAAAGATGTGGTAGTGGCTAGAAGAAGATTTGGATTTGAAGGAAGTTTTTTTTTTTTTTTTTTTTAAATTAGGAGAGTTTATCACATAAAATGCCAATAAGAAAATGATAATAGAGGGTAGAAGTTAAAAAAAATAAGTGAGGAAGAGGAAAAGTAAAAATGTGAAGTCTTTGGGAGGCCAGGAGAGGAAGCTTCCAGGGCAAAAAAGGAAGAATTAACCTTAATCAGTAAAGGGATACTCTTTCATTGAAAGAAGGAAAAATGAATAAAGTTATTTGTTTGAATGCACACAGATTGGCTATATTCCATTGAAATGATTAGTTTGATTGAAAGCTGGATATAAGATCAAGAAGGAATGAGATACTATGTTTGTGCAAAGTAGAGAAAGGCTGAAATGGTCATTAGGGGAGTAAGAAAAGATTGTATAGGGATGGGTTAGAGGGGCACTTCTATATAGCATGGATGGGTCACCTGGTATTTGAGTTCAATTACTTGTATTAACTCATAAGGCCATGGATTTTCTCCAGAGGTACTAGCAACTGAGATATAAATATGGGAAAAAAAAAAAAAGCTTAGTTTGCCTGATGAGAAAGAAGGGCTTTCACTACTGACAGGACAGTAAGACAAGAGTCGGGAATATCAACAAGAGAACAGCAGAAGGGATAAGCCATGGAATCTAAGCCAGAGGAACAGCCAAATATATCTGTAGAATGTTCGGGGATCATTGGCCTGAGGAGTTGGTAATGTCAAAGAGTATTTAAGGGACATGTGAAAAGGAATTTATGGTGAATGTGGAATGATGATTTGTTTTGTTTTATTTTGAAAGCATTCATTGGAGTAGTTATTGTTTATTTTGATTCTATTCTAGTAACATATAATAAAGAAAAAATTCTTTCAGAGTCTTTTTAAAAAAAGTCATTATTTTAGAACCATACTGTAGTTTTCTAAAACTTTGTCCCTGTTTTGTAAGGAATACAAGAAAATCAAATTGAGAACAGCCTCTGTAAATCATAGGAAACATGAAAAAAAGTAACAAAGAGATTATATGAATTTAGTTAATTTATACAATTAATCACATCCATAGTCAACTTTAAAAATGAACTATATTTTTCTTTTTTTAATGGCTATCCATAAACAGGAAGAAATAGGGACATAAAAAATATTCTCCTAGGGTTGAAGGGGCCTTAAACTGACTTTGTATGAACTATCATCATTAGAGTCCTCCTCTAGCCTTCTTTCATTGAATTCTCAACAAATTCCTCCAGCTAGTCTGAAAGTGATAATTTTGATTAGTTAATTCATCAGATTTAGTCTGAAAGAACATTTTCTCTATGTTTTTTGTATTAATAAGGTGTTATTATCCTTTCATCTCTGAAATAACCCAAGAAAATATTTTCTACTAATCATCATTCAATCAGGATATCCCATAATGCTTTCTGATGCTAGATTGTGAGAAGTTTTGTATATTTTTTTCTGATACTTCTTGTCATATATTGTCTGTAAGAATAGATATTGCATACACATTGAATGAAATTCTTTAATGGTTTTCTTTCTATTGAATTTTTGTTATTCATACATGGCTTTTAAAAAAGATGCTTGCTGTATCCTCAGAGACACTTCATAACTTACAGCACACATTCAAAATGATGCCAACATGGTCTATCAAAGGGCATCTCAGGGTTTGGAAATGAAAAAGGAAAGTTTAAATATATGATATTTAATCTATTAAAATCATTAACTGGATGCAAAAACAAAGATCAAAATAGAAAATATAGTCCTAACTATGTAACATCTTGAATATAGTTTTCTACAGTAGTTTTTTCTTCTTTTTTTTAAGATTTGTTTTATTTATTTGAAAGGCAGAGTTAGAGAGAGAGAGGGAGAGAAGGAGAGAGGAAGAGAGGGAGAGGGAGAGGGAGAGGGCGAGGGCGAGGGAGAGGGAGAGGGAGCCTGCCATCTGCTAGTTCACTCCCCAAATGGTAGCAATAGCCAGGCTGAGCTAGGTTGATGCCAGAAGCCAGGAGCTTTTTCTGGATCCCTACATGGGTGCAGGGGCTCAAGTACTTTTGGACTATCTTCCATAGCTGGATCAGAAGTGGAGCAGCTGGGATTTGGACTGGTACCTATATGGGTGCCGGCACTGCAGGCAGTTGCTTAACCTGCTATGCCACAGCACTGGTCCCTCTACATTAGTTTTTTAAACATAATTTAAAACAAGTTTTCTTAATTCTAGAACAAATACTAAAAGAATATCATGTAAAGAAAACAGTTAAAAATTTGGCACTAATGTAAATTAAACAGATACAAAACTGACCCAATAGGGTTGACCAATTCCCCTCTGCATTATTATTTTTAAAATAATCACATTTTAGTTTTTACATGCTATTTCATTTTGAATAACATTACATTTTAAGAAGGTGACTTAATTACTGTCAGTCTTTATTTCTAAAGATGTGCCCATGCCTAAGAGTACGTGTGTGTGTGTGTGTGTATGTGCAAGTGTACACATATGAGATGAGTATTTTATGAGCTAAAATACATCATATATATTTCTAATACATGGGAAGTTAACGTTTTCCAAATAAAATGACCTTGTAAAGAGAAAAGCATCTGTAACGCTTACCCACAAACTTTTGTGGAGTGGAGCTTTTACGTTTTCCCATATTCCCTGTGAGCTTCTCCATGACAGCAGGTCTCTCAAAAGGCACCAGAGAAATATTGTTGTCCATAATAGGCTCTTGTTCCTTACAATCTTCCATAGGAGGTACTATATAAAACCACATAAAAATGCATTCTGATAATGTCTTCAACATTTTGTAAGAAACAAAGTTGGATTTGCCATCTAAATACAGGTTATAAAAACATTATCTAGTATGCTTGAACAAACCAAGTAGAAAGAGTAAACTTTGGTGTAAAAGTATACTCTGATTTTACAAATACACATGGAATTTGTTTTTATCTGAATCTCTCTCAGATCAATGATTTAAATCATTGCCACTTTTGGTGGCAACACATTCATCTGATTTCTCATCTCATTCCTCTGAAAGTGTTTTTAACATTGATTAAAATCAATAATATTTTAGGACTTCATTATTTCCAAGGCTTTTGGAGTTCAGTTTTTTGAAAACAAGTAAACTTGTTTTGGAGGAAAACTTAAACACAGACTATCACCACAATATTTAAGCATTTTTTCCACTCATACATGTTTCTGCAGCAGATTTTCTATTTGATGAGCTGCTAGCTCTATTGGCAGTGCTTAAATACCTGCGTAAAGCAGCCTTCATAAGGAGATCCAATTCTGAACATGTCTATGCACAGTAAACTGTGGCAGCTTTATGATCGTAATTTATTTTAAAACAGTTCTTCAGTAGAATACAAGAATCTATTTCCAAACTGGCACACTGGCTCACTAAACAACTGCCTTAATTCATCAGACATAAACTTTCCAATGCTGCTCTTTCTTTATCTCATTTGTTTAAGTTCTACGGGATAATATGTTAGCCTTTAGATACCGACATTAGATACTGATATTCACTTAGACAAAGAATTTTTAAAAGTTGCCTTTGCATAGAAATACTTTCTTAGGATGTTTAGAGATAGGGTTATATCTCAGAAAGATCAGATCAGCAAATTAAAACCAATGGTTGTTCACAAGAAACCTAGTTTAATAGTTTTGATTGCTGTTGCTTTCTCCAGTTGTACTTGTGCCAGTACTGTTTGGAAACCTAAAGACTTGATGTTGGATATCTTCACTTGTTCAGCAGGCACTGTAAAATGATGGACTCTAATCTATTGATTTCTATAAGACAGTCCCACTGTGTAAAATAGAATACATTCTCATTTAAGGGGAACCTGCAGATGGACATTAGAATAAAATGGAAAGCAAGAGATGAAGGTTAAGAAAATCAAGTACACAATTCAGGTGATGAATTTAATAGCAAATACAGGCTTCTGATTCTGAAGAAAGGAAAAACAGCAGCAAAATTATTTCCTAATTTAGAGATGTTTAAATTAATCAATATTCAATCTAAGTATTTGCTAAAGTAGTGAATGAGTCAAAAAAATTTAACATCTAATTTTAATAAGAGGCCCTCTGCCTATGAATAGCAATGGATTCCACAATTCTGAGTATTAATTTGGAGAAACAAATTTTAAGATGAGATTTAGTAACACTTAGGTTATTTTCTGCACTGAAATACCTCACGATATATCCAAGTGTGAAAAGTATGTCCCAAGATACAAAAAGCTTTATATTCTTTTTTAAAAACTAGAAATAATACTTAACAGAAAAGGATTTCAAAAGAAAAGTAAAGAATTTTTTAAAAAATGAAGAATGGCCATAGTATTCAGATAAGAGAGACTGTGGGAGATAGAATGGTAGAAATGATGTGGTGGGAAACTGGGTACTTGGATGCAGATTATAGTCAAAACTAACTTTTCTTTTGCACAGTAGACTCATAGGCATTTACTGTATTATTAAAGATAACTATACATTTACAAAACAGTCCATGCACTGGCCAAAGATCAAGACCCAAAATGAGAATTTGGAAACAAATAGTTCTAAAGTTTACTTTGAAAAAAAAAAAAAAAGAAATGAAAGCGGGTTAACAGGATTTACCCCCTCTCTTTGAATATGCTAATTAGTTCTCAAATGAGTAGTTAAAACTTGGCAGTTTTTGCTCTAAGTACCACCCTGAATTTTCATATTTGCACACATTTAAAACTCAAAACGAAACCTGGGTGTGGGAACTGTCTCACGCCACATCCACCTCAATTCAGATGATCTGTCCCAAGTTCAATGAAGCTCATGTGAACTGAAAACAATAGCTCTGGCAGAGTTTTGTCTGCCTTTTTTCCAACAACTCTTTACATGCTAAAAAATCTTGTTTCTATACCAGGGGATTCCAGTTCAATCCCATCAAGGTTGCATGTACCAATGCCATCTCACTAGTCCATTTGACCAATTTCTGTTCACAATTGATCATAATGATAGGACTAAGAATCAAAGGGATCACATAAACAAGACTAGTGTCTGAAAATACTAACCGATAGAACAAAAAAGTGAGAGAACGATCCAACATGGAAAGTGGGATACACAGGAGACTCATAGAATGGCAGATGTCCTAAATAGCACTCTGGCCTCAGAATCAGCCCTTAAGGCATTTGGATATGGCTGAAGAGCCCATGAGAGTATTTCAGGCATGGAAAGCCAAGACACTCTGTCAAAAAAAAAAAAAAATGACCTAAATGAAAGATCTCTGTGAGTGAGATCCCAGTGGAAAGAACGGGGCCATCAAAGAAGGAGGTACCTTTCTCTGAAGGGAAGAGAGAACTTCCACTTTGACTACGACCTTGTCTAAATATGATCAGAGTTGGTGAACTCAAAAGGCCTCCATAGCCTTGGCAACTCATGACAGGAGCCTAGGGTGATTACTGATGCCATAAACAACAGTGTCAATTTGTTAAGTCAACAACAGGAGTCACTGTGCACTTACTTCTCATGTAGGATCTCTGTCCTTAATGTGCTGTACATTGTGATTTAATGCTATAACTAGTACTTCAAACAGTATTTTTCACTTTGTGTTTCCATGTGGGTGCAAACTGTTGAAATCTTTACTTAATATATACTAAACTGATCTTCTGTATATAAAGAGAATAAAAAATGAATCTCGATATGAATGGGAGGGGAGAGGAAGCGGGAAAGGGGAGGGTTGCGGGTGGGAGGGAAGTTATGGGGGGTGGGGAGAAAGCCATTGTAATCCATAAGCTGTACTTTGGAAATTTATATTCATTAAATAAAAGTTAAAAAAAAATGTGAATCATAAAAAAAAAAAATCTTGTTTCTACCATACTGGTGGTAACTACTTACACATACTAGATGCTAACTACTGTTTTAAAGATTTGCATGTAATAATTTGTTTTTAACTCTTTCAACAACCCCATGAAATATGTGCGACTACCATTTTTACATTTCATATGGGGAAACAAAGACCCAGACATTTTAAGTAATTTCCTCAGGGTTTACATCTAGCTAATAGAGATGTCGTTAGTAGGAGGTCTACCTCCAAAGCCTGGGCTCTTAGCTCTTAACCACTATGCTATCCTATTATTTGTATTTTTAGCACTGCCTTTTAATACACCAGTTTGACATATCTGTAAGATCTATCATTGGGAAAAGATCTGATTTTATCTACCCCCAACTATGTAACTAATTTTTTTTTTTTTTGCTTTGATGGATCTGAGTTCTACTCATAGAACTGTTTCTGAATAAATAGTGCTTAAGACACAAAATTTTGTTAGATATCTCAATACTACACTAATCACCTCGTGAAGCATTTATCTATGCTAAAGACACAGCAATGTGCTAGCTTCACTTGTTTGAGCAAATTTCATTAGTGAACATCTTACTTGATCTCATTTTTGAAGTTGTCAACAGGACAAAAATATATTTATATTTGCCTTATATCCTTATCTTATCATATTAGGAAATCATAGAGGCATAAGAGTATTCCTAACATATCATTTTTTAAGCCAAATAATCTATACAAAATTCAAATACTAAGAAGAAAAAGTAAGGGAAATGGAGTGGGTCTCAAGTTTGCTCTCTGGACAGGAGAGGCCAGGGTACCCCCATACGCATGTGCAATGGGAGAGAAAATGGAGGAATCTGGAAAACATCATGCTGAGTGATGTCCCAAAGGGACAAATATCATATGTTCTCCCTGATCAGTGACAACTCACCGAGCACCAAAAAGGAAACCTGCTGAAGTGAAATGAACACTATGAGAAACAATGACTTGTTCAGCCCTTGTCCTGACTGTCGAGGAACAACTTAATACTTTACCCTTTTTATTATTTTTTTGTTCTATTTAATACTGTTGGTTGAACTCTTTAAAAAAAATACAAAAACAAAGACCTTTTCACTTTTCTTGACAGCATTTGATACTTGTGCTGAAATTTTCTCTGATTTCTGTGAAATCACTCTTTTCATGTTACTACCTGCTTTTAACTCACGTTCATGACTCCCCTCAACACCAGTTCTGAGGTGCTTTTGCTCTTGCAAATGTCTCACTATACACTTAGTCATGTTGTATACTGCTATGGTTTGGATATAATTTATTCCTCCGAGGTTCGTGTACTGTAAGCTTGGTAGTCAATTTAATGGTATTGAAAGGTGGGTAGAACCTTGGAGAGGTAGGGCCTAGTGGAAGGTTGATTTAGTTACTGAGGTCATAGCCCTCAGGAGAGACTTGGTGCCAGTCTGGCAGCGTGGGTAGTCTTGCAGGAACAGATTAATTCCTGAAAGAGCAGATTGTTATAAAAGAATGAACCTGGTCTTTCTCTACTCTCTTGTTTACCTTCATGCCAAGTGACATCTCCTATCTCCCCAAGCTCACTTGTGCTGCTGCCATGTGTTACTATGCACCACAAAGATCTTACCAGAAGCCATTGCCAGAGCCATGCTCCTTGGCCTCCAAAGCCATGAGTCTAAATAAGCCTCTTTTCCTTATAAAGTAACAGCCTCAGGTATTTTGCTATAACAACACAAAATAGACCAGGACACATTCTGAAAACCTATTACTTCAGGCTATTATGTATGTAATGATGCCTCCCACATTTTTTTTATTTCCTTCCCAGAACCCTCTCAGAGCTTTGTATATTCAGCTTCCTTCTAGACAGTTTTTATTGGCTGGCTTACAGGCACAAAGAGATAATGTGTTCAAAAACTGAAATTGTCATTTTCCTCCACAAACTTTCTTCTATTATCTTTCTTATCATTCTATTATCTTTCTTATCTTCTATTATCTTTCTTCACTTATCTAACCTTTCTGAATATTCCAGGCTACTTAACCCACCTTGATCACTGTGACAATCTCCTAAGTGGTCTGCTTGCCTCTTGACTTCTCTGACCCACTTCCCATATTTCCAGCAACAAAATGTAAATCTAATCTTGTCTTTTTAGAACAAAGTACAAAATTCTTTGCTTAGCACAACAGGTTTTTGATATTCTGTCCAGAGTCTATTTCCCTAGCATTATCATCTTTTGATTTCTCTCATCCTTACCATTTGGGCTCCAAGGACACAAAGGTATTTTATTATCCTTAATTGTCCATGCTCTTCTAGCTGTCTATTTCTTCCAAAGTTCATGAAAAAATGGAATTGAAATATAAGTTTATTTTGGTGCAAAAGTTTTTAAAATTCATGCATAAATTTTTCATAACATGCATTTCCATAAACTTTTTGAAGACTCCCCATAATAGCTTGCTGTTTTTGCCTTTCAAAAACAGCTCCAATGTAACTTTTCCTGGAAACGCTTCTTGGACAACCAGTCTGATTTGTACTGCTTATTATGCGCAGTTTCAATGTTTAGACTTTTGGGTTATTTCTTCCAATAGGTAGTAAATAACCTTAAGGATTATGTTTTGACTTTGTGTCTCTAGTACCTTTTGTGAAGCAAGACAGATGTAATATTCAGTGGAGGTTTAATGAATGACATAACGAAGTCAATGTTTTCACCCAATGGAAATGAATCAAAAACCTTACTAGAAAATTGGCAAGTTCCCAATTATGCCTCTATTTGTTTGATAAAGAATCACCCTTTCCTGAATAATTTAAACCATAAGCCTAAGAACTTGTCTCAAAGTTGGCTGTTTTACTGATTCACACTTTCATTTTTGTCTTTAGGCAAGGAAGAAAAACGTAATTGCATAATTTGGTTTTAAAATTTTTTCTTTAAGATGAACAGGCTTGGAAAATGAGCATAAAGATAACATTCAAATAAGAATCTGCCACAAAGCCCAGTTCATTGTGATTTTCATTTCCAAAACTGTAAGTCATGAAATTCTTGCCTTTTCCTCAAGCCCAATCAAGATTTATAAAATGTTTTATTCAGCCTCCTAAATATGTCTTTAGTATGGCATCCTGTTATTTTCTCTTGCCACTGGCTTTTCAATTTCCTTGGAATTATCACTTCCAGTGTCTCCTCACATCCCACTTCCTACCTCAGGCAGAAACCTATCCCATACTCTACACTGGTGACATTTTTCTTTAGAATACACAAATTTTTTTCCCTCAGTGGTTCCCCATCAGTTACATTATTAATTGCAAACACTGTACACTGGGTGAGCACAAAAGGTTCTGCCTTTGTACCACAACTTATTTCAGCCTCATACCTTCTATTCCTTATCTTTGAATGTGCTCAATGTCTAGAAATCTTGATGTTTTATGTCTCCAAACCTATTTTCTGCCTGGAATTTACATGTTCTGTGTCCTGTCCCATCTATGCAATTTTCTTCAAAAATTTTTTTTGTTTTATTTGAGAAGCAGAAAGAAGGAAAGCGCAGCAGACAGACAGAGCTCACATTTGCGGGCTCACTCCCTAATGCTCACAACAGCCTGGGCAGGGCCAGACCAAAGCAGGGAGCCAGGAAATCCAATGAGTATTCCTATATGGGGATCAGTCTTCATTAGTAGGAAGTTGGAGTCAGGAGCTAGTGTGGTCACTGAACCCACCAGGTACTATGATAGGGGATGTGAGCATCCTAACTGCTGGGTTAAATGCCTATTCTCAATCAATGTAATTTCTACTCAGTGCTCATAGGTGGGTCAAGCACTGCTTTATACAAGAAGCTTTCTTTGACTTCTCATTACATTGTTAGGTTAGCACTACAGGGAGCTCCTAGACAATTGTACACACATCTAAACCAGAGCTTTTGCTTCATTTCATTTGATTTTAAAAAGTACCTATTTCCTACCAGACTCTAAGTATATAAAATAAACTGTTTCCATTTACCTTGATATTCCTACAATGTTCCATAACTTTGACACACAGTAAGCCCTTGATAAATACTTCCTGAATGAGTAAAAGAATGACTTTCTTCACATACTTTTTTTTTTTTTTAAACTAGAAGAGTCAATGTGGGCAAGAAGATATTTTGGAAAAGAGACTAGGAAATATAACTATGTCACACACACAGAGTAATCCATTTCATGAAACTAATGACAACCACAATGATGGCAAACCTCATACTATCACTAGAAGAAGAGAAAAAAATAGGTTATAGCAGGATAGGAAGCAAGGGAAGTGGGGAGAAACAAGTGGCTCTGTTTAGGGGATACATTCCAAGCCATGTATATGAGACAAGGCTAATGATGAACTGCAGTAGTATTTTACTCATGGATTTCTCTATGTGTCCTTTATCTCTCTTGGCCTTTATCAACTCCTACCTCATATCGTCAATTCTCCATTAAGCTTGTTAAAAGGAAAAGTACATTAAGGATAATCTCAGGTTATTATTGCAACAAGCTAGATAGAGTACAGTATGAAATGACATTAATATAAATTTATGTACTTAAAATAATATCTAATGTTTAAGAACAAATATTTGGGTCTAACAAATGATATCAAAACCTACTATAAAACCTACTCCTTAGTTTTATTCATTGCTCTACCCCAATGTCCCAGTCTCTTTCCAACTTTTCCTCACTCTGTTCCAACAAAGGCATTGCCCATAAAAGGCCTGTCTTTGTCAAGGGGTAAGCAATCTGAGGAACCAGGAGGTAATACTGCAGCCCCAGTTCTTTGAAAATATGTCTTTTTTTGCCCCCTATGATACACTATTTTTTTTGTCAATGTTTATAACAGGTGATCCTGCTAACAAATAATGCTAATTAAGATTACTCATTTATAACTGAACTCTTTCATGGGAGATGCTATTGCCTATTCAGGTATGTATAGTGTAGAATTCCATAAATAACTGAGTAGAAAAATAAATTAATCAATAGTATTTGCATGTTTATGATCCAAATAAATGGTGGAACTACAATGGGAGAATATAAGGAAAAGCCAGCAACAATGCCATGAGGTGTCTGAGGATCTCTGGCATGTTCCCAAGCCTCCATGGGCTCCCTGCCTTAAGTAAGACATCCTTAAAAACAATTTAAACAGAAACAGTGTGTTTGGTAGGCAAGTAAATCTTTAAATCCTCTAATGCTTAGAATGTAAGTAACAACTTTCCCATTGACTGTTTCTTAGTGTTTAATGCCCTGAGATGTAACAGTAAAAAGAACCATTTATTGGATATTTTTATACCCCCAACACATTTAATTCTCAGAACAAGCCCATGAGTAACAACACATTCAGACATCACATAGTCAGGCTCTGGAACCTATGCTACCCCCACAAGCCAAGGGAAAACAAGCTTGAGATACTGAATTTACTACAACTTGAAGCACTCACAGATTTGTAGTAATATTAGTTAATAATGGCAATATAAAAATAGGGTTTGGCATTTGGCTTTCAGTAAGATACTCCTTTGGATTTCTGCATCCCATATTTCAGTGACTAGGTTTGAGTCCTGGTTGTGTTCCAGGTTCCAGGTTCCAGCTTCTTGCTAATCTAATACCCTGGGAGGCAGCAGGTGATGGCTCAAGTACTTGGATCCCTGCTGCTTATGTGGCACATCCAGATTGAGTTTCTGGCTCCTGGCTTTGGGCCTGGCCTACCCCTGGCCACTGGGGACATTCTAGGGTGAACCAGTGGAGGGGAGAGTGTTTTTTCTCTCTCTCTCTCTTTCAAATAAATACATAACTACATAAATAAATAAATAGATTCAATCAAGGAATGAATTAAGTTATAAAAACCATTCTCAACACAGGGAAAGGCTCCAATAGTTCAGGATAACAAATACTTTAAAATCAAAAATTTCAAACTTAACAAATCAATGAATACAGTTCTGTAGTATGTACATGAGACAAAAATCCACAAATAATCCTTGAGCTAGTTATATCTAAATTAATAAAATGAATATTTATATTTTAAAAGTGACTATAGCAAATTCTACTATTTTTATTTAACAATTTATTTGATAAGCAAAGTGACAGAGAGGGACAAAGAGAGATCTTCCATTGGCTGCTTCTGTCCCCAAAATGTTGCAATAGCCAGGATGGGCCAGGCCACAGCCAGGAACTCCATCTGTGTCTCCCACAAGTTGGCAGCTGGAAGTGCTACCCAGACTTGAACCAGCACTCTAATAGAGGATGTGGGCATCTCAAGTAGTGGGCTAACCCTCTGTGCCACAACATCTACCCCAAACCATACCATTTAATAGTGGCTAAATATTTTTAAATAAAATATGCATTAATTAAGATATTTGTGTGAATAAGATCAATTAGTATTAAATATAATTACTAACAGGATAGACAATTGTTACTTTCCTTTGTGATTCTGATTTACCAAAAATTTTAGGAATGGAGAATTATGGATAAGCCTTAGGGACTGGCTTTCTACGAGTCATCATGCATTGCAGAGATTAGGATGTTTGGGAGGAGTTTTTTCGCAGAGGGAGATGGTGTGAAATTTTGGTCTGTTCTGATTCTCACACTCATAGAAAGTGAAATCAGTAATTTCTCAGATAAATTAAGAGATAGATTAGAGACATCTAGAATTATATCACTGATCACCTAGCGAATGGAGATGAAATAATACAAATTATCAATTCATCCTTTTAGAAAGCTAGATTTGTGCAGAACCATGTCTAACTATGTGATTAGAGAAACAAAAGAGTCAATGGTAAATTCCTTAGGTGTATTAAGTTGGCTGCTGTTATTATGTAAATCCAAAGTCTTTACCAGAAATAATTTGGGAGCATCACAAAAACTCAGTCTAGCTTGTCTGCAGGGTATCCCAAAACTCAATTCACTTGAGATGCTTACAACGCTAAGTTAATGTGACCTGAAATCAAAGAGTGGACGGAAGCTAGGTAACCCGTAAAGAGCCAGCCAGGCAGCGCAGGTGTGCACGAACGTCAGGAATGCTCTTTTACCCACCATGGTGACTCACGACCTGCCCCGCAGCCTCCATGCTGACGTTCTGCAGATAGTTGTGGCAGCGCTCCTTGTGCTCCTCCAGTGAACTGCGCTGCTTGTAGCTCCGCCCACAGTAGTTGCACTTGTGAGGTTTGCCCACTGTGAAGAGAGCTCAGGGTTAGTGTGCTGTCGGCTGAATCCACACCCAGAGCAAAATGAAGAGCTAACTTTGGACAGGACCGGGAACCCTTTACATGCTTTTTAAATGCAAATCTCTTCTTCTACCACACTCTGAATTCGGCAAGAAAAGAAAATAATTTTCTAAGAGATAGCAAGACTGAAGGCAGACCATTCCTCTGAAAATCTGTGAGAAATACTGAATCAAACTCATGCCCTGACTCCTAACACATTTACTGTCACATGATCATCAAAAACTTTTGAATCAGTTTTTGACTGATTCAAAAAATATCATAGATATCGTTCTCTTTTTTCATGACATCAGGGAATTTTAGTAAAGAAAACCTAAATGCAACAACTCTAAATGTCATTGATTAAATAAAAACAGACTATTCACAGATACCAAGAAGATTAAAAAAAAATCAAGTGGTGAGAAAAAGTACAGATAAAAGCCAAAAGTTTCTCTTTACTTTCCGCCTTGGTAATAACTATTCACACATGCAAAACTTTGCGGCTGATAACCATATTCCCCCTCAGCAGCACTGCTTTTGTAATACCAAGAATTACCCTACCAGGTGCTTTGAGTCATGATTAACAATAACTACTGAAGCCATAACATACCCATGTTTAGTTATACAATGATGACAATTCCTAGGCATCTCCTATTCAGGAAATGAATTCTTCCCTAATAACCAAGGAGCCTTTATTTCAGTCTATGTATTATTATACCATAATGCTCATGTAGCAAACTTTAAAAAATTGATTAAAAAAAGAAAAAATGGGAAGAGGCATGTTTTAATACATGACTTTATATGGATATCATAGAGTACATTTTTTCCTAAAGATTTATTTATTTCTTTGAAAGGCAGAGTTACAGAGAGGCAGAGGCAGAGGCAGAGAGAGAGAGAGGTCTTCCATCTGCTGGTTCACTCCCCAAATGCCTGCAACGGCTGGAGGTGTGCTGAAGCCAGGAGCCAGGAACTTCTTCCAGGTCTCCCATTCGGGTTCAGGGGCCCAAACTTGGGCCATCTTCTACTGCTTCCCCAGGCCATATCAGAGAGCTGGATCAGAAGCAGAGCAGCTGGTTCCCAAACTGGTGCCCCCATGGGATGCCAGCACTGCAGGTGGCGGTTTTACCCACTAGGCCACAGCACCAGCCCCCTTTTATTTATTTATTTATTTTATAAATGTTTATTTTCATTTACTTGAAAGGCAGAACTACAGAGACACAGAGATAGTCCATTTGCAGGTTACTTCCCAAATGCTCACAATAGCCAGGGCTTGGCCAGGCCAAAGCCATGAGTTCAGAACTTCATTTGGGTTTCCCATGTGGGTGCCTGGGACCCAAGCACTTGAGTCATCAGCCTCTGCCTCCCAGGATGACATTAGCAAGAAGCTGGATCTGAATTGGAGGAGTTGAGCCTCCAATGACACATGGGATGGGGGTGTTCCAAGCAGTGGCTTACTCCACTATGAAACACGCCTGCCCCAATCTTTGGTCTGGAGTGGACACAGAACACCACAAAGCACCAGGTGGTATGTACCAAAGCTGTTGGTAGTATAAAGCACAATGTGATTCAGGCCAGTGTCTCTCATAGAACTCCCATAGGAATCATTGAGTTTTGCCCAGAGAACAGACGACTTTTTCATAACCAAAGATGGCACTCTTCAGTCCAATCACCTTATAAAATAACACAAGTTATGACACTGTAACTTAACATGGCAAGGTATATGAGCTGCCTAAAAGCTTCACCAATAAAAACCAACCAAACTTTAGATTGTATTTAAAATACACAAATTAAAATTACTTATTTCAGAATCACCATTTTTTGTAAACAATCTTAAAGGTTATCTAAGATCTGTTAGTAAGTTTTAAGAATACTAAGCAGGGGCCAGTGCGGTGGCATAGTGGTAAAGCCATCGCCTGTAGTACTGGCATCCCATATGGGTGCCAGTTCAAGACCCAGCTGCTCTAGCTCTCTGCTGTGGCCTGGGAAAGCAGTAGAAGATGGCCCAAGGCCTTGGGCCCCTGCACCCGTATGGGAGACCTGGAAGAAGCTCCTTGCTCCTGGCTTTGGATGGGCACAGCTCAGGCAGTTGTGGCCAACTGGGGAGTGAACCAGCGGATGGAAGACCTCTCTCTCTGTGTCTCTCCATCTCTCTGTGTAACTCTGACTTTCAAATAAATAATTTTTTTTTTTTCAGAAAAAGAATACTAAGCAAAGTAGCCTCTTTTCCAGAACCCAGAATTTCTGAAAGTAGCTGTGACTACTGTGCATAATTTGTAATACTACATGATGGCATTAAAAATAGTAGAAAATATTTTAGTAGAAAAATTTACAGTAAATAATATAAGCATATTTATATGTAATTTTATCCTGACATAGGGCTACACAACAAACAATCATTATTTGCTATAGCATTCCTTACTTTGAGTACCTTTATACTAATTCTCTAGAAATGGTGATGAATTTACATTGAATAAGCTACTAACCAGTGAACACTTATGCAGCATTTACACTGTAGTTAATTACTCACTGTAAAACAGTTCATTCATCTCCAGGTCTTCCCTGGCATTAGTCCTGTCACGCTGTATGTTATGATACCTGTCTTTTACTGTGAACATACCTTCCAATATTTTCTTTCCCTTACTTCTATAAGCAATCTGTATCTTAATTGAAATGTGGGTCCCTTCTACTGCCCTTGGCTCATAATCCTCTACAAAGTCTCATTCACCTGATAAGGAACAAAAGGTAGTATCCTACTTTCAATCATGTTTTCCACTACTCTAATTGTTTTGTTTATCCCAACTGTTTTCTTTCAGCTTTCTCCCATTTTGTCATCTACTTACTTTAAAATATCAGTCTCTGCTTTTCATTCTTCCCACCCTTGTTCCCAATGGGTCCAATAGGGATTTGAGTAATTGTTTAAAAGTGTAACTTCAGTTTTCCCAAATCTTCATCAAAAATCTACATCAGTGACCCACATCCACAGTTGGATTCTGACAGTCTTGTAACTATTCTACCTCCAAGAAACTGGCTATGGAACATCACATCTTATCCTTCTTCATCATTCATTCAATACATGCTCCTTCAAAGACACCTATGTGCCAACACTGTCATAAAACTGGAACGTAAAGTGGAAAGCAAATTTTCATGGTGCCTATCCACTTGTGCTCGACAGTCTGGTAAGGAAGATAGACATTTAATAAATGCATAAGCACCATAATAGATTCTGATAGGCTTTTATAGAGCAAAACAACGGTGTCTTAGTATAACAGAGGAACCTATTTTAATTTGAGAAGGTTGGACAGGAAGGTCTGTCTGGGGTAGGAAGTTTTAGGCTGACAACTGAAGGAAGGAAGAGCAGTCAGATAATGGGGCAGCTTTTGAAGGAGAGGCAGAGTTTCTGAGAACTGCTGTTATCTTTTTCTACTTTCTCTCATGTACTTAGATCCTTCTGAGTTTAACATTTTGCCCTTACTACTCTTCTGAAAATGGTTTTCAAAGATCACCATCAATCCCTGCTTAATCCAATGGCTGAACTCTATCTCATGGACCATTTCCTCAGTTCCTGATAGTATTTCTTAAAACCAAGTTGGGGAGTGGGCATTTGGCTTTGTAATTAAGCTGATTTAGATGCCTGCAACCCACATTGGAGTGCCTGTGTTTGAATCCTGGCTCTGCTCTGATTCCAGCTTCCTACAACTGCACCACCTGGGAGGCAGCAAGTGATGACTATTTGTTGGGTCCTGGTCATTCAAGTGGGAAATTCAGATTGAGTTCCTGGCTTCTAAATTCAGCCTAGCACTGTCCAGGCTGATGCAGGCATTTGGGAGTGAGCCAGTAAATGGGGGCGCTCCCTGTCTTTCTGCCTCTCAAATAAAAAAAAAATTAAGTTCATGAACATATTTATATTCACTCACTACATGTGATTGAGTTTCTCTTTAAATTATAAATTTATCTGTATTTTATAAGTAAACACAAATTATAAGTTAATGTACATTATAAAAGACCATGGTTTCTTTTATTTTTATAATAAATATTATACATTTTCATGAACTGAAACCCTTTCATTCTGATATTGAAACACTTTAGAAATGTCAATAGTCTGAATCACTAAACTGAGTGGACTTTTAGCAATCCTAGCTCTTCCTAAGCCCTTGGTCACTATCAAACATCTTTGTGTCTTGAATCTCCTGTTTTAGTTTCTGGGATCAGAGTTTGTGCTCTTCACTGCCTTGCCAACCTTTTCCTATCCTGTAAATATATATGTGCCTCGAGATTTGTCCACAGAATTGTATTCTCCGCTTAGTTCCCTTGATTAAGTCCTCATTTCTATGAAACATCCACATGGTGCCAGGAATAATGTCACAGGTTTATACGGTTTTGGTCATTTAAACTTCCTTTTACTAGTCTTGGTGGACCCTTCTATATAACCATATCAAAGATACGGACATAGCTTTCTCCTCTGTGCTCTTACAGCATCTGCTCATTACTTATGAAAAATGCCTTGTAATTACACATCTGATGCCTATTTATTTCCCTGGTTCAAATGACGAGCTCCATAAGGACAGAAGTCATGTTTTACTCAATTTTGAGCTGATAATGCACATGGAAGTTACTAAACATAGGAGATAGTCAATATATATTTATTGAACGACTGTTCTTCAAATCCATAGTTGTAACTGCCTTTTGAGTATTGCTTCATGGATATTCCCCTGCAATCCAATCTGACATTAAAGATATTCAAAACCACCCTCCTCCACAAAACTTCCTCTTTGTCTGACTGCCCTTTTGTGCTAGTAGTGTTATCACTGTTCGAACAATCCAGATTCATAACAACACAGCCACTTTTGTCACCTCCTACCCCTATTTCACCACTTCCAAATACTTGCTAAATTCTATATAGGTAACTCTTTCACTGGTTATTACATTTATCCCTCCTTTTCATTCCTCAAACCAACATCCATACTAGTTCAAGAACCTTCACTATCACTAATCTGGGCTAGCAAAACAGTCATCAAAAAGACTTTTCTTTTCCCAAATGTAATTATTTTACTGCCCTTTTTAACAAGCTTCAATGACTGTTAACTTCTCTTGCACAAAGTCCAAATCTCTCTACCTGGCACTCAGTACCGTATACAATCTGGCCCTGGAGCACACATCCCATTTTCTATGTGAGGTTTGAGCCAAAACTACCTGGCACTAACACTTCTGAGTATTTTTGGTTTCTAGAATGGCTTTACATAATTTCTACCACTTGATATCTTCTATATTCTTCCACTCTCAACCTCTGTAACTCAGTTCCATCTAGAAGTTATTTTTCTTGCTAAAAAATTATAACTGTACTGGTATTCACACTTAGGCGCTTCTAACATTCTACCTGTATTAGTTGTGATTTTAAAATGGCATTTAAATACTCATTTTCATCTCCTATGTTACAGCATAATCTCCTTAAGAAATTAGAACAATATATTATATACTATTGTAAATTCCAAAGAGGTTTGTTCACAGAAAAAGAAATAATAAATGCAGTTTTCCTTTACTAACTCTTCAAATGGTTTTCTCAGTTTTTCCCTAAGTGATTTTCTAATTCTAAAAACAATACATCCATAAAAAAACTGAAAAAAATTCACTGAAAGAAAAAAAATAATTTATAATTATACCATGAAGAAATTAACTTTCTTTGGCATTATTACATTCTTATGTTTTTTATATGCATACAAATATAAATTTTGTTATGAATATAGGTTATTTTAGACATTGTATTGTATAATCTACTTATTTTACTGTAGCTCAAACTCTTCCCTATGGTATGAAATGGGTATTTTTTTTCCTGCTGTTAGGTAATATTTTCCCTCCCGATTCTAGAATTATGGTAATGTGAACTAGTCTGCTTAGCATTCTAGTCCTTTTATTTTTTACTTTAATGGTTATTTTCCTTTATACCATAGTTGTACATGCCTACAAAAAAAAAATCAGTGTAGTCCTAAAGGCATTTAATGAAATATAGTCTCTATCCTACTCCGTGTCCACCAACTCACCTGACAATTTAAACATGATTCCAAAAAGCAACCATTTTCAATTCTTCCTTTTGGTGATTATAATCATAATATTTTAAAACAATACATATATTTTTCTTTCTTTATCAAGTTCAGAGATAATCTACTGCCTTTGTGTCCTGGTAGTTAAGGGCTGAATTCCCTTAGCAAACATCATTTCCATTCTTCTTTCTGCTGCCTTTTAATAGTTACATAGTGATTTCTGATTGAGAGTACAGAAATGAAAATCTCTAGTATTAATGGAAATATTAATTATAAAATACAACTTGGCTCAAGAGTGATTAATTTCCTTTTTTTGTGCAACTCTTAATTTTTCCTAGAGTTAATAACTGTTGCATTTTTACTTTTGCTTATGTTTTTGTACCTAATTATACTACTCTCCTGTAGAGTTCTCCTATTTAATAATTATTTTTCTAACCACCCAGAGTACATAACAATCTCTCAGGTCAGTGCTACTTCTACTTCTCTTTTGTCTTCTCATAGCCATTGGCATTTGGTGCTCCAAGTGCAACTGATGGTACCCTGGGTTTTATATAATTGTTGTCTTGGGACTCTTCTTTGTTTCCCTAATACCTGAATCCCATGTTCTCTTGGATATAGAATTTTTGGGTTGGAAATCGTTTTCATTTAACATATTTTTTTAAATATTTATTTTATTTATTTGAAAGGCAGAGTTACAGAGAGGAGAGACAGAGAGAGGGAGAGAGAGAGATCTTTCAACCACTGGTTGACTTTCCAAATGGCAGCAATGGCTCAGGCTGGGCCAGGCCGAAGCCAGGAGCCAGGAGCTTTGTCCTCATCTCCCATGTGGGTGGGAGGGGGAGGGGCACAAGGGCTTGGGCCATCTTCTGCTGCTTTCCCAGGCACATTAGCAGAAAGCTAGATTGGAAGTGGAGCATCCAGGACTTGAACCGGCGCCCATCTAGGATGCTGGCATTGCATGTGGCAGCTTAACCCGTTATACTACAATGCTAGCACTTTACATTTTGAAAGCTGCATTCCACTTAACTACTAACCTCCATTCCTTTACAAAGTATGGTGCAAACAGCTTTATATGTGCCTTGTTTATCTGAAAGTTTAGTGTATCTGTTTGTCCTTGATATTTTAAAATATCTGAAATATGAGTTGCATGTCGTTAATTCACAGTTCCCTTAGCTCTCAAGAAATGTGTTTATATTTATTTTATATTTCACATAATATATGCACAGAGATAATTAATGAAATATATCCATAACATGTATACCTATTACTGTATCTATAGATAGGTATAACTACTAACAATTTCTGGATGTGATATAAGGAAAGAGATTGAAACTTTTTTTTGAAAGTATGCATATTTAGTCATTCTAACCTCATTTGTGGAAAATATTATTCTTTCAGCCTAAAATTATCTCAGTATCTTTGTTAAAAATCAGCTGATCATATATTTTGGGGTGTTTTTCTGGATTTTATTCCATTAATCTATCATACGTTTACTCAGAGTTAGTCTTTAAATCAAGTAATAATTTAAACTCCCAACTTTGTTTTTGCAAGATTTTTGAGGATGGGGGGCAGGGCATCTAGCTTAGTGACTAGGACAGTTGTGTTTCACGTCAGAGTGCCTGGGTTCAATTCCTGAGTCCAGCTCCTGATTCCAGTTTCCTGCCAGTGCAGACCCTGGGAGGCAGCAGGTTATGGCTACAGGAGTTCAATTCCTGCCATCCACATAAGAAACCTGAACTGGGTTGCTACATCCTACCTTTGGCCTGACCCAGTCTTGGCCTTTGCAGGCATTTGGGGAATGTAGAGTGCAGAGGAGTTCTCTGTGACCACCTCTTCCACTCTCTCTGCTTAGAATTAAATAAGTTATTTAGGTAACTTGCATTTCCAGATATATTTTGGAATGAGTTTGCCAATTTTTACTGAAAGTCTTGATGGGATATTTATTATTTTTTGCATTGAAATGACAGGCTGAATTTCAGAAGACTTAATACCTTAAGAGTAGTGAATCTTTTAAGTCACAATTGTGTTATATCTCTGCATTTCTTTAGGTCTTAAAATTTTCTCCCAGCAATGTTTTCTAATTTTAAATGCACAGTTCATACACATATTTACTTAAATTTATCTCTAAGTTTTCATACATTTTTAGATGCTGTAATAAATAGCATTGCTTCCTAATTCTAATTCCAACATATATTACTAGCACATGGAAATATACTTGATTTCTTCCTTCTCATTATGTTAAAAAGATACCTGCCCTTCCATGTTCACTGCAGCGCGGGTAGGGATGGAGTGTGTGTAGAGGTATTACACAGATGTTGGTTAAAGTAGAATAAAATTTCATAAAGGAGGAATAAGTTCAAGGTATCTATTGTACAATAAGGCAACTATAGTTAAAATAATATATTCTTAAAAATCATTAAGGAAAGATTTTAAATGTTCTCATCACAAAAAAAAAAAAATGGTAAGTAAGTGAGCAATGAATACATTAACTAGCTCATCTTGGCCATTCCCCTATGTTCACATATATCAAAGCAACATGATGAATCTGTACAATTTTTGTCAATTTAAATAATTTTCAAAAACATACTTGACTTCTGTATGTTGATCTTGATCTTGCAACCATGAGGAAATTACTCATTAATTTTAGTTTTTTGGTAGATATTTTGATATTTTCTAAATAGGTGGTCATATCACCAAAAACTAAACACAGCTTTACTTACTCCTTTCAGATCTGCATGATTTTATTTCATTCGTTTGCATTACTACATTGATTTTTAGTATGATATTGAACAAAGTAACTCTGATCTTAAGGATTAACATTTATCATTTTATTATTAGTACAAAGTTAGCTAAAGATTTTCATACATGACCTTTGCCACTTTCTGGAAGTTCCTTGTTTTCTATTGCTGAGAATTTTTATCATACATGAATTCTGAATCATATCAAATGCCTTTTCTGCAACTATGAAGGGTGTTATATAGTTTTTTATTAGTCTACTAATATGTAGATTACATTTTCCCCCGGAGTTAAACCACCTTTAAATTCCTGGAATAAATCATGCTTGTTCATGAAATATTATTCTTTTTTATGTACTTCTAGGTTCAGTTTATTGAAATTTCATTGAAGATTTTGCATTTGTGCTTATGAGGGTATTGCTATATAGTTTTCTTGTAATGTTCTTCATTTTTGTTACCAGGGTAATGCTGAGCCTCTGTTATCCCTTAGTTAGTGTTCCTTCCTTTTCTGTTCTCCAGAAGAATTTGTTTCTCAAGTGTTTTCCCCAAATTATATTTTCCTTGAATGTCTGGCAGAATTTACCAGTGAAGTCATCTGGAATTTTCTTTGTGGGAACGTTTTTACACTTGAATTTCAATTCCTGGAATGAACAGATGGTTATTCAGAGTATTTCTTTATGAGTGACCTGTGGTAATTTCTTTTTCTCAAGGAATTTGTTTATTTCATCTACTTAAATTGACATAAAGTTGTTTATAATATTTTTGCGTTATATTTCCAAGGTCTATAGGATTTTTAGTGATGTTCCACTTTCATTCCTGGTGTTAACTTGTGTGTTAAACTGTAGTGTATGAGAGAAATATTTCACCATATAGTTACTAAGAATGAGAACTCTATTTTTATTAAAATAATAATTCTCCACTAATTGCCTAACCCTGTATCCTTGGATTATAGGGAGGCATTTCAGGCCACTGAAGCAAACTCTTAGGCGGATCACAGAATATTTTCCATTTTTGTGGGAAATGATAATATTCAACACTTCTCAGACACTATGCTAACTACTTGCTCCGATTATATCACACCACATTCCTTTCAATGATGTCCTATCTTTGTGATGCTCACTTTTAGTTGCTGCAGTGCAAAGCAAGTGCTCTATGAAAACCAGTGTCCAATCTTTTTCCAAAGTGTGGGAATTTATACATTGCCCAATAAGGCATACAATCAATCCCATTAGTAAGTGACCTTGCATAGTCAGAAATGAAATAAAAATTTATGTATTTTTTTTCAAATGGTTTATAATAAACTGTTAGGATGCAAATACTTATTGTTTGGGCCTGACTACTTAATAAATGAAACTATTAGGTATTTTAGGTCTAAAGGCACTGTTAAAAATAATTTTAAGACACTAAGGACAGCAGACCAAGAAATTTAGGAAGCTCTGTGAAGGTAATACAATGTAATTTGAATTACTTTTAAATCCAAATTAGTGAAACAATATTATTATTGGCAATTCATATGCCATCCTTTCAACATTATCTATTCAAAATCTATGTTCTTATTGCTATAAATTTTCTCAATTTGATCAATTTCTGTATATCAATGCAAATAATCCTAACTTTGTTTTCTAACACTATTTATTTGAAAGGCAGATAGAGATAGGGAGACAGAAAGAGACAGAGACAGAAGAGATCTGCCACATGCCAGTTCTGTCCCCAGTGAGTCCCCAGACTCACAACAGCTGAGTCCAGGCCAGGAAAAAGCCTGGAGCCCAAGTGACCTAAGTACTTGGGCTATTGCTGTTGCCTCCCATGGTGTGCAAGAGCAGGAAGTTGGACTTGATGGAGGTGGGTTGGGGGACATTGAGAAATAGCATGTATCGCCACAGCCTGTGTTGTAGCATCCCATATGGGCGCCAAGTTGAGTCCTGGCTGCTCCATTTCTGATCCAGCTCTCTGCTAATGTGCTTGGGAAAGCAGCAGAGGATGGCCCAAGTGCTTGGGCCCCTGCACTCATGTGGGAGATGTGGACAAAGCTCCTGGCTCCTGGCTATGGCCTGGCCTAATCCCTGCCATTGCAGCCATTTGGGGAGTGAACCAGTAGAAGGAAGATTCTCTCTCTCTCTCTGTAGCTCTTCCTTTCAAAACAAAACAAAACAAAACAAAACAAAACAAAAAAAAACAAAAAAACCCAAAATTTAAAAAAAGTAGAGAAAGCTGAATTGGGACACAAACCCAGTTACTCTGACAGGGGATGTGGGCATCCCGCATGGTCTCTTAACCACTGTGCCAAATGCCTACTTCTACCCCATTGACTTTCTTTCTTTCTTTCTTTCTTTCTTTCTTTCTTTCTTTCTTTCTTTCTTTCTTTCTTTTCTCTCTCTCTCTCTCTCTCTCTCTCTCTTTCTTTCACAGGCAGAGTTAGACAGTGGGAGACAGAGACAGAGAGAAAGGTCTTCCTTCCGTTGTTGGTTCACCCCCCAAGTGGCTGCTATGGCTGGTGCGCCATGCTGATCCCAAGCCAGGAGCCAGGTGCTTCCTGTGGTCTCTCATGCGGGTGCAGGGCTCAAGCACTTGGGCCATCCTCCACTGCCTTCCCGGGCCACAGCAGAGAGCTGGACTGGAAGAGAAGCAACCAAGACAGAATCCGGCGCCCTGATGGGGACTAGAACCTGGGGTGCCAGCGCTGCAGGCGGAGGATTAGCATAGAGAGCTGTGGCACCGGGCAACTTATTTCTTATAACTATTTAACTTATTTTTAGTTTTTGAGGTTTTTAATTTTATATGGTCAAACTTCTGGCATTTCCCCTGTATTTAAAATTATTCTTTGATATAGATTTTGAAAGAAATGTCCACATTTATTTTCTAAATCTTTAGAATTCTAAAAAAATAAAATGCTTAAGTAGGATGAGAATATTGTAGAAGGAAAACAGATCCTTACCTGAAAAACAAACTAATTTTCAAAGAGAATCTCTGTTGTGATAAATCACTTCAGTATACATAAAAATTATCACAGCAAAATAATTTTAACTTTTTAATTTAAAGAAGAGGTTACCAATGTAGTTGAAGTGAGACTATAAAATGTTTAAACAAATTGGAAACAATATATTTAGTATAAATTTCTTATTTATTTATTTATTTATTTTGACAGGCAGAGTGGATAGTGAGAGAGAGAGACAGAGAGGAAGGTCTTCCTTTTTGCTGTTGGTTCACCCTCCAATGGCCGCTGCGGCCGGCGCATCTCGCTGATCCGAAGCCAGGAGCCAGGTGCTTCTCCTGGTCTCCCACGCAGGTGCAGGGCCCAAGGACTTGGGCCATCCTCCACTGCACTCCCGTGCCACAGCAGAGAGCTGGCCTGGAAGAGGGGTAACCGGGATAGAATCCGGTGCCCCAAACGGGACTAGAACCCGGTATGCCGGTGCCGCAAGGCGGAGGATTAGCCTGGTAAGCCACGGCGCCGGCCTATTAGTATAAATTTCTTAGAGATTCCTAACATATCTATGAGAATACCAAAAATTCTTTCAGATGTTTTAGTTCAATAACAAAACAAAGAAGCAAACAAAATTTGTTTAACCAATGTTTCCCCAAATTACTGTAAATATAGTACTTTTTTCTTAACTTAAGGAGCTATGACTTTCTTAACTAAGAACATATTTTGAGAAACACTGCCCTATAATAATAGAGGCACATGCTGTCAGCATTAATGCATTTTATTGTTTTTTTCATATGATTTGCCAAGTATTCATAGAGAGCATAGACTTTTTTTTTTTTTTGGACAGGCAGAGTGGACAGCAGAGGGAGACAGAGAGAAAGGTCTTCCTTTTTGCCGTTGGTTCACCCTCCAATGGCCGCTGCGGTAGGCGCGCTGCGGCCGGCGCACCGCGCTGTTCTGATGGCAGGAGCCAGGTACTTATCCTGGTCTCCCATGGGGTGCAGGGCCCAAGGACCTGGGCCATCCTCCACTGCACTCCCTGGCCACAGCAGAGAGCTGGCCTGGAAGAGGGGCAACTGGGACAGGATCGGTGCCCCGACCGGGACTAGAACCCGGTGTGCCGGCGCCGCAAGGTGGAGGATTAGCCTGTTAAGCCATGGCGCCAGCCTAAACATAGACTTCTTTTAACAAATTCACTAATTAACTAATGAGTGCCTTCATTACTCACATACTATGTTCTAGGTGCTCTGAATACAGCTTTGAACAAGACACATTACCCCTGTACACACAGGACCAGCTAAAAACTTCACCATCGAATATCTCTGTCTGTTTTATAATGCAATAACATTTATTTTCAAACTAAAAATCCTACAAATAACAGAAACCCTAAGGTAAATCATACATAAGAGTTAGGGAGGGTCTTTTAAAAACATCACATTTGAAAACACACACACAACACACCCAAACAAAAAACCTCTAGTTTTAATTTTTAGCTCACTGGAAAAAGATAGGTGTAATTCAGCAAAGAAATCATTTAAGATGATTTTCGTAAGAACAAATTTTTGGTATCTATTTTTCTATTTCTTTTTAAATACTAGAGTTCCCAGATTTCTTGAACTGAACACCTGAAATAAGGAAGTAAAATGGAATTAAACAGAATACGTATTGAAAAGTATTTTGGCAGCTTATCAGTTATGCTTCCAAGGCTTTTCTTTATGACAGAAATTGTCTCATTTTTATATTTTCTAATAAAATAATTCTTTAAACAAAAAAATGAAAATAGATGCTTAAATCTGTCAAAATGTTCACAGCTCTGTTACAAATAAATACAAGTAAATTCTTTATATGACAGCTATTTACCAACTGCTTAAAATTTAATCTACAATCATAATAAACATAATACTGATAAAGCACTGTACTCGGGATGATCATGGTAACTATAATATAAATGATTCAACTGACTGAGGAATGTAAAAACAAGCTACAGAAGTTATAAATGTGCAAAAAGTTGCAATGGCACAAGGAGATGGTCCAGAAATATCTTAAACCAGAGACAAACGGCAAATATATCTGATACTATTTCATTTTTACAAGTGTGCAAACCTTCATTATATGGCAAAGAAAGAAAAACCAAATAAAATCTTTCTAGGTATACAGAATAAATGAATCATCCAATAATCATAAATTCCGTTTGTCATGATTTCTATTTTTCAAGCTTTTTTTCTTCATCTGATTTCTTAACACTATAACTCAAGAAAGGCCGGCGCTGCAGCTCACTTGGCTAATCCTCCGCTTGCAGCAGCGGCACCCCGCGTTCTAGTACCGGTTGGGGCACCGGATTCTGTCCTGGTTGCTCCTCTTCCAGTCCAGCTCTCTGCTGTGGCCCGGGAGTGCAGTGGAGGATGGACAAGTGCTTGGGTCCTGCACCCGCATGGGAGCACCTGGCTCCTGGCTTGGCATCGGCGCGGTGCGCTGGCCATAGCAGCCACTTGGGGGGGTGAACCAACGGAAGGAAGACCTTTCTCTCTCTCTCTCTCTCACTGTCTAACTCTGTCAAAAAAAAAAAAAAAAAACTCAAGAAAGAAATTTAGATAGCACATAGGACCAAAAAATAATATGGGAGCAGATAATCTGCTCTAGTGTATAGAAGCATCCTATAAAAGTAGATATTATATATAGAATAAAGAGTTTGTGGGAAATTAGAATTAAAAGAAGTTTTATTTTGGTGCAAATATTTTTGAAATCTGTGCATACTTTTTTAATACCTATTTTCCATAGACTTTTTGATGGCTACTTTGATCTATGCATAATATGCTTTCATATTTGAATTTCAAATTCTTGCCCTAATGCTAACTGCTAACTGTGTGTGAGTCCTTGGTTAAGTTAAACAAGGAAATAGTTGTATGTATCTCATCGCATTTGGGGGAGAAATTTTTAAAAGATAGTTGGCACATAGTCAATGCTCAATAAAAAGCAACTATTTTGTGTTTTTCCTGTAGCAAGCTGTCACCTTGGAATATTCTCTCTCTCTCTCTCTCTCTCTCTCTCTCTCTATATATATATATATATATATATATGTAATACATTTTATTAGGTATATTGATTATTGCTAATCTCTTTTTTATTAAGTTCCATATGGACAAGATCTTTGTTTCTTTCTTGCTGTATCTCAAGTGCCTGGAACATAGTTACTCAAAAATGCCTGGAAAAAATGCCTGGAACATAGTTACTCAAGAAATACGTGTTCAATGACTAAATCTGATTGCATTGTGATGCTTTCTGGGGCATCACCACATGGCACCAAGCATTTTCAGCAGGAGAAGCTACCACCCATGTGCACTGTGTGTATTATCCTGCAGTGAGTGTAAAAAAATAATCCTGAGAGCTACATTCAATTTCAAAAGAAAAAAAAAGTGTATCTGTTTTTGCGATTCACAAATTTGAATAATGTAAGCTGACTCTAAAAATTTAGGACATTGTTTCCCTTTTCTTTCCTTCTATAGGGATTTTTAGAACACATACATCATACCTTAATGGCCTCTTCATTCAATTTTTACCAAATACATTTAGATTACCTATGTGGGCCAAACATGATTCCCAGAGCTGAGGACACATTAATAGGTAAGACAGAAGAGGCCCAGTATCTCTCATTTGAGTGGGGGGAGACAGTCACTCACACATAAACAAAATATTAGGATAACCACAAATTCTTACTTTGGGTTTTAACACATTAAGTTAGAAGCAACAAAATCAAGAGTAATTAGGAGGACGTTTTAGGGAGGGTGCTTAAGGAAGACATTATTTCCAAGGAGATGACATTTAAGCTAAAATACCTATCTGAAGGATAATAAAGCAACTGTGCCAAGTACTAGGGAAAGAGCTGAAGATAGCAATTCTTTGAATCATCCATCAGAAACAAATCTGAAGGTGAAAGAAAGATTTGAGTAATACTACAAAAGCTTCATGGAAAATGGAATAAATTTGGTGCAAAATTTTTTGAACTCCACACATACAAGAAATCTTCACAAAGCTCAGAAAAAGTGCATATTATGCAAAAAATTATGAATTTCAAAATTTTTGCTCAAAATAAACTCAATTATATTTTTCCATAAAATGTTTGAAGTACTGTACTTTCAAAAGCACATATGGTGCAAAGAAATCCGAGTAAGGGGTAGAGGGGCCTTAGGAGAGGTGGATGAACTCCATTGGCCTTGATAAGTTGTTTGATTTCATTAAACTTGTAAGAGCAATTGAAAAGACTTTAAGCAGGGGAGTGATATGATTTAAATTGGGTTTTAAAATGGTATTCCAGGAGGAAGCACCTGGCTCCTGGCTTTGGATCAGCGCAGTACGCTGGCCATGCAGGCCGTAGCGGCCACTTGGGGGATGAACCAACAGAAAAAGGAAGACCTTTCTCTCTGTCTTTCTCTCTCTCACTGTCTAACTCTGCCTGTCAAAAAAATTTTAAAAATTAAAAAAATAAAAATAAAAAAATGGTATTCAAGCATTATGAATTACTTTTGCTTCTAAGAACATGAAACAATTCTTTAGTTTTTTGATGCTGAGTTTGTATATGTGTTGAAAACCTAATCCAAATAATATATTTAAAGATAAAGAAGGTAAGGGCCGGCGCCACGGCTCACTAGGCTAATCCTCCGCCTTGCGGCGCCAGCACACCGGGTTCTAGTCCCAGTTTGGGTGCCGGATTCTGTCCCGGTTGCCCCTCTTCCAGGTCAGCTCTCTGCTGTGGCCAGGGAGTGCAGTGGAGGATGGCCCAAGTACTTGGGCCCTGCACCCCATGGGAGACCAGGATAAGCACCTGGCTCCTACCATCGGATCAGCGTGGTGTGCCGCGCCGGCCGTGGCGGCCATTGGAAGGTGAACCAATGGCAAAGGAAGACCTTTCTCTCTCTCTCTCTCTCTCACTGTCCACTTTGCCTGTCAAAAAAAAAATTAAATAAAATTTAAAAAATAATAAATAAATAAAAATTAAAAAAAATAAAGAAGGTAAAAGTATCATATTTGTGAAGTAAGGGACCATTCATAGATTATGTAAAGTTATAGACTGTGGAGGCAGTCACAGTTATAGACACTGTCTATAGACACACTCTTTTTTAGTTATAGTGACACACTCTTTTTTAAGCTTGGCTTTCCTTATCTATAAAGACCTTAAAAATGATGCTTGTCACAAAACTCCACTAAATAGCCATAATTTTAAATTTTTACAGTAAAAATTCTATGAAGAAACATATGCAACTACCACAAGCCTCCACTAACCTTTAACTTTCTAGGTAGTGTAAGAATATTCAACTGAAAGCATCCACATCTATCCATCCATTTAATTAATATGGAGATGGAGATAGAATATAATGAGATCTCTTCTTTGTGATGCTGAATTTAGGTTCTTTCATTCTTATCTCTTTGCTCATTATCAATATGTTCCTGTATGGTATCTTCAAATGTGATTATATTCTAAGTATATTTTGCATGCTTACAGTGTGTGATATTTGGTTTTTATTTTCACACTTGTCTTACTTTATACCATTAGAGAGTTTTGTTACAAGATATGAAAAGCCAGTACACCCTGTGGATGAACAAGTTTGACTCATACACAAGGACGAAGTAGGAAAAATTAAAGGGTGGAGGTTAACTTATTAAAAAAAAAAAAAAAACCCAAACAAACCTGAAAACCACTTCGTAGTGTGACGTATCCTTTTGGACACTGGGTGAGTAATGAAGTTGGCATGCAGTTTCTCCACTCCTGTCACGGAGTGCCAGACATACCAGAATAGCAGACTCACAGTGCAGAGGGCAGAATGTGAAATGGCTACAAGTTAAGACGTCTACACCAACATCCATGCATGGTGCAAAAACTGTGCTAGTCAACTTGGGCATGGCAGCAATGTCTGCAGAACATTCAGAACACTGAGAAAGAGGCCCATGGATCTTGCCCATTTCTTTAGACCTCTTGTAAACAGAGAAAAGTGCGGGAAGAAAAGTTCCTGCATTGATCTAATGTTTCCACATCAGAGTGAGAAGAGTTCCATCAAATAAGTATGCAGCACATCAGAAAGACTTCTTAATAATTCCTGCTAGAAATGTGTTGGAAATGTTTATGACTGCTGCTATTTCTAAACTTCAGATGGTTTATGCTTTTAAATTTTTAATCTTTTATAAGGACTATGTGTGTGTGTGTGTGTGTGTGTTGACTGATATGTCATGATTATTTGGAGAACAGAAAGGCAGTGTCCTACTGGATGGAACTCACATGAACTATCTTACTAGCTGGTCTGACTCAAAGTAGATTTTTCCTCTTAATAAACTGTCATGGCTAGTGCCTTAAGTTTGTGCTGTAAGAGACGAATGAAGATTCTAATCCCATCCCCCTTCCTCAGTGTTTACTGTAAAGCACACAGAGACGCACCAAGGGCCTCAGTATCAGGACTTGATAGATGAAATCAGTCCAGGACAGTTATGTAAATCATGTGTGCAACTGACACTGCTTGTGTAATTATCGGCGTAATCCACCCCTATCAACCACCTCCAGGAAGGAAAGGAGGGGCTGAGGGTGGGGAAAGTTCACACTTGGGAGATCACCCAGAAAGTGGGCCCAGAGCCAGGTCTACAATCAGTTTAAAATAGTTCCATCACATGGGAAGCCTGCAGGACAAATTATACTACACTCAATGTACTATCACTATTATGAATGAGTAGCACAAGATTCAGTTTCTGATCCAGCCTATCTTAATCCAATGTGTCCATAATTGCCCATGAATTTTTTCTTATTAAAAACAGGTATCCTTGGCAGTTCTGGTGCAAAAGTCATGTTGGTCTGGCTTTAAAATAATGAGAACGTGAAACTGATTACAATAATCTCTGGCCAAAAACTTAATTTTCAGAAAATTTTTATTCTTCATTTCACAAGGAAATCAGTACTACTACTGGCCAAAGGTCTATTTCTTGAAGCAATTCCATGTTAAACAAAACATTCTACATATTACATAAACTGAAGTATCTTATTTGTGTACCTTTTTTTTCTGGAAGTCACTACAGAAAATAAAATGAAGTAGCATTGAAGTAAACGGCTAAGAGATTAGGGAAAATACTTATAAGAAATACAAAAAAGGGAGAGTAAAACATGAGAAGAATCGGAGACAGCAAAATAAATCAAGATGGAAGCCAGATACATTAGAAAAGAAAGTGACTTAAAAGGCCAAATATATGCTTGCATAAATTTTAGTTTATGGAACCACTGATGAGTCAGTAAAGAATTGATATGGTTATGGTGTTAATTCCTTCATAAAAATGGCAATATGTTTGAGGCTATACAGCTCTCGTGACAAATTAATAGAGTAT
Organism: Lepus europaeus; assembly: GCF_033115175.1. NCBI lineage: Eukaryota > Metazoa > Chordata > Mammalia > Lagomorpha > Leporidae > Lepus > Lepus europaeus. The sequence goes on from NC_084827.1 coordinate 157,413,012, forward strand.
CCCAAATGAGATTTAAAACTACAGCAAGTGACATCAAGTTGTTTCTTTAGCAATATGGTCAAAAGTTAGCTGAATTTCCATTTGAGCCAGATAGAACCTTTGAACTTTACTTTTAAGAAATTTGAAGATGTAAAAAAAAGTTATCTTATATTCAAAAGCAAGGTCGGTCATAAACATTTTAGTGTATAAGGATTTTCTCATATTAGGTAAGAGCACAACTGAACAAACTAAAGTTAAAAAAAAGGAAAACTGTTCAGTTTTCACTATTTAATTGGTCTGGTTTACAAAATCATTAGGAACTAACATAAATATTCAATGTATCTGAGCTACTTTTGTGGATAAAATATAGTTCTTGGAATTACTGGGACTTCAAAAATAAAAGAGTCTTTCTATCAAAAAAACTAAAAACGTCGAACAGAGAGGAAGCTGTTGTTTTAACAGATGGGGATTTATATAGTACATCTGGTCTATTTCTTTTTTATAGGACAAAATAGCTTTAAACTGAAGATTAAACATAAACAACAAACTTCTTAAGCCAAAAACTGTCAAACATTGAATAGGTTACAAAGTATTGTAAAAAAATCAACATTCCTAAGTTGTGTGGAAATAAATTAGATACCTGCTCAGAATAATTTAGACTTATTAACCCTAAGTAAAAAGAACATTGACACTAAAAGATACCTCAAATCTCATACTCCAGGGTTATATGACACAGATACATTACATAAACTAATGTTGGTGTCTATTTTTAAGTGATAAATACAAAAAAAAATTATATGGTTTAATTAAACATTTTACTTAGAATTTAATAACATGTATTATCGAATACATGAAGTAATTCTTAAAGATAAATAACAAAAATAAGAAAAAATCTTCCACTGATCTGTTTACTAAAGGATATTTTATTTACATATGTTTGAAAAATAGGCTAGTATTAGAGCTAACAAGTGTCTTTAGAATATAACACATAAGGGATATTTGGCTCCTTTACAAAACAAGAGACAATAAATATCCTTGGGGTACTAGGATTTTTTTTTAATTTCAAATGTTCTTAAATGAGTCCATTTTTAGTAATAAATACCCTTTCATAATCTGAATCTATATAGTATAATTCCATGGCCAAAACTGAATTTTTGATATGACATAAAAATATCTCAGATTCTATGAGAGGCATACTTGCTCATGTTTTCCTCTTCACAATTCATAAAAGGTTATGGATAACACATTTATATCCTCCAATATTAAAAATACATATTCATCTGTTTTCAGTCTTTAATTTGGGTACCTTAGAGTATGTGGGAAAAATGAAACTACTTCAAAAAAGCTTGTGGAAAAATGGAATTAAAGTTCATTTTGATAGAAATAATTTTTAAAGGTATACACAGCATTTTTAAAACATTATTTTGCATGAACTTTTTGAAGACTGTATGATTTTCAACTTTTATACCGAAATAAACTTATCTTTAATTCCATGTTCCATGAACTTTTTGAAGTACACTTACATATCTGAAATGTAATTAGAAAATATACAATTAAAGTTCCTCCTAGAATTTTTAAAGTGACACCTTAGGAATCATTTTGATTAACAGAGGTCTAGGGTTTAATTAATATACTATTTACTTAGAATATTGGACAAGCAGACTAATCAAATTTCTAAGAATGAAAAGGCTACAAATCACTTTTTAAACTAAAAATATAAAAAACAAAAACTATAAAAATCACTTTTGTTGCAGGAACACTGATCCATCAATAAATAATCATGTAAATACTGTTATAAATTAATATAAAGCAGATTAGATGATGTGTGTGGTAAATCTCAAGGTTGATAAATAGCAAGAGTTTAAATTACAAATCAATACCGCTGATAACCCTACAATTGTACATAATATATATCTGGCAGATATTTTTTTAAAACTGCAGTTCATTTTCTCACTGGGCTAAAAGTTTGACCATCATCTTCAGCTGATCAATTGTTGATGATACATTTCAATTCTTTCCCCTTTCTATTTTTTCTTTCCTTAAAATCTCATTTATATTTTACATGGGAAAAGTTGTCTCTTCAACACAGATCAGCAAAATCAGCCGAGCAGAGAAACATATTGGTGCTGTGAAAGCCCAATGAATACTTTAAAGCATTAGCTGCGTTTCAAACACGTGTATTTTAAAAATTAAACTTGTTTTTAAAAAAGTCAAGTTTGAAGGAATGGGAGACTAATCTTAGGGCTGATAGTAATCAATGATTAGCAGCAAAAGTCCAAGGGGAAAGATAACACATTGCAGCATGTTAGCAACATAGGAGATTTCAAGAGCAACTTGACAGTCTCATTGCTGATCTGCAGTAAGCCCATTCTACTACCCAGATGTCTTGACCTCTTCATTTCTGGATAGTATTCTTTCTTCTTTACCACTAGGAGTTGACACTGAGAGTTCAGGTTTTATAGAATAAATATATGAGGCTGTATCATTTATCCTGCAGCACTGCAGTCAAGAATTGATTCTGGAGTTGATTGCTTTGATTTGAATCCAGGCTCTACGTGGGTGACCTCTCCCTGCCTCAGTCTCCTCACTCGTTCAGGAGGAATAGTAATTAAATGAGAAGTGCTCTTACCTGACCTCCTCTTCAGTGACTGCTCTCCATTCCCACTGGAAAACATACTGATGGATAACCTGAAACACTGCATCTCTGGAGCTCACAGGTGCCTCTTTGGTATGCCCAAGTACTTCCTAGCAGTTGAACTGTATAGTTACTAACATTCACGTATGATTACAGCCAAACCTATCTATGCCAGGTGTACTTATTATAATTATATAAATTATTTAAATATTCAATTTCCAATGAAATAATTAGAAAAAGAAGTTGCTTCATTAAAATTTAATAGATGCCTGATTGGTTCACAAAGGTCTTCAAGTTCTCAAAAAAACTGAAGATGAAACTAAAGATGATGTGTTATGGGTGGGGTTTAGGACTGCAAAAATTATATAGTATACAAATAGCAAATGCATCACTGAACGAAAAGGACCTGGCTCTATATTAAAAGATAACTAAATGTATATATTGTACTTAGATTTTAGATGTCCTCACATTAAAAATTTAAAGCATTTTTCATGTTACTAGACTTGCTATTATCTATAAACTAGTCATTTTGCTAATGTTATATAAAAGGGTTTTAATTAAATAATCCATGGGAAGTGCTTAGTATACTGCCTACTGTCTGGAGAAAAGTCCAGAAATGCCAGCCATCCTTTGTTGGTTTCCATTATGCCTAATCATTCTCTTGTGAATATTTATCCTTTCATGATGTCCTCAAAATTCCCCCATTTGAGTGTTTCACTGCTTTACTGTTAGGAATCTGACTGACAACAGCTATTGGTAGCAGGAATGGCCTAAGGCTGTGGTCATAATGGAAGTCTGGAATTGGATTGCTCATGTTTGAAGACTGCAGGATAGCCTCCTTACCAATGCCAAATAAAATGGGCAATACAAAAACAAGTAGCTATGGGTAGCAAGGCAATGACAGGGAAGAAACAACACATCTCTGTGAATTACAGATATTGGTGAGGCCATCAGACAACTGGAAGATGTTGGGGTTGTGATTAAGACCATATGCCCACTTAAGCTGTTTTTTACGTCAATGCACAACCCAGATAGTTCTGAGATAAAAACTCATGACGCCAACTGCAAATGCACTTCTAGTTGTAGAATCTTTACTGGAACATATTAACATAGCCCCTGATGCCTGCTATGGAGCTGCTGACTTGATTTCTTTCTAAAATAACTCCTACCAGCAAAGACAATCTGAAGCCATGTGTCTTGTCATTGCAGGGACAGCATACTTTTACTATTTTACCTTGAGGCTAAGACACTGCTCCTCTTTGTTGTAACATAGTCCAGAGAAATCTTGTTCATCTTGATATCCCACAAAACATCAAGTTGGAAGGTTAAATTCATGGCATTGCACTGGTTGGATTTGGTGGGCAGGAAGTAGTAGTAAACAACCACAACACATCAGAAAGATAGACACTTACAGGACAGGAGATGAATCCTAAAGTTTAGTTTCAGGGCTTTCAGCATTGGAGAAATTTTATGAGCATGCTGAAATAGATCTTACATAATAAGTGATATACTGCTGTACCTTGTACCTTCCATCATGAAGAATGAGGCATACAATGTGGTGATCTCTCTGGATTTCAGAAGTAACATGGGCTACATCTGGTTATGCTGCTTCTATGCATGTACTAGATAAATCTACAAGGCTAATGGTTTCAAGAAGTACTTGAGGCAAGAAAATAATCTACAGGATATCATATGGAAGCTTGCCTATACCTCTAGCTCTAAGATCCTGCAGATGCAATGATTTCTGGAAAGTGTAGAAACAGAGACACTCTGTATAACATCTCTGTCAATGGAAACCTCGGAGGGAATACCCTAATGGTTTTGCAGTAGATGCACGTGATCATCCAGTGTTGGCACTGTGGCACAGCGAATTGAAATACCACCCGCATTGCTGGCATATCATAGTAGCCACTGGTTCAAGTCCTCGCTGCTCAAGTTCCAATCCAGCTCCCTGCTAACGTGTCTGAAGAAAGCAGTAGAAGATGGCCCAAGTAACTGGGCCCCTGCCACCCAGGTGGGAGACTGGGATGGAGTTCCAGGCTTCTGGCTTTGGTGTGGCCCAGCCCTGGCTATTGCAGCCACTTGGGAATGAACCAGTGAATGGAATCAAGTGTGCTCGTGCTCTCTCTCGCTCTCTCTCTCTCTTTCTCTGTGTCTCTGACTCTGTGTGTGTGTGTGTGTGTCTGTCTTTCTCTAACTCTGCCTTTTAAGGATCTTAAAAAAAAAAAAGACATGATCGTATACCCACAGATATTCCTTATTTGAAAGGCAGCTTCTAACTTGCTATGAACTCTGGTTAAGACTGAGTACTTTGTGCTAGGTGACTCCAAATGACTATGGAACTCCAAATTATGCATCAAAAACTAGGTGTCATCTGACTCAACATATGGTAAAACAAGAGGTACAACATCATTTCTTTGTTAAAGGGTACGGGGACCAAGCAGGTTTGGGAAGCCCAAGTATACTTTATGAGCAAGTAGCTCAGGTATCTAATACCTGAAAATTGCATCACAATCTGTACCCCCAACCCACACAAATGGCCTCATGGTATGTTTTGAATGATTGATTAATGGAAACAGTGTAGATGAAGATCATAGTTCACATCACTGTGATTATTGTTTATAGTTTTATTAAAGCAGGAGGCCCTGAGATGTAGTGCTAAAAGCATATCACCCTAGCAGTTACAATTTCAGCCAGTATATCTGATTATATACTGTGTATGGAAGGAGAGATTGCTGAGGTAATGATATGTAGTGTTCCATGTAGAAGACTGACGAGAAAATTTCAAGGGGAAAGTGATGTGGATGCACCTTTCAAATTCATATCAATTGTGATATATGGTGTCCTATGTGAATTCCTTCTAGAGAGCATCCACTGGAGAAGGCACAAGGTAATCTGTGTTATACCTATCACTCATTACCTGGATATTCTGCTCCAGGGATGGAAACTCCATGAATTCAGCTACATGGACTTTCTCTTTTCTGACTGATTTAACTACAACCACTGTTGGGTTCACATTTCCAATGCTGAGACTTTGATATGGCAACATTTCCCAGGGACATCAACCAATCCGTTGGTGGCAAGTAGGTTACATTAGATTTCTCTCAACACGGAGGAAACATTTATTCTGATGGACATTTATAGATACTCAGGATGTGCATTTTCCTTCCTCCCCACGCTAATACTTTCACAAATTCCTTCACACGTGGATTTATCAGAATGCTTTGCCAATTACCATGGCATTCCTTGCAACATTGCATTCAACCAGGAAACTCATTTGAATGGCAAAGAAAACAAAATGGGCTCAAACCTATAGATTTCATTGGACATAACTTGTGACCTATTATCAAGTATCAGCAGGTGAAATGGAGTGAAAAAATAGCCTTCCAATGGAATGGCTCATGTATGGTTCCAAGTTGGAAGAAGTCTGGATGTATTCTACAAGATATGCCAAAAGTCATCCCCTCCATAACCAGAATCCTGTAAGTTTGAGATCAAAGAGGTTAAGTAGAAGTGGCTACTCCAATATAGCAAGTAATCCAAGTAAATATTTTTTTTTCTGTCCAGAAACCTTGGGATTCATGGTTTCAGAGATCTGTTTCCAAGGAAGAATATTTTAGCCAGGTTTTGAAGTACTGATATTATTGTATTGAAAGTTGAGAATACTTGGTATTTTGGACATTTCAAGCTGCTGAACTAGTATAGAAGTAAGCTACTGGCTGACATTTTTTCCCCCAATTCTCAAGGTGATTTGGGGATGTTTTTGGGAGTATATGGAAAACTATGTTTGGAAGTTGAAGATTCCCTGAGGAATCTCTTAAAAAACAAACTTGTCCAGTAAATTTTGGATGGAGAAAGTAGAGTAACCTCAGAAATACAGGATCATCAAAGATAGAATTTATAGGAATTAGGATTTGGGCTCACTATGAAATCAAAGAGTCTTGTCTAGTGTATGTACTCAAAAGTTGTAAGTAAGGGAACAAAGAAACTTAGTGGCAGAAGAATGATATAATGATGGATTTTGAGCTTTCCGAGCAATTTGAGAAGCATGGGCTTTAAGAGCTTTTTAGTGTCTCCCTGTATGAAGGCACTAGTGGTGACATTTTACATTTAAGAAGGAAGTATGACCAAATTAATATCATCACCCCTTGATGATGTTAGTAGATGCATACCTTTCCCCATCAGTCACTATATTAAACTCTCTTTAATTGCCCAGTTTGAGGATACAGTTTATATATCTGGAGAAATTATGATTTGGTATATTACGTCATAAAATCAGCACAAAAGCTATTATAGAACCTCTTCTTTATTTATGAAGAAAGACAAAGGATGTACACTAATCCATGTTATTAAAACCAGCACAATTTTGTAAAGAATAAAATAGATATTTAAAGCTAGAATGAAATTGAGAAAAATATGTATTCATTAAAAATCTACATGTGGAATAATCCTTGGACAACTCAATAATATTTTAAAAAGCTATCATGTCTTAAAAATATTATTCATAAATAATACTCTTAAATAATAAAAAGATACCACTTTAAAATATAATTTTCAGAGCATAATTTTAAAACAAAATGCCATAGTTGGAAAGAAGTGAATTACTTTGTGTCAGGGAGGAAAGTAAAATATATACTTAAACCATTTTATTTTAATGTTTGCATTAATTTCATTTTTGTCACTGCCCCAAGTTTAAGAGTTAATGTTTAAAATAGTTTTACATAATTCACATTCATGTTAAAAATTAAGAACAGCCTTAAGGATAACAGGGAAAATGTAAAGAAAGATAATACAGGCATTACCTCACAATCCTTAGCACTTTCTAACACAATTTGTCAATGTAGATGAAAATGTCACTTCCATCATATCTTCATATTAAAATTAAAATTTAATATGTCATTATGGACAGAAGGAGCATATAAAACTGGCTTGAGAGTATTCTATATTAATTTTCCACCTTTAACTTCTTGGTTATGGCAATTCATGCTAAAAGTCAAATGAGATTCATTCAGATTTCTGATCATTCTTTTTCTTTTATGCACTATATCCTGGCATTTTTATAAAAATCAAACTTGTTCTCAACTGTTTAATGATTTATGAAGCAGAGAAAAGTTTCAGATAGTGTGCAATGACTACAGTTTGAGAGCTAAAGCAACAAGGAGAGTTAAATTGGAATATAAAATAACAGTCCATTTCTAGAGCGTATAATATTTTCAAGTTTAAAAATAACAATGTTTGATTTCCCACAGAAATCTTGGCCTGAGTACTATGTCAGTCAAAATATATCACAGCTTTTATCTCCTGTATAGTAACTTTAGAATGTAACTCATATTTTTCTAAGTCTTTAATTATCCTGGATTAACAGTACTTACTATATTAACAATTGCAAAAATTAAAAAAAAATTATATAACAGCTGTTTTCTTATTTCACTGTATTGCAATAAGAAACACTGTTAGTTGACAGTGTTCCTTTTTGCCAAGTTCGTCAATCTAAAACCGGTCACATGTATCCTAAAAGATTTATCAGTTATTTACAGCATACACATAAAATAATGTTTAGGTTGTTGCTAGCTAAGCACAAAAACTGTAAGGTATTTAATACTATTCTATAGCACTCCTTTGAATTTTCCTAGTTTATCTTTCTCCTCAAAGAGTTTGGTGACACTCACCAGAGTGGGTCCTGAGGTGGCCAGTGAGGGCGTCCCTTCTTCTACAGGCGTAACTACAGAAAGGACATTTGAACGGCTTCTCTCCAGAGTGTAACTTTATGTGTCTCAGAAGGTTGCCCTTCTGAGTAAAAGAAGCTCCACACTGGTTACAGTGGAATGGACGTTCACCTGCAGAAGGGAGAAGGAGGAAAGATCAAGTAGGTTATCTGCAAGGGACTAATTCACCATCCACTGTTAACCAGAGCCAGATCTCTATACTAGAAATGTTCTCTCTCATAAGTCTTCTAAACACTCATCTTCCTAGAATTTGTTCTGATCAGAATACCAAGGCTGAGCTTTATAGCGGGTGGCTGTTTCCTCTCTTCATATAAATTTGACAAAATTCCTGTAGTTGACTCAAAAGAGTAACAATATTAATTACGTTTGAATAACTAGGTTCCATCATTTAACTGTCTTACAAGTTGATTTTCATGCAATATTTCAGTTTTACAATGTCATTAATAATTAGCTATTAATATCAACTTGCAAATGAAGAAATAAAAGTTCATGTATCAAAGTATCAGACTATAGTCACAGACAGTAAATTCTGAGGCTGAGACTTGAATCTGGTCAGTCTGTCTTCTGATAGTCAACCTTACTGTTCTCTTTATGTTACCATGTTATCGTCTTAAAATTCACAGAAATTCTGAGTCGAGCATGGAACTCCATTTGGGTAACCCACATGGATGCAGGGGTCCTCCACTGCCCTCCCAGGTACATTGGTAGGAAGCTGGATTGGAAATGGAGCAGCCAGGTCTCAAACAGGTGCCTAATGGGATGGCGGCATTTTTGCAAGTGCCAGCTTAACCAGTTGTGCCACAATACTGGCCCCAGTTCGCAGCTTTTTAAAATCAGAATTATCTACTTACCACCCCCACTATAAAGTCTATAATAGAAGATGGGGGCATTTCCTTCACAAATTAATGGTTTTTAAAAGGATGAAAAGAGCAAACATAAATTATGCTTTCCACTCCAAATATTTGATTTTTAGTTTTGTAGTCTCTCTATATAAGGTTTCTCAGGCATATAACAAGTCAGGATGCCATAACTTTAAAAGAGATTTAAATGCATGTGGTGACCAAATAAATTTGAAATCATGTTGGCCTTTGGAAAATATTCCTGTAGTATGCTCAGATATTTTTAAACCTGCTATCTGACTTGAAAAATCCCTAATTTAGAGTAGTTTCTAAAAAAGAAAACAGTAATAAGGATAACCCTGTTAAAAATTTTTTTAAATTCATTTAATTGAGTTTTACAAGACTGACAGGATAATTTTGTTTTCACACGTATAAAATACTGTAAACATCTTCAAATTTTTAAAATGAGAAACTACTGGTAAATTTATATGGTTGTCTTCAAATAATGAAAGAATGGTCCAGGGGTCTGTGTTGTGGCACAGTGGGTTAAGCCACTGATTGTGATGCTTTTTTTTTTTTAATTTATTTATTAGACAGGTAGAGTTATAGACAGAGAGAAGGAGAGACAGAGAGAAAGGTCTTCCTTTTTCCCATTGGTTCACCCCACAAATGGCTGCCACAGCTGGAGCTGTGCCGATCCGAAGCCAGGAGCCAGGTGCTTCCTCCTGGTCTCCCATGCGGGTGCAGGGTCCAAGCACTTGGGCCATCCTCTACTGCCCTCCCAGGCCACAGCAGAGAGCTAGACTGGAAGAGGAACAACCGGGACAAGAACCCAGTGCCCATATGAAATGCCAGCGCCGCAGGCAGAGGATTAACCAAGTAAGCCACTGCACAGGCCCTGATTGTGATGCCTGCATACCACACCTGAGTGCAGGTTGGAGTACCTGCTGCTTCGGTTCAAACCCAGCTTCCTGCTAATGCACCTGAGAAGGCCACAGAGTATGGTCCAGGAAATTGGTCCTCTGCCACCAATGAGGGGAGAGCAGGCTGGGGTTTCTCGCTCCTTGCTTTGCCTGGCCCAGCCCTGGCTGTTGCAAGCATTTAGGGAATGAACCTTCAGATGGAAGACTGCACATGCTCTCTCTTTCTTGTTGCCTCTCAAATAAATAAATCTTAAAAAAGAAGAAGGATGGTTTTGATGTAACTGGAGATACTGCCATGCTGCTGAGTGTACAAACTACAGTGTGGAGGCCTTTGGAGTTTTGTGGCCATAGGATGTAAAGAACAAGGCATGATGAAGGTAAGCAGTCATATTCCTTTTTTTGATAAAAGGGATGGTTATCACAATTCATTTCAAATTCAGCCGACAAGGTTTCAAGAAACACTGATTTGCTTAACTAACTCTATTCATCACGATAACCATCATTTCCACAATCCAGTTAGCTGGAATTACAGTGACACTTTCAGAAACACTACTGTCAGAGGACAAAGTTGAAATCAGGTGGTAACTTAAGAAATTTTTTAGTTTATAAAGGTACATTTCAGGAATAAGTATAGGAGTTATCTCTATATCTGTTTAGTAATAAATAAAGCTAAATGAATTAACCCAATTTTTGAAAGCCATTTCTGTAAAACATCAGCAAACATTTTATTCAATGTTGATGGGTATTTCTTTGCCTAGGCATTACAGATAGGTGTAAAGTTATCTGGTAGTTAAGTAAAAGATTCGGTTAACTGCATTTTTCTCTATGCAAAAGTTACATATGCAAAAATGTTCATTGTCTATGGAACTTTAACAACACATCTTAATTATTTCTTTTGGTTATTTCTTCTCTCAGGAAGATCAACTGGCCCTTCTTGATTCAGCGTGGACTGAAAAAATGATCATGCTCTTCAAAAGTAAATCAAATTAAATTTGAAAATTAATCCCACAAATACACTAACTACAGTAATGATAGTATAAAGTAATCCAATTAAAAAAAAAAAACTAAGTAGCTTATTGTGCCTGTGATAGCTACTGTTCCCACTAGTGAACACAAAAATCTGGAGTAAAAACTCTAGATCCAGGAGAACAATGAAGACATGGTTGTGGTATCTGCCATGTTCACTCTCAACCTGCATTTAAAAAAAAGTCATTCTACCAATCTATTGGTCTATTTTTAGTTTCTCATGAATAAGAGTTTATATTATTTTTGTTATGGAATAAAGGGAATTTCAATCTTTTATGTACTTTATAAACACGTAGTTCTAGATCTATGTTTAATTATTCAACAGAAATGTCAGTATACACGAGTGCATTTCCTTTGGCTGATCAGACAGTTGGTATTCTTGTGTTAGATGGAGTATCCACCTGTAACTATGCAAAATCCCAAACACCTGTTGAGGGGTCTTGGAGCAAGATAATGGCTTCACAAAGCTGCAATGTACAAGAGAGGGTGCTGAAAGCTTAATACAAAGATGGGAGTATGCGGCCCGAAATGGGGAAAAATTATGAGTATCTTCTATGTAAAGCATTCCCATCCATTTATGCTCATATATGAATTTATTTACTACCCCTACTTTCTTTGCTCTTCCTATATTTCCAGTGAAGAATGCCTGGAGTATCCAATGACAATATTACCTGATTACTTACTAAAGTAGCAATGCCAAAGAAATAACACCAAGCCATTAATTAGACAATAGAATTGGCACTCTAGTAAAGTATGAAAGAGAAAGAAGAAGCAAATTAGACCTGATACTCCATGTTGTTATAAACTGGTTGGTTGTACATCTTTCTTCACCATCAATTTTATATTAGATATTCTATGATTTAAAACTATGCGAAAATGCTTCCCAAAGGCTTCATAAAGATTGAGGACAAGTCTCTTTTATATTAGTTACAAATAAATGGTAAAACCGGGAAGTTCAAAATGAAGGCAGTAGTTCATGATATTAAAGAGAAAATATTTGGTTAACAACTAGATTTTGATTACATTTTTATCAATCTAGTTTAAAGAAACACAAATAGACCTTGTATTCTCAAGTAGTATGAAAATGGAGTTGAAAATGTCAGGATCCACTCAGATAAATAAACTTGGTCATCAAAAATACTACTTAAATAGCTAATTTAAAGATACCATAGCTACAATTTCAAAATCAAAAAGGCATTATAGATATCCCAAGCTCCTTCATGAAAAGCTATTAACTTTAACCAAGAAATTCCCAGGTTTGAAGAATGGATAATAATTTTCACAATACTCCAATAAACATATATTTTCAAAAGTGCCATTGCTTACTGTTATATTCCTAGGACTTATGAAAATCTGCATAACTTTATAAATATTTTCCATGCCAATTAGATCTCAGAATTAAAAAAATTCAACTCTAGCACAGTAGTAAATACCAATTGGATAGTAGAGTAGGTTTTCAGTTATTGTATTTACAACTAACAATCCTCATGAATATCACTGCAGACACAGAGAAACATTGATTAACCTAAATTTTAAGAAATGTATACTCTGGTTCTTTGAATTTTTAAACTAAAGACCTAAAAGCTTTTTAAAAAATATTCCAAAAATTGTTTAGCATACTCCTCTGCCTTAAAATCAACAGCATATGCAATTCAACTGCACAGTCATTGGATTGATTTTGGTTTGTGAAGGAATTATACATTTGAATGGGTATTATATTCCTTGACATAAAATATGATAGAATGAATATATAACACTATGAAACTCAACTACACCTAGAATTACTCTATGAGCACTGATAAAAGGTAGATTGATTGTTTTTTAGTCTTTCCTTTTTTTTTCTTATTAAATCTCAAGCTTGATTTTTTTCAACTTTTCCCAGAACCTTTGAGAAAACTTAAGGGAGAAAATTAGCACTGCTAATGTAAATGTTAAAATACACTGCTATTTAAAAAGGAAATTTTAAACAAGACAAAAAGCAAAAATGTGACTATATGGTTGGAAAAAGATATATAGAAGTCTAAAGCTGATATTTTGATTATGATAAACTGCTTTTAATGTATAATTTCTCACAGTAATCTAAATATCAGCTTTATGGTTAGACCTCATAATGAGCTCTGGGTATATTAATACACCACACCAAACAGGGCATATTAAAACAAAACCAGCCTGGGCATCAGGAAATCTTGGATCAATCCTTAACAAAGCATTTTCTCAAGCAAGGGGACAATGGAAAAATCACTGTACTTTCTTTATGTGTATAATAAAGAAAGGTTTGGTTTAAAAAGACTTCAATGTACCCTGTATTGCTCATGTTTTAAGCATTGGATTATTAAATTGATTATTTAGAAGAAAAATTATTAAATTTCTCTATTGTGATTTATCTCTTTTCCAAAAGAGTATATTTTAAAATTCTGAGAATATTAGTTATTGATATTTTACTGTATAACACTACTTTGAACTAGACAGAAAGCTACCACCACCTCCAAATCAATGATCCTTCTCTGTTACCACAATCTCATTTCTGTTGCTTTTTATTTTTTAATTTAGCTAAAGATGTAAGGATGTGGAGACATCCTTTGCCTCATTTGGTGGGCTCTCATGAAGGAAAGACTTTCCACCTAATGTCCAAAGTTTCTGTTACTCTGAGGGCTTCTTCATCCCATTCAATGATTACATATCTCTACTTGTACACCTAGCACCCTCTGAGATATTTGACCCTACATATCTTCTTGCGGGAGTTATAACCAAAAATTACAGGAAGTTGGTAATATCCCTGAACGAGGGAAAGTACCTGCCTACTATTACTATGATCTGTGGTAAGCAAAGATTGATTGGAAATTGTATTTCAACAAGTTAACTAGATAAATTGAAAATGATTCACCCCTATATAAATGCATGAGTGCCATTTTGTAGTATTAACTCTTGGCTAGCAAACTATATTACCTGCCCATGGGTATGGAAAAATATGTATAGAAATATAAAAAGATTAAGTTACACAATGAAATTCTCCTATACCTTTTGAACCCTTATCATATTATTGCTATATTAAGAACTGTGGAAACTGAATCCCAAACTTCTTTTCTGATATGCTATTCAGATTTGAAGGCTGGAAGTCAAGACCCAGGCTACTCTCTGCTTTTCAGCAATCCAATACTAGCAGAATTCTGAAAAGGTAGTTTCACCATTGCCACCCCTGAATAAAAAGGAAAGAGAATAGATGTCAGGTAATATCAACATCAGATGTCACAGGCAGTCATCAGGTTATTCTTTCAGCTGCTTACCAGTGTGACTCCTTTTATGTACCATAAGCACATTGGGCCCAATGCAAACCATGCCACAGACGTCACATTTCAGTTTACCATTCGGAAGCCGGATTCCTCCCTCGCCTTGAAGCTCCTGGACTTTCCTGTTGTCAGCCACCTCGCTGCTCTCAATTAGGGGTTCTTCTAGGCTGCTACCCTCATCATGGCCCCTGATCTCGTCATCGCGGCTCAGGGGTTTCCTGTCACATTCTTCATCGCTCTGCATTTCTAGCTTTACTGAATTTGCTGGAATTTAAAAAGAAGACATTTTGAGTACATGTTATGTGCTCTCACCTTCTCTCTTCCACTCACTACCCATCTATTAAATAGGTGAAAATGATACATGAAGTAGAATATAGTCCATTACCGAATGCCATATGAATATGCACTGTGGTGTATTGTAGTCAAGCTTGGCCATAAAGGTGAAGATGACTCAGGAAAGGTGTAAGTAAACAGCATAACCTTTTATTTAGTTTCTTTCTTTAACTCAGTTATGTCATTTAAACAGTAAAAAAAAAAAAAAAAAAAAAAAAAAAAAAAAAAAAAGAAAAGAAAAAAAATTCTGAGATTGGCTTTTGTACCTAAGCCTACTGAGACTGAGATAGAATTAAGAACTCTTTAAAAATATGGCTTAACCAACTGAGCTATGCCTCTTTTTACTTTAACAATCATTATAAATACTTCATATTCTCTGCTTCACATCAGAATACTTGTGTAAACCTGCTTCTGAACAGGGCAAGAGAAACAAGTCAGGCTCTTAATCCAGCAAATGTCTTTGACATATGAAAGGCATAATGTTAAGGCAAATGTCCTAAAATCAGAGTAAACACATTATACTCAGTTAAGAGCTATATAAATATAGGGCACAGTGCACAGATCTCACCTACTTTTGAGATATCTGGGCTTTCCCCACCCCCAACCTCCAATCATCAATATATACAAAAATTCTCCATGTAGCATATTAATCTGCAAATCAAGGTTTTCTAAATCTATTCTCTTTTTTAAAAAAAGATTTATTTATTTATTTATTTATTTGAAAGATAGAGTAGCTAAGCGGATCTGAAGCCAGGAGCCAGGAGCCAGGAATTTCATCTGGGTCTCCCAAGTGAGTGCAAGGGCCCAAGGCCTTGAGCCATCCTCTGCAGTTCTAGGAGCATTAGCAGGGAGTGGGATCAGAAATGGAGCAGCCAGGACTGGAACTGGTGCCCATATGGGATGCCAGAACTTCAGGCTCAGGCTTTAACCCACTGTGCCACAGCATTGGCCTGTCGAAGAGAGTTCTAATACCAAATAACAGCTAATAACAGGAATGGCATAACTTGCATGTACACACTTGTGACTCTTAAGAAATGTAATGCCTGTTCATGGCGTCAGTAATCTCCCTAGGCTCTAGTCATGAGTTGCCATGGCTATGGAAGCCTTTAGAGTTCGCTGACTTTAATCTTATTCCGATAGGGTCATAGTCAAAGTGGAAGTTCTCTCCTCCCTTCGGAGAAAGGTACCTCCTTCTTTGATGGCCCCGTTCTTTCCACTGGGATCTCACTCACAGAGATCTTTCATTTAGGTCTTTTTTTTTTTTTTTTTCCATGATATCTTGGCTTTCCATGCCTACTATACTCTCATGGGCTCTTCAGCCAGATCCAAATGCCTTGAGGGTTTATTCTGAGGCCAGAGTGTTGCTTAGGACATCTGCCATTCTATGAGTCTGCTGTGTATCCCGCTTCCCATGTTGGATCTTTCTCCCCCTTTTTGATTCTATCAGCAACAGGAGTCACTGTGTACTTACACCCCATGTGGGATCTGTCCTTAATGTGTTGTCTAATGTGAAGTGATGCTATAACTAGTACTGAAACAGTATTTTTATACTTTGTGTTTCTGTGTGGGTACAAACTGATGAGGTCCTCACTAATTATATACTGAATTGATCTTCTGTATATAAAGAGAATTGGAAATGAAAAAACAACCTGGTGTTAAATTGGAAATGGCATAGAAAATTAATTAATTTTTTTAAAAAAACTATTATGTAGTATCTCTGTCTTTAATGTGCTGTACATTGTTATTTAATGCTATAATTAGTACTCCAATGGTAGTTTTTTCACTTTGTGTTGCTATATGGGCAAACTGTTGAAATCTTTACCTAATATGTACTAAACTGATCTTCTGTATATAAAGAGAATTGAAAATGAATCTTTTTTTTTAATTAAAGATTTTTTTTTATTTATTTATTTATTTATTTTTTTAACTTTTATTTAATGAATATAAATTTCCAGTATACAGCTTATGGATTACAATGGCTTCCCCTTCCCATAATTTCCCTCCCACCCACAACCCTCCCCTCTCCCGCTCCCTGAAAATGAATCTTTATGTGAATGGAAGGGGAAAGGGAGCGGGAGGGGGGAGGGTTGCAGGTAGGAGGGAAGTTATGGGAGGGGGGAAGCCATTGTAACCCATAAGCTGTACTTTGGAAATTTATATTCATTAAATAAAAGTTTAAAAAAAACAAAAAAGAAATGTAATGCCTTCTGTTTGCTGTTTTTGGATCATCCCACAGAAAAGTTGGAATTTTGTTAGCACAGCATTCATTCTGTATTGCTGACAAAGCTTTTTTTCATAAAGTGTCAGCAAGCTTTAAATCAATATCAACTTTTTCAATGGATGATGTCCCAAGTACTTGGGTCCCTGCCACCCACGTGGGAGACCCAGATGGAGCTTCCAAATCCCAGCTCCTGCTCAGCTCAGCTCTAGCTATTACAGGCATTTTGGGGGTGAACCAGGGAATGGAAGGACTTTGTTTCTCTCCATCTCTCCCTCTCTCTCTGTCACTCTCCTTTTGCATGAATGAATTAATAAATAAATCTTTTAAAAATAAATATCAGCTTTTAATCCAGTGATGTTGAGACTTTTCTTAAGAAATCATATCAAAGTTACTGAACAACAACGACAACAAAAAAAGTTACTGAACAAAACAAATTACTTGGCACTACTTGAATAAAGGAAATATTTTCATAAAAAGAAAGTTCTTGTCATTGCATTTGTTTTATTAGAGAAACTACACAGTCTGTAATTTGTCATTGGTACTTATCATGGCAGGCTGTGAGAGCAAGCTTGTTCTTCCCCTGCTCCTCTCCTTTAAGCACCCCTATGAACTAGAGAGATGCAGACAAGTACCAGCAAACTTAAACAGAAGTCATTAACTTCTGAATCGTATGTGCATACTGGAGATTAAGTTGGATGACTGAACAAAAATTTGTGCAATATAGTTTATTAAGACTGAGGATTCTTAAGTTCTTGAACTTAAGTTCTCCATGTCTTGTATAAAATGGGAATGATAATGGTAGGGTTCATGTGAACATTAAATGAGTTTATACAGGTAATGGACTTATCATTTTTCTCCTAACATACAGTACTATTTTTATTTCACAGTATTTTTGTGAAGAATAGCTAACTTACAATACATGAACTATTCTGTGGTCTACAAAGGGACATAATAGTGCATGTTGTATTTTATCCTATTTACATATAAGTAATGAATTACTGGCTTTTGAGAAGAATGAGGACAACATTATACATTTTTATATCCTAAACATGCTTAAGAACTTCATTTTTTTGACAGGCAGAGTTAGACAGAGAGAGAGAGAGAGACAGAGAGAAAGGTCTTCCTTCTGTTGGTTCACCCCCCAAATGGCTGCCACAGCCGGCACGCTGCGCAGATCCGAAGCCAGGAGCCAGCTGCTTCCTCCTGGTCTCCCATGCGGGTGCAGAGCCCAAGCTCTTGGGCCAACCTCTACTGCACTCCCGGGCCACAGCAGAGAGTTAGACTGGAAGAGGAGCAACCGGGACAGAACCAGCGCCCCAACCAGGACTAGAACCCGGGGTGCTGGCCCCGCAGGCGGAGGATTAGCCTAGGGAGCTGTGGTGCCGGCCACATACTTAAGAACTTTGAGGTATATAGGAGGTGACCAAGCACTAAGATGTTCTGCAAATTTGTTTAAAAATTGTATTGCTTTGGGGCTAGTGCTGTGGTACAGAGTGTTAAGCTGCGGCCTGTAGCACCTGCATCCCCTGTGGGCACAGACTGAATACTGGCTTCTCTACTTCTGATCCAGCTCCCTGCTAATGTGCCTGGGAGGGCAGCAGAAGATGGCACACTTGGGCCCCTGTCACCCACGTGAGAAACCCAGAGGGAGTTCCTCGATCCTGGATTCAACCTAGCTATTGCAGCCATTTGGGGAGTGAACCAGCAGCTGGAAGATCTCTTTGTCTCTCCCTCTCTCTGTAACTCTGCTTTTCAAATAAATAAATAAATCTTGAAAAAAATTTGTATTGCTTTAAGCTTATTATTTTATAATACCATAATGATCTGCCTGATAGGTAAAACAAGTATTTTATTATATTCTTTAATACACGTTTTAAAATTCTGAATGAAAGGGACTGGTGCTGTGCTGCAGCAGCTTAAAGCCCCGGCCTACAGCGCCAGTATGCCATATGGGCTCCAGTTCAAGTGCCAGCTGCTCCACTTCCAGTCCAGCTCCATGCTAATGCAGCTGGGAATGCAAAGCAGGACGGACCAAGTCTTTGGGCTCCTGCACCCTTGTGGGAGATTGGGAGGAAGTTCCTGGCTCCTGGCCCCTGGCTTCGGCTCAGCTGTGCTCCAGTCGATGAGGCCAAATGGGGTGTGAACCAGCGGAAGGATGACCTCTCTCTCTGTCTCGCCTTCTCTCTCTGTAACCCTGTCTTCCAAATAAATACAATAAATCTTAAAAAAAAATTTTGAATGAAGTTGGGCACATTTTCTGTCTTTAAATATGTGTATTTTTTGAGCCAGAAACTATAGGCCTCTTAAACTTGAGACCAGCACAGAACTATGAAGAATATAACTTGATGCTACAATATTAAATTTTAACTTTTTCTCTAGTAAAAATACTAAAACAGGGAGATCAAAACAATTTTGCACATGAATTAAAGATGTCATTTAAAATTATCAGATATTATAAATATAGTTAAAATTTTCTATCCATAGAGAAATATCTTTTAAATTAATACCAGAAAAGTATATTTTTGCAAGAACTGAAATAAAGAAATGGTAAAGCCATAGTAATCTTTTCTCTCACAATCTTACACTCCAAGAAATATGTTCAACATGTATGCAAGTAGATACTGTAATGCTGTCTTCAAACAGTAAATTGATAAAATGCAATAGATGAGGTCTTCAAAAAGATAATGGAAAATATGTATTATGAAAAACTACATGTGAATTTCTTTTTTTGCAATAAATTTCATTTTGATGAACTTTTTGGAGTCCCCTCATACAATTTAATAAACATATTAACTTATGCATATGTATGGTGGCCTATGTACCAACAAAATCCCATGGTAATTCCATTCCATTTCACTAAAATTAGTTTGAAATTCTAGGCTAAAATACGATTAAACAATAGTCTTTGAATATCAACTATAAAACAGAAAAGTTTACTCAAACTCTCCTATGATTTATTTTCATTATTTAAGATGTTTATGATTAATGTGGAACACCTAATGATGAAATTAAAATATTTGGCAAGCTTAAGTGTATTCTAAATTATTATTCAGTATTAACAAGAGTTGTAATACGACTACTGGGGCCAGTGCTGTGACTTAGCAGGTAAAGGTGCTACCTGCAGTGCCGGCATCCCATATGGGTGCTGGTTTGAGTCCTGGCTGCTCTGCTTCTGATCCAGCTCTCTGCTATGGCCTGTGAAAGCAGAAATGGCCCAAGTCTTTGGGCCCCTGAACCCATGCGGGAAACCCAGAAAAAGCTCTAGGCTCCTGGCTTCAGATGGGCATGGCTCCAGCCTGGCGTAACCAGCAGATGGAAGACCTCTCTCTCTCCCTCTCTCTCTCTCTCTGCCTTTCAAATAAATAAATAAATCTTTTTTAAAAAAATGACTATTTGTAGCTATAATATGTGAAGCAACTATAACTTCTAATCATGGAACAATAAAATTCATAGTACTTTACTTTCCAAATATTTGAAATCATGTTTTAATCTTCATTACACATAATTTCTTTTTACAATTCGGTAATAGGAAGACATTCTCATAGATGATTTAATTTCACTCTCCAATTTGAGTGAAATGAAATCTTGCTTTTAGAAATCTCAATTCCAATAATTATGTCTCAACTTCTTTCCCTGACAAGCAATGAAGGGTATATATATCAAATATAACTTTGGGAATTCAAATATATTACTATATATTGACAAGCAATAATGGTTTAGTAAAAACAGTATTCCTCAGAACAAATTAGCAATGAAAAGGGCATATGAAACATAAGTGATTAATTTTTTTCTCTCTTATTCAATGTTGTAGCCACAAATAATTGCAATGTACAGACAGCCAAATATGTTCAACAAATAAAACAAAGATGTTTAACATAGGCATCTTCTATTTCTTAATTTCAAAGAGTTGACATAGTTTATTTTAAAACAAAAGGGAAGTCAATTTTAAGGCAATAGTAACAAAGAAAAAGTGATTTGTGCATACTCAATAAATGGTAAATTTTTTAAACTTTTGTTGTACTTCTTGTTTTTGTTGTATTTAGAACTTACAACTGATTGTTAGATCCATTTTTAGGAGATTCTGAGGTTTGTCAACACAAGGAAGGTAATAGTTAACAGAAAAATCTTTGATCAAGTTTATATGGCATGTATTCCAGGATAAAAAGCTCCATATGTACTTTTGCAAAAAAAGATTTATAATGCAAATGTACTTAGGAGTATAATCTTCCCCTCTTCCTTTATGATTTCTTAATATTATTAATGAACTTTAAAAATTCAGCTTATAGATGTCATAAAACACATAGTTTAATCAACTCCATTTATAAATGACAGTACCTATGCCAAGAATTACAGAGACTACATTGGAGCTCTTTTTAAAAGTGACTTTAAGCCAATTTCCAACTATAAAAGTGTCTTCAGTAAACATACTTGGATTTCTATACTTGTTCATAATTATTAGTTTCCAGATACATAATAGCAAATGCTTTTACACTAGACTTGCCTTCAATTCACTAATAAGTAAGGAGCTAACTAAAAAGATTTACAGATAGAGATAAAGCACTGTAAAATAAATACACTGCTAGATCCTAAAATCAAATGGAGAGAAGCTATGTTACTTTATGAATGTGTTGAAAAAATTAACCTATGTCACAATGGAAATTTACTGTACTTCAAACAATCCAAACATTACTACATATAAGGATGAATGGAAAATAAAATGTAAAATGTTGTTATATGTACTCATAGACCTCATACTCACAGAATTTACCCACATCCACCAACAAGAAACAGACAACACTGAATACTGTAAAAGTTATTAAAACAGCAAGTTAAGTACCTGCTGCTTGCCTGATACTTCCTTACAATTTTAGTTAAGGTTTAAGACTAAAAATAAAAGAATATTATTAACTTAAAGAAGAAACCTATATCAACAGGACAGCACACAAACAGAAATAGGCCATGAAACAGTTCATTAGTAAGAGTATAGAAAATATTTTACTAACAATTTGGTTGTACAATTTATTGAACTACATAGTATATAAAGAGGCTTTCCATAGAAACTGGAATTTCTCTATTTTAGACTGTCATTTCACCTAGTTGCCCATCTATTCAAAGCAGCATAAAAATTTACAAAATTCCTGGAAACTAATTTCTTCAAATAAAATGAAATTCTCCGTTTAAGATTTTTGGGGAAAATATAATTTTTATATGCTTGTGCAATACAGTTACTTTTGAATTTACAAATTAGGAAAAATTATCCCCGTCATTAGAATTTGGTTTTCAAAAATAATCTTATTATTTGTAAATGTCAAGTTCTGGAAAAACAATCAATAAGATATTTTCGATTATCTAAATTAAACTTGTTACAACTTAACGCTTTATAATTAGTATGACTTGAGTCTACTAACCCACAGATAGGTCAAGTTTCCTAGCCAGGGAAATAGAGGAATTATTACATATTTTCTCTATTTAAAAGAATAAAATATTAATGATGTTAGAGAGTAGAAAAGAGTTTTCTAGACTACTTTTAATCAAAGTAGTGATTTATTTCTGCTTAGTTTTCCAATTATATTTTAAAATTTAATTTTTACAAGAAGTAAACAGTATGCCAGTTAAAGGAATATTTGTTTCACAATGCTGAATAACAGCTAAGATAGCATTCTTTACTTGCCAAATTGGGGAAAAAAAAAAAAAAAAGAAGACTTTCACGTGCTATTTGTATGTGGACTATCATATACTTGGTTTCTGTTGTGTGAAAATTTAAGAGGATATGACGAGATTTTATAACTTACAAGCATCAATTTCTCCCAGTCTATTCCAGATCCTCAAAATGGTGGGTGTTATATGAACTAATTGGATCAATATAGCTATCAATCTGTTGAAGTTGTTTCTGCACTACTATAGCTCTCATTTAAACTCTCAAAATGGAAACATCAAATTTGACTAAAACTGTGTTAGTACCACAGCAGCTATTTAAATTATGTGTTAGAAAACAAACTACACTCAAAACTGTAAAGCCAAATTATTTGCTACAAACTTAACAATGTAAACAAATAAAATCATTATGACAAAAATCGTTTTCAGGTATATCCAACCATTTTTAGTTCCTTAACAAAATTTCATTTTATTTTTAATTGTGGATAAATTGGTAAGTCTTACAAAATAGCTCCTTCACGACAACCTTAAAGTATTTGTTTTATACATGGTTAGGCAAGTCCAGACACTGTGTCACTGAACTGCAGCTGAGCCACTTGTGGGTAGCATTATCAGTCTGTATATCACATTGTCTCATTTTTCTCCCTTATTTTCTCCCTTTTCTTTCCAATGTAGTCAGGTTATGGATGTTTTAAGTACAGGAGTGACTCTAGATAAAGACAGTATTGATTTTCATAATACCATTATTCCAACAACAACACCACAGTAAAAGCTACCCTGCACCTGAAAGCAAGAAATCAGACTTTCCCCCCCACCCCAACCCTGGTGTGGGATCTTGGAAAATGTGTGCATCTTGACTCCGCCAGCCACCTGCATCTAAGTATTGGGGAAACACTTGGTGTTTCTGAAAATAGAAGGTTGATAAGATCATTTCTTGCAGACTAAGAATTTTAGTCCATTTTAATAATTATGATAATATAATTCATAAATTTGTGATTTGTCAAATAGACTGCTTCATTTGGTGCTCAAAATGACTGAATTTCAGGTAGGGCAGCCACAGGTAAACACTGAAACATAATTTTTAAGTGATGGTCTAAAGAATACAACATTAGTAAATGTAGACTTGATATCAGCTCAGGATCTAGGGCCTCTTAGCCTACCTATCCTTCCAGTGTGATACTGGAGCTCCAATTAAACAAATAACTGACACTAGTACTATATTAATATCAAAAATCAGTTGTGGGCAAACAGGTCTTTGAGTTGCTATAAAACTGTTACAGAATTATAACCATTAGCTAAAGAAGATACCAGGAATTCAAGATCAGAATGGCTAGATAACATAAAGATACTACAAGTTTTCATAAACCACAGTTACAAATTAGTACTTTCTATCAAAACTAGAGGCCATGTCTCAGTCAAAAGATAAAGCTTTTATTTTTAAAATTTGCTTTGGTCTTAAGATCCCTGTAGTCTACTTAGTTGCTAAAGAATCTGTCAATTTACAATCTTCTCACTCCTCCTATTCACTTTTGCCACTTATTTCTATATTACTTACCATGGTATGATTTATCAGTGGTAAGTAAAGGCAACCATTAGAATAAATAAACAAATATTATCAATTTCAACATTTATGGAGAATGGCATTTTAGGACTTCTGTGACCAATTTTGACAGTCCTGTGTCAGGTAAATCATATCTAGGGTCAATATATGTAGCACTTCATTTATAAATACATATAAAAACAAAAATTACCAAGTGTTGGCTCTACTTTCTTGAAAAAAAAAAAAACAACCAAAAAAGTAAAACAAAGGAGGGCAAATCATCTAGCTCCTTGATGAACTCTCACAATGCAGGAAACCTAAACTAGCACACCCATGATCAAAACACCTTTATTACCCAGCACAGTGACACCATTGTTGACCAGAGATGAAGCTTCTATTTTTTGGCAGACAACTAGTTCATGTGAAGTACATAATGTGGACAAAATAAGCCTAGTTCAAATAGAAATGCCATAGGCAAACAACAGTCTATCCCTTTACCCATCCTTTAAAGGTGTGACTTCATTTGCCAAGTTCAAAAGATTCAGTATCTGCCATGTCTTGCATATCCAACTGTTTTTTACATCTTCTTGGGCAATACAACTACTTAAAGATCCCCATGTCCTCTCACCTGGAACAATTTCAACAGCTTTCTAACTGGTCTATTTTCTTCCATCTTTTGCCACACCCTAAATTCCCCAATTCATAATCTCCTAAAGCCCAGCTCATATTAGTCTTCCAAAGGTCTTCAGTGACTGCCCACTGCCTAGAAACTAAATACAAAGGGGTTGGTGTGGAATATTGGGGTGTCCGTAGCACAGACTTGAAGTAACATCAATCATATGTCCTGTTATTCTTCCTCCATTCTTTAGTACCTTTACCAGTGAAAAGCTTCTCCTCATTTCATGGAATACATCACATACATCTCCATTTTCTGTTTTTTTTTTTTCTCCCCCAAGCTCCTGTTGTTATTTTCTGGAATTCTTCCTCTATTTCTATCAAAATTAGTACACCACTCAAGTCTCAACTTACCTCCTGCTCTTTTTTTTTTCCCCCATGATTGTTTGTCATGTTACATTACAGAGATTTCATTATGTGTATCTCTATGCTGCCTGTAGTGTTGGGTGCTTGAAAGGGCACTGCCTTTATTCACAGTTGTAAAACCATCCTATCCTCACACTAGGCACCCAAAATTCATTTGTTGAAATGCTGGTGCTGACTTTCATGTTATATTCCTCTTTCCAATTTACTGAGATGCTGCACTACAAGTGACAAATATATCATCAGAGTTACACAAAACATATTAATTAAAGGACCACTCAGTGACAGGAAACTTTTACGCACATTATAGGGATCAACTGATTTAATCATGACAGCCACTCTGAAGAATGGAATTTTCTCATGTTACTGAGGAGTAAACTGAAGCTCAAAATGGGTGATGTAGTATGTCCAAGCCACATAGTCATTCAGAACCTGAGCTGAAACACTGTAACCCAGAACTGATGACCAAACTCCTACTGGTACCCTTATTTCACCTAAAGAAAAAATAGTTATTATCAATAAAGAAAAAATGGATGTCAATATACTAAAGAATGATAATTCTGAATCAATTAGTATAATCTGGTATTCTTTTTAAAATCTGTGTCTAATACAGGTATAGCAGTTGGCCAATTTGGGGAAAGAGAAATCCATCTGCATTTGTTTTGGAAGAAGACTAGCTTATGTTGCCAAATTTTCTGAGCATGTATTTTATCTCATGTAAGAGCAATCTACTTTGCACTGGTGTTTGGCAACCATCAGCTTAACATAACTGTGGGAGGCTATGAAGCAAATTACATTGTGAAATTATCTCTTTAATAAGGGGAGTACAAAATTCTTAATCTAACTTCTATAAGTAAAATCGTTACCCTAAGAGAAGCCAAGTGAGCACACTCTCAAAGGGAACCAGAGTACAGGATTGCCACAGGTCACTAAGGACGCTTAAACCAGGTCAGAAGGCAGCGCTGCCGGTGCTCACGCTAAGGAGAAGCAGATAAGGAATGGAGCAGGGTGTCTGTTACAGGGCAACAGCAACAGAGAGGAACCAAAGCCCTGCGCCTCACTCCAGCAGCTTTGCTAGCCTCTGAAGTGAAGTGACAGGAGAACCCCAGAGCTTTCATCCCCGGCTTCAGATATCCTTGGCTCATACATAATGAGATCAAGGTGACAGAAGCTCTTTCCTGGTGTTCTTCCATAAACCCTTCACCATTTGAGTCAAACAGAGTCCACGTTTGGCCCTGTGATTCAGGATTGGTTACTTAAAAATGTATATAACCAATAAAATGTAACAGGTAGTGACAGAAAACTCGGGGTGATTAAAGGAAACTGCTCTGGGCGGCACCAAGCAAACTTTTTAACAGATCACGGCCAGACTTTTATTTCCCACTCTGTAGCAGCAGCAACTTTTAAAAAACACAATGTTCATTTCTAGTTGCCTACCCCTAAAATGAATGAACACTTTCTGAAGGCATATACAATGCCTATATTAAAATAAAAAAAATTACGAAGCAACACATGAGGTATAAGATAAATAACGAGAACAATGGAGTAAAACACCTGGGTTCAAACTCTTAACCTAAGTGAATGTTCAGATGCTTGCTGTTTTCTGCTGTATAAAGTAAGGAAAGTCTCCTTCAAATAAGAATCGCCAGGTTGGGAAAGCATGCCATCAGTTACAGCAAGTAAGATAGCCCTAGGGTTAGGTGGTGAGGAGCACGGGCTCTTGGTCCAATGCCCTGGGGTTTAAGGCCAAGTTCTTTCATTTATTAGCCACATGACCTCAGGAAACCTAAGCCTCAATCTTCTCATCTATAAAATCAAGATAATACCAGCTTCCTAGGGTTGTTCTCAGTATTAAATATGAGGACTCTGAGAAGTTAGTGGCATACGCATATTATGAAAAAAGCATGGACTTCAAAAACCTTTACACCAAAATAAATTATCATTTAAATCCATTTTTCATAAGCTTACACTCATGTAGTTGTAAATATAGAACACATTAGAACTACTTTGGTTCTTATTAATAGATCTATATGAAAGCATTTCATAAATGCAGAAGATAAAACAAATGTAACTAAGGATCTGAACACTACAGGGAAATACAGAAGGCTTCCTGAAGGAAGTGGCATTTCAAACTACTATTGTGGGGGTGTGTTGTGGGGCAACATGTTAAGCTGCTACTTTGGAAGCCTGCATCTCATATTGGAGTTCATGGTTTGAGTGCTGGCCACTCTGCCCTTCCGATACAGCTTCCTGCTAATATACCAGAGAGGCATCAGATGATAGCCTAAGTACTTGGGTTCCTGCCATTCATGTGGGAGACCCAGATGGAGTTTCTGGCTGCTGCTTCAGTGCAGCCCAGCCCTGGATGTTGTCGACATCTGGGGAGTGAACCAGCAGATGGAAGAGCTCTCTGTTTCTCTCCCTCTCTCTCTTTCACTCTGCTTTTCAAATGAATAATCTTTAAAAATCCAGTGTTGCAGTTTGTAGGATTTATATGATGGTAGAAGAAAAATAAGAACCAAACATGAAGAGACGATAAAGGCATGAGTACATGTAGGGTTTCAGTTACATCATTTTTTTTCTGGGATCCAGAAACAAGAAACAGAATGTATTCTAACACCAAGGAAAGATTAAAATAGGGTAACACATACAAGCAATAATACTTGAATAGTAGTAATTTGAAAAGACAAGTGCTGTCAACTTACTAGCAGACCCATATTTCAACATCTGAAGTATGAGGGAGGAAACGCCTTGGAAATCATTCATTCAAAATTACTCACTGAGTGCCTGCTCTGACCAGGCTCAGTGATGCAGCAACTAACAAGACAGACATGGTCCCTGCTATGACCACAGTGAAATATCTGTGTATTAAGATTATATACACATGTATTCTTCTTTCATATATGGGCAACAAGCACTATAAAAGTAATGATGATAAATACAGTAACTCAAACATTCCCCCTACCTCTGAAGATGCGAAGTGCTATAAAATCTTTGCAAAATGTAGAACATAATCAAGGAATATTCTCAAAAGCTAATTAAAAAGATAACATATTCTACTGAATTATTAGTAGTTACCTTAAGCATGTCAGCTTTCTATCTGTAAAGTTTTGATTATTCAATGAACTGTCTGTTTCCATTTCTAAATGACCCTTTAGCCAGCTTTGAAAAACTCATGATTATAGATACAGGAGCAAGTGTTGTGACATAGCTGGTTAAGCTGCCACTTGGGACAACTGCATTCCATTTTGGAGTGCCTGGTTTAAATCTTGGCTCCTCCGTGCTCCTGATCCAGCTTCCTACTAAGGCACTTGGGAGGCAGCAGATGATGGTCCAAATACTAGGGTTCCTGCAACCCGCATGAAGGCCTGAATCCTGAATCCAGACGGACTTCCTGGCTTCTGGCTTTGACCTAGTCTAGCTCTGGCTGTTATGGGAATTTGGGGAGTAAATCAGCATGGTGAAGATCTCTCTTTCTCTCTCTCTTCCCTTCTCCTCCATCCCTTCCCCTGTCAATTTTGTATTTCAAATAAAAAAGTCTTTAAAAAATAAAGTATATGAAAACAGTGTTAACATAGTTCTACGTATCATAGAAAGCATAGACAGATATGCCCAATATAGTTAAAGGGTATATAAATGGCTTTAAATAAAAAGCATGTAAAGGTATGATATTACATTTGTCAGAATGAAGACAGTTCTTTATACATTTAAAATACTTGATGTTTTATGGTGAGATATCTAGAGTAAAATTTGTACAAACTTGGTTTTATTATTTCAGGTATTAACTTGTAATGTAGCACTGATTACTTTCTTTTTTTATTTTTCTTTTTTTATTTTTGACAGGCAGAGTGGACAGTGAGAGAGAGAGAGACAGAGAGAAAGGTCTTCCTTTTCCCGTTGGTTCACCCTCCAATGGCCGCCACGGCTGATGCACTGCGGCCGGCGCACCGCACTGACCCCAGGGCAGGAGCCAGGTGCTTCTCCTGGTCTCCCATGGGGTGCAGGGCCCAAGCACTTGGGCCATCCTCCACTGCACTCCCGGGCCATAGCAGAGAGCTGGCCTGGAAGAGGGGCAACCGGGACAGAATCCGGCGCCCCGACTGGGACTAGAACCCGGTGTGCCGGCGCTGCAAGGCGGAGGATTAGCCTGTTGAGCCACGGTGCCTGCCGCACTGATTACTTTCTAATAGGCTTAGCTTCCCTACCTGTGAAGTGAAGTTTATGCCATTTGTTTGCGCAGATGAAATTATTAAAAGTTCACCTTAAAGAGCCAAGGCTCTTAGAATCCCTTCAGTTTGTGTTACTTATGATTACGAGTTACAATCAGATTATGATTAAAATTTTATACAAATAACATTTTGTGTAATTGGTAATTGATATTATTTAATCAGTTTCATAAATTATTGACATAAAATCTGTACTGTGGTTTGTATAAAGATCGTTTAGATCAAATATTTAAAATTTCTGGCTTATAAACAGCATTCCTAATTCTATGATTTAATGTATTTCTGAAGGTCATAGGTAAGAGCATCTTTAAATGTGATTGTACATTTACACATAGGCATGATATATACTGGAAACCTAGTTGATAGGTGTGCACGGTGTTCTTAATTAAACAGTCAATGTTTACTATTGAAGCAGAAGACAGTGCAATGTGATTCAGGTGCCATCACCGTGTATTTCCTTCAGCTCAATGTTGGCTGGTGTCCAAAGGGGGGAACAAAGGCAAAACAAACAGAACATACTTGAAACTTTAAAAAGAAGAAAAAAAATTGCTACAACCTTCGTAAAAAGCATAAAAACCTCGACTCAAATGTTATGAAGATTCATTTGAATTTCAGCTTTTTTTTCTACTTTGCCCCTGTCAGGATGTGAACCCTGCTATTATATATGGCTTGCGGCTGTTTGTGAGTTTCCTCCTCATCTGGGACTAAGGCAAATTGCAGGTTTCCAAGGCAGGGAATGCTGGTACAGTAGGGATCACTGCCTGAGCACCCCAGATGGATTGTGCCAAGCCTATTGATACCAGCTACCTTGCTCCTTGTGACAACCTGGCCACCAAGCTTTACATTTTGTTACGGAAAATATGCAGGGTACTACTTTCAGAAGCTTAGAGTCTTTCTTGGCTTGAAGACCATGAACACAGGAACAATCATGAAAAGTCATTTTACTTCTTCCCTGCCTTCAAAATGAATGTAATTACTTCAGGGGCACAAGAACACCCAAATCCACATTTTGTCACTCTCAGCTCTGTTCACTTTCATGTTCCTGGTAGGTTGCCTTTTTCCACTGCAGCACACAGGCTTACTAAAAGTACCTCTCATTCCACGGAAGCTGTCAGCAATTACTGCAATGAACTTTAAATCTTTTCCCTCTAACTGCTGTGGTAGTCTAGAAATAATGACACAACTTCTCACTGCTTTAAAATGTCAAGCTGACCACTCAGAGATTCAAGTTAGGTTTCTTCAGAAAGGACCAAATGTTAAAAGACATTTTATAAGCCTTCCATTTTATCTCCTGTTCCATGACTACACTGCCTCACACCTTCACAGTATAGCAACACCTTCTGGGACAAGATGAAATCTAGACAAACCAGAAAAGTTGAACAATATGTGCTGGCAAGAGTATCCTATTTTTTTTCTTTCCTTCACCTAACTATCATTTGGATTATTTTTATTTTTTTCCCTCATCATGCTTTTCTAAGCAGTTTTAACCTGTTGCATGACTAATTTGCCTAATGGCAAGGTGGCCTTCCTTTATTTGTGTAATAGTAATTAAGAAATATACACTGAGTAAATGATGCTGTTTTCAAGTATTTCAGGATTAACGTGTTTCAGTGTTTCAACTTTTATACTCAGGAAAAAATTACCTCCAATTTGAACTGACTTCCTTAAAGTCACCAAGTTTAGAAATTATGACACCAAAATTATGGATTTATAAGGTTAATGGAAATACAAAAAATCCTAATATCAGTCAATAATATTGAAAGCACAGGACTTAAATTTTAATGTTGTTCAAGAAAAGGAAAGAGAAATACATTATTAAGAAACAGATCAATAAAGGCTTGTGTCTTTAACCATACATAGGAAAACTAACTCAGATACAGGTCCTGAAGAACAGCTTTTACAGAAAAAGACACTTAGTTTC
Organism: Lepus europaeus; assembly: GCF_033115175.1. Lineage (NCBI taxonomy): Eukaryota > Metazoa > Chordata > Mammalia > Lagomorpha > Leporidae > Lepus > Lepus europaeus. The sequence goes on from NC_084827.1 coordinate 157,444,361, forward strand.
TCTCTTCATCTACTGAAGTGCTCATTGCTCTAATCTACAAATACTGTGTGTGGGGGCAGGGCAGGTACTGGGCTATACTCTAGGATCTGGGAATTCACTGGCTTTTACTATGTCCTCTTCACATCAACCCTTTAAAATAAATCATGATAAATTAATAAGCACATCCATTCACTAACTCAATCCATATCCATACTATACAATCTGAACACCAGATTGGAGGTTCAGGGGTAACAAGATATAGGGTTGTGTTTATAGTCTGGTTGTGGTTAAGGACAGCATAGGTTGCCAGAAAAAAACCCAAGTCTCAGAGACAAAATACACACTTTGAGAGGAGGGAGAAAAAAGATAGGGTGGGTGTCCAGGTCTCTCAAAACAGTATTGCTGGTAAAGATTTAAAGCTCTTAAAGGATAAATTCAGGGCCAGTGGGGACACAGTAATTCATTAGGTTGGCCAAACCATACACAGAGAACAGGGGGTTTCTATGAATATAGAAATTCCACGTCTATGATCCATTGAAGGCACCATTCATATTGTATTAGCTATTACACACATATGTATAGTGACACATCAGAGTATTACAGAATAAAGAAAACAAGATCATTTATTAAGTAATATGCAGATGAATGAAATGCAACAAACTAAATCCACAGATACAAAGAATTTTCAGTGAAAAGTTTCTGAATAGTGGGTCCAAAGGTGTACTTTTATGCCTAGTTTCAAGATGGCAACATATGAATGTTCAGCCACATCACAATTTTTTAAAAAGATTTTATTTATTTATTTGAGAGGTAGAGTTACAGACAGTGAGAGGAAAAGACAGACAGAAACGTCTTCCTTCGGATGGTTCACTCCCCAGATGGCCGCAATGGCTGGAGCTGCGCTGATCCGAAGCCAAGAGCCAGGTGCTTCTTCCTGGTCTCCCATGTGGGTGCAGGGGCCCAAGGACTTGGGCCATTTTCTACTGCTTTCCCAGGCCACAGCAGTATTGGAAGAGGGGCAACTGGGATTAGAACCTGTGCCCATATGGGATGCCGGCACCACAGGCGGAGGATTAACCTACTGTGCCAAGAGCCGGCCCCAACTCATCACAAATATTTACGGGGCACAACTTTTATAGCAGACACATGGCTAAACACTAAAGCTACAACTGATAATCAAACTAGACGTAGTCCTGCCTTAATATTCTGCTTACATCAGATGGAAACAAGGAGAGGCCAGAATCCTGCAAAAGTCTATGTGGAAGGAGGAGGCATAAAGGGACAGAACTAGCAAAAGAAAGGCTAAAAGCAATTCAATTATTCCTGAGCTAAGGACTTGAAGCCCTACGCTACATCAGAAATAACTTCATTTCTTTACTGCTTTATAGTGAATTTCTAAAATGATGTAAACAACAAAGCAGAATATTTATTGTTGAAAATGTACACATCAGTATCAACTGGAAGTTCCCACTGATAGTTGTTAGGTTGTCTCCACCACAAATATAAAAAAAAATTAGTCCTTTAAAAACTAAATAAAACATGTACATATACAAAGTTAGAATGAAAACTTGAAATGAAACATCCCCAACACATTATATTTTCCATCATTAGATACAAGATCACTATGACAAGTAATAGAACATTGGCCCAAAATAATAGCTTGGTTAAAATTTCTAAGCTTTCACTATGCTGCCATATTATCAGTCTTAATGAAATATACTTGTCAGTTCCACTTTGAAACAGTGGATTCTCACCCTGCATGACAAGGGGAAAATTAGAATCTCGTTTCTTTACCGAATCAATCAGCTAACAATGAAAAATAAAAAGGGGATAACTCAACTATCTGTCACTAATTGGTGAAAAAAATATTAATTCTTCAATTCTTTTGATTTTTTTTTCTATTTCCACTGGTAATATTCCCCATGTTACCAGTTAGTTACTGATTTTCTTTAAATTGACTTTGTCACCAGTAAGTATATGGAGTAAATCTAACCAAAAAATACACATTTCTACACAATAGTAAATTCAGTCGACAGTCTTCAAATTTTATTGTTGGTTACATTCACAGGACATTGAACTGTCTTGTAGGGGAGTATGTCAACAAGCAGCTACTCTAAAATACAGAAGGTGAAGTCTACTTTATCTTGAGTTTAACTATAAACCTCTACCAGCTTCAGTGGATTTTAATATTCCTGAAAGTAAGCCTGATGAAAGACAGTGTGGTATATACTACCAAAAGCAATTTACAGATTCAGTGCAATTCCAATCAAAATATTACAGACATTCTTATCAGATCTAGAAAAAAATGATACTGAAATTCATATGGAAAAACAGGAGACCCCAAATAGCTAAAGCAATCTTATACAACAAAAACAAAGCTGGAGGCATCACAATACCAGACTTCAAGACATACTACAGGGCAGTTATAATCAAAACAGCCTGGGGCCAGCACTGTGGCACAGTGGGTTAACGCCCTGGCCTGAAGCACCAGAATCCCATATAGGCATCGGTTCTAGTCCCGGCTGCTTCTCTTCCCATCCAGCTCTCTGCTATGACCTGGGAAAGCAGTAGAAGATGGCCCAAGTCCTTGGGCCCCTGCACCCACGTGGGAGATCCAGAAGAAGCTCCTGGCTTCAGATCGGCGCAGCTCTGGCTGTTGCGGCTATCTGGGTAGTGAACCAGAAGATGGAAGACCTCTCTCTCTGTTTCTACCTCTCTCTGTAACTCAGTCTTTCAAATAAATAAAATAAATCTTAAAAAAAAATCAAAACAAATAAAAATTCCAGTTAGATAGACCAATGGAATAGAATAGAAACTCCAGAAATCAATCCACACACCTACAACCAACTTATCTTTGTCAAAGGAGCTAAAATCAATCCTTGGAGCAAGGACAGTCTCTTCAACAAATGGTGTTGGGAAAACTGGATCTCCACAAGCAGAAGCATGAAGCAAGACTCCTACCTTACACCTTACACAAAAATGCACTCAAAACGGATCAAAGACCTAAATCTATGTCCCAATACCATCAAATTATTAGAGAACATTGCAGACACTCTGCAAGATATTGGCATAGGCAAAGACTTCTTTCTTGGTAGAGACCCCAGAAGCACAGGCAATCAAAGCCAAAGTTGACAAGTGGGATAACATCAAATTGAGAAGTTTCTGCACTTGAAAAAGAAACATTCAGCAAAGCGAAGAGCCAACAGGCAGAATAGGTGAAATTATTTGTAAACTATGCAACTGATAGGAGGTTAATATCCAGAATCTATAAAAAGCTCAAAAAACTCAATAACAACAAGACCAACAATGCATTTAAGAAATGGAAAGGACTTGGATGGGCATTTTTCAAAAGGGGAATTTCAAATGGCCAGCAGATGCATGAAAAAATGATCATGATCACTAGCCTTCAGGAAAATGCAAATCAAAACCACAATAAGGTTTCATCTCAACCAAATTAGAATGGCCCTCATATAGCAAGCAACAAACAACAAATGCTGCCAAGGATGTGGGGGAAAAGGTACCCTAATCCACCATTGGTGGGAATGTAAACTGGTACAACTACTATTGAAGACAGTATGCAGATACCTCAGAAAGCTGAATATAGGCCTACCATATGACCCAGCCATCCCACTCCTGGGAATTTGCCCAAATGAGATGAAATCAGCTTAAGAAAGAGTTTTCTGTACCCCCCATGTTTATTGCAGCTCAATTCACAATAGCTAAGATATGGAATCAATCCAGATGTCCATCAACTGAAGACTGGATAAATAAATTATGGGCTATGTACACCATGGAATACTACACAGAAGTAAAAAAAAAAAAAAAAAGAAATCCTGGCATTTGCAACAAAATGGAAACAACTGGAAACCATTATACTTAGTGAAATAAGCCAGTCCCAAAAAGACAAATATCATATGTTCTCCCTGATCTGTGGCAACTAATAGAGTACCTAAAAAGTAATCTATAGAAGTGAAATTGATACTTTGAGATGTGATGATTCTGAACAACCCTTACCTTGAATGGTGAAGAACAGGTTTTTTTTTTTTTTCATACTATTTATTGAACTCTTAATGTAGGGTTAATCTTATGAGTATAAAGTTAATTGAAAATAGATTGTTGTAAAACCCAAGAATGGGAATAGGAGAGGGAGGAGAAAGAAGGGTGGGAGTGTGGGTGGGAGGGAGGGTAGGGTGGAAAGAAACACTATGTTCCTAAATTTGTATATATGAAATGCATGAAGTTTGTATACCTTAAATAGAAGGTTTCTAAGTAGAAAAAAAATAGAAAGTATAGTATTTATTTGTCTGTGTTTCCTCATGTTAGGTACATTAGGCTATGTTTTACAGTGTTCTTATTTTAAACTTTCACTGAGAACCATGAAACATGGAATCTCAATAGAAATTAAGTAAGGCCCAGAGGACAATATGAAAATTAAATTCAAATGACACATGCACAAGAAACTTACAGCACCAAAACCTGTTCATTGGGAGGCTCAATTTATGCTCTAAGTGTGCATAACCTTATTTTGTACTCTCAAATGATGTCCAATCAATATTTTCAATTTTTCATTCATTTAATCTGTATCCAATACAAGCACAATATTGTCTTTGGTAGAAGAAGGCAAGATGTTTAATATATATAAATACTTAAAAACTTAAAAATTCACTTAAACAGTAATATACCCTAAATCTATACTCTTCATAATTTGGAGGAAGTAGAAAATGATAATTCTTCTTCTAATCATTGAGAAACATCACAAATAAATGTTAGTGATGGAAACTAATGTTTCCAATGATGCCAGAAACTGACATACAACAAAGGTAAGATTCCTAGATTCTATTGCTGGTTAGTGATGGAATTAAGTGAGTGAAAAATGGAAGTAAATATTAGTATCTCAGTTTCCTAATGTGTAAATGGAAAAAAACTAACTCTGCATTTATGACAAAGAAAATAACAAAAATTAAGTAGGAAACACTTTCATGAAGTGTTATACAAATGATATTTATACATTATTCATATCATCTATTTTCTCACAGTCATAAAACTATTTTAGAGTATGACAAAAATTATTAAAATGCTTGATGGGCAACTGATAAGTTACACTCTTGAAAGATTTACTTCTTATAAGAAGAGCAGCAGAAAAGCAACATATATTTCTGTTTTTAAAATGCTTATGAGAAATATACAAAACGCAAATCAGGAAATTGAAAGACATGTTAACTTGAAAGAACTAGAAGTGTGTGTAGGGGCCGGCGTTGTGGCATAGCAGTTAAAGGGGCTGCCTGCTTTAAATGTATTTTCATATCCTCTCAAACTTATAAAAGTTACAATATTCTTCATTATTTTGTTGCAAATGTCGACATCATTAATCTAAATATCAGATGAATAAACAGCAGAAGAAAATAGCAAATGTGTGAAAAAAAGGTCTTTGAAGAGACACATCCATCTCTAATTAAAAACATGAGCACAATTCTAATATTTATCCATGATGTTTGGCCCTTCACTAGTAACAACAAAAGCTAAGTCAAAGAAAGTAAATTATTCTGATGTGTTTATAACTTATATACAAATATTTATGCCAAAGATTAAAATTCAGATTCAATATTAATTAGAATTTACAAAAGTATAACAAAACTATTAATTTCTTTTTTTTTAAGATTTCATTTATTTACTTGTAGGTCAGAGTTACACAGAGAGAGAAGAAGAGGCAGAGAGAGAGAGAGAGAGAGGTCTTCCATCCACCGTCCACTCCTCAGTAGGCCACAAAGGCCAGAGCTGTGCTGATCTGAAGCCCGGAGCCAGAAGCCAGGAGCCAAGAGATTCCTCCGGGTCTCCCATGCGGGTGCAAGGGCCTGAGGACTTGGTCCATCTCCTACTGCTTTCCCAGGTCATAGCAGAGAGCTGGATCAGAAGAGGAGCAGCCTGGACTTGAACCAACACCCATATGGGAAGTCGGTACTGCAGGCAGTGGCTTTTACCTGCTACGCCACAGCGCCGGCCTCAAAACTATTGATTTCAAAAACTAGCTGTGCTCATATGAGTGCTTCACAAAAAATTAAAGGAAAATATGCATCATGACAAAATTAGGCATGAGGGCCGGTGCTGTGGCACAGCGGGTTAATGCCCTGGCCTGAAGCACCGGCATCCCATATGGGCGCTGGGTCTAGTCCTGGTTCTTCCTCTTCTGATCCAGCTCTCCGCTATGGCCTGGGAAAGCAGCAGAGGATGGCCCAAGTGCTTGGGCCCCTGCACCCACATGGAAGACCTGGAAGAAGCTCCTGGCTCCTGGCTTCGGATTGGCACAGCTCCAGCTGTTGCGGCCATCTGGGGAGTGAACCAGAGGATGGAAGACCTCTCTGTCTTTCTGTCTCTTTGTGTAATTTTGTCTTTCAAACAAATAAAATAAATCTTTAAAAAAATTAGGTTTGGATTTCAAACATTTTTATACCAAAATAAACTTATCTTTATATTCCATTTTCTTTTTTTTTTTTTTTTTTTATTTTCTAAGAACCTGTTGAAGCACCTTGTAGGGTACTTTTTGAAGCACCTTTATACATAACATAGCATTAGTTACCACATAAAAGCTAGGATTGAAATTTTTTTAGAATCCAGATTCTGTTCTCTACTTCAGTCTTTGCCAAGTTTTGCAAGAATAATATTAAGAATATGAAATTTTCTGAGCTTTGGAATACCTCCCATACATTCTGTAAAAATTTCACTCATCAAGCCATTTAGTATATAAATACAGGGATACAGAAACTTACTATAATTTTAATTAAAAGCCTAATTTACTCAAAGAGATTGGCATGGGTCCTAATCATAGAAACAGTTTATTTTCTTAAAATGATTTTCAGTGATTTCAGATGTGTACTATTTGTATACTTTTCTAGAAAAGAATTCTAAACTGGCATACAAATTAATTGATCCATAACTATATGTGAAACTAACACTCTGCTATTATCATCAGACATCTCATATAAAGAGCAGTGCTGGGGGCTGGCGCCATGGCATAGCGGGTAAAGCTGTTAACTGCAGTGCTGGCATTCCATATGGGTGCTACTTCAAGTCCCGGCTGCTCCTCTTCCGATCCAGCTCTCTGCTATGGCCTGGGAAAGCAGTAGAAAATGGCCCAAGTTCTTCGGCCCCTGCACCTACGTGGGAGACCCAGAGGAAGCTCCTGGTTCCTGGCTTTGGATTGGCACAGCTCCAGCCACTGCAGCCAATCGGAGAGTGAACCAGCGGACGGAAGACCTCTCTCTCTCTCTCTCTCTCTCTCTCTCCCTCTCTCCCTCTCTCCCTCTCTCCCTCTCTTTCTCTTTCCTTCTCTTTCTGTGTAACCCTTTCTAATAAATAAATAAATCTTAAAAAACAAAAAAAAGCAGAGCTAAAGTCTATACTGACTTATTCTGTGCAGCAAATGTTTTATTTTGTTCTGCTGGCTTAATACAGCCTGATCAGTATTTCAACATATGTCTCATCCTCATTCATTAACATTAAAAATAAAACCATAAATCTCATTGGGAAGGGTTTCTAAACGTCATTCCATGTATTAGTGAAACAAATCTCTTCTTGCCTGTTACATGTATTTATGTTCATTAGTAAATCAGTCATTTAAAGACTTAAAAGTAGGGTATCAGCAGAAATATTTAAATTAACCACGATAGGCATCTGATCTAGTGGTTAACATGCTGCTTGGTATGCCCACATCCTATTCTGGGATGCCTGGGTTTGAGTCCCAGCTCTGCTCTTGATTCGTTTTCTGCTGAGGCAGACCTTGGAGGCAATGGCAATGGGTCAAGACGTTGGGTCCCTGTCACCCACATGGGAGAACTGGATTGAGTTCCTGGCTCCCAGCATCAGCCTGGCCTTTTTCTGTCTGTGGTGGACATTTGCAGAATAAACCAGTAGATGGATATACTCTGTTTTTCCTTCTCTGACTCTATCATTTTACCTCTCAAATTAATAACAGATGAAAATGCCAACTACATTTGGGTTACATTCAATGAAAAATACCTATCTCTTATGTGTGTTTGAATTCAAATGTGGAAGATCTTTCTCTTAAAAATGACACATGGTTTGTTAGAAATTTCAGATGAATACTTGTTATCAGCATTTGAGAACTGTAAGACAAATATTGTTTTTCTGAGGTAGTCTAAAAGTTTCCTTTAAAACTGAAACTAGTATACTCAAAGGAAATACTTATATACAGACATAATAACCATAATTAAGTTATATATACTATATACATTCGGTAAATTTTAGGCATTCTCATCTGATGAAAAAAGAAAAGAAAACATTTTCATTGTTTAAGAAAGTGTTTACTTATTTGTTTTTATTCCGTGAATGAGCCAATCCAGAGTCAGGATCCTGGAGTTCAATCTGGGTCTCCCAAGTTGATGACAGGCACCCAAACTACTTGGGTCATCATTTAAGCCTCCCAGGCAGCACATAAGCAGGAAGCCAGAATTGGGACCAAAACTGGGACTTGAGTGGGATGTGGGTACACCATGCAGGCCCTGAAACTCTGCACTAAACAAACATCCAACCTCAAATAAAACATTTTCATGTGACCTCTATATTGATATAATTGAAACAGTGACATGCGATCTGAAGAATACAGAAAGAAGATTCATGGTCTTTTCACACCCAAAAGCAATATTAGCAAAGCATCCATAGACCTAACACGCTGACAACCACAGAGTCTTCAGACTTTATCAAATTTAGGTTACTGGCACACAACAAAGAAAAGTGTAGATACAGCATCACAGAGATTCAGAGATTGACATACAAATTTTTCTATTTATTTACTTTATTGGAAATAGATACACACACACACATACACACACACATCCTAACTGATAGTCCAGTCTTCAAGTACCTCCAATAGCTGGAACTGGGTCAGGTTGAAGCCAGCAGCCAAGAACTCACTCAATCTGGGTTTGCCAAGTGGGTGGCAGGGACCCAAGTCTTTGAGCCATCACTTGCTCCCTGACGTACCTTAGCAGGAAGCTGGAATTGGAAGTGGAACCCAGACTCAAAGCCAGGCACTCTGAAATGGGAGGTAGGCCTCCCAAGTGGCAGCTCAACTACAATGCCAAAAAACCTCCCCATCATTTAAATATTTTAAAACACACAAACACATTGACTACATATGTGTATATATATGTATATATATACACACATACATATACACACATAATTTAATTGCTATTTATAAAAGTAAATTTTTTGAAGTTTGCCTATGTAATCATTTAAATGAAAGCTTTTTTAAACACATGCAGGAAACTAACTGAATTAAGCCTCCTAAAATCCCATTACAAAATCTATAATTTTTCTAGAGATGAAGGTATTATATGGATTACCACATAAATTGTTACTTGCATGGAAAATCAATTTATATATACATCCCATTTATTTAAAAACACTGACAGTATTGAAATACTGCAACTACTATATGGTCTTGTTTTATAAAATAATAGTTTAAAAATTCCTAAATATATATAAACAACATATGAATGTGGCAGAGAACTATTTAGAGAAAAATAATGGTTATTAAGCATATAATCCCATTTATTTAAAAACACTGACAGTATTGAAATACTGCAACTACTATATGGTCTTGTTTTATAAAATAATAGTTTAAAAATTCCTAAATATATATAAACAACATATGAATGTGGCAGAGAACTATTTAGAGAAAAATAATGGTTATTAAGCATATAATCCTGATATACAAATTAGGAATGATAGTTTGTAATGTTGTTATTCTGACATTGCATCTATCAATCTATCTAGGCCATTTGATTCTTATCCTTTATTTAAATTCAGTGACATAATGTATGTGAAGTATTTTTTAAACTCTAAAGTCAAATGCATGTATTATCATGGTTATTATATTTGACTAAATAATATATAAATAAAAGGGACACTGTCATTTTCTCATACTCAATATTATAGAATGATTATTTCCAACTGCTTAGGAAAATTTACATCTTTTATTTTGAATTAGAAGAAGTTTCAGAGATATCCCACTTCTTTATCTAAATGGTACAATTTACTATTAGGAAATCAAAGTATAGGAACTTAGAAAATTAGGAGGCATACAACTAATGTATAGCATTATGAATACACAACTCTCTGAAAATCTGTTTTGTTATACCTATACATAAATGTGGTGGATTAGAAATTGCATTCCTTTCCAGGTTTACAACTTTATGATCCCACTAGGGATCTCATTAATAAATGTTCATACTTATATACTCTCAAATCTTCAACTGTACTTACTACTCATGTAGATACACTGAACAAAGCGATGATTCACATCTTGCATGGGACAAAGTGGGATGGCGTGAGATTTTATCATGCTATTCAGAATAGTGTGCAATGTAAAACTTAAGAATTGTTATTTTTGGAATTTTCCATTCAATATTTTTGGACTACAGTTGACAGTAGGTAACTGAAACCACAGAAATCAAAACCTCAGATAAAGGGTGTCTACTGCACTACGTTTGCTGCTTAGTTGGGGAGAGAAAGAAGGTTCTATCAGGAACAGTCTCCATTTACAGATCACCACCAAAATTTTCTTCATACCATTAAGACAGGAGGTTGGTATCGCCCTGCCACAACTGAACAGAACATGTTTTTCAGTCCAGGTGAAACTATAAGTAGAAAAGACAATGTCATCTCCTGCTTTTTTTCTTTTTGCCTTTCTTTCATTCTTTCTCCTTTTGTTCCCTAGTAACATCTTCAATGTTTCCCAAAGTACAAGACCCTTTAAGGCATTTATCATTTATTAAATTTTGGATTAATATGTAATACTTGTATAATTTTAAAGGGTACAATGCAACATATATATATATATATATATATATATATATATATATATAGACAGGCAGAGTTAGATAGTGAGAGAGACAGAGAGAAAGGTCTTCCTTCTGTTGGTTCACCCCCCAAATGGCCGCTATGGACGGCGCACTGTGCCGATCTGAAGCCAGGAGCCATGTGCCTCCTCCTGGTCTCCCATGTGGGTGCAGGACTCAAGCACTTGGGCAATCCTCCACTGCCTTCCCTGGCCACAGCAGAGAGCTGGACTGGAAGAGGAGCAACCGGGACAGAATCCAGCGTCCCAACTGGGACTAGAACCCGGAGTGCCGGTGCCGCAGGCGGAGGATTAGCCTAGTGAGCTGCAGCCCAGGGTACAATGCAACTTTTATACATATACATAACTTAAGCTGACCATACCCAGTAACAAGTCTTTCCATTTCCTTTTCTTTGTGTTTAGAGGCTACCAGCTCCTCTGTTACAGTTTTTTATACAGAATATTATGCTTCATTGTGAGTCATAGTCACCCAATTGCTCAGTAAAACATTAGAACCTGTTATGTTATTTGCAATTTCCACATATGCAAGAGAACATGAGGCATTTGTCTTTCTGTGTCTGGCTTACTTTGCTTATCGTAATGATCTTCAGTTTCATCAGTTTAGCTGAAAATTTAAGTATATCACTCCTTTTTATAGCAGAATAAAACTCTACTGGGTATGCATGTGTGTGTGTATATATATATATATATAAATATATATATATATATCAAGTTTTCTTTATCCATTCATCCAATGATGGACACCTACACTGATTCCATATCTTGATTCTTATGAATAGTGCTGCAATGAACATGGAAATACATGTATTTCTTTCATATGCTGATTTAATTTATTTCAGCTATATACCCATAAGTGGAACAGCTAGATCATATGGCTGATCTATTTTTTTTATTTTTGAGGAACTTCCTTTCTTTTCTTCATAATGGCTGTAATAATTTAAATTCCCATGAACAGTATGTGAGGGGTCCCTTTTCTCCACATCCTCATCAGCACTTGTTATTTTTTGTCTTTCTGATATTAGCCATTCTAATTTGAGTGAGGTAATACTTTACTTGTGATTAATGGCTAGTGTTATTGAACCTATTTCATGTATTTGTTGAAACCTTAATTTCCTCTTCTAAGAAATATCTACTCATATCATTTGCCCATTTCTTAACTGGACTGGTTATTGTTTTGTTGATTTCTAAGATTTTTAAAATTCCATATTATTCAAAGTAATTTATAAATTCAATGCAACCCCATCGAAATAGCAATGACAATTTTCACAAAACCAGAAAAAAAAAAACAGAACTAAAATACATATAGAAACACAAAAGACACAAATAGCCAAAGTGATTTTGAACAATAAAAACAAAGCTGGAGGCAGAATAATACCAGGCATACTACAGAGTTATTGTAACCAAAACAGCATGGTACTGGAATAAAGTAGACACCAGGACCAATGGAATAGAACCCCAGAAATAAGCCCATACATCTACAGCTAACTTGTCTTTGACAAAGGAGCTAACACATACTCTGGAGCAGAGACAATCTCTTCAAAAACTGGTTGCTGGGAAAACTGGATATCCATATACAAAAAATTGAAACAATGCCCCTGCTTCTCATTCTTCTACTAAAATCAATTTAAAATACTTTAAAGATATAAATGTAAGGCCAAAAACTATGATACTATTAGAAGAAAACTGAGGAAACACTTCAAGACACTGGCATAGGTTATAGAAAAATTACAGAAGACAAAATAAAAAATAGACAAGAGGGATTATATCAAGCTAACATGCCTCCGCACAGTAAAGGAGACAATCAATAGTGTGAAAAGACAATCAACAGAAGGGAGAATATATTTACAGTATATGATGCATTTATAAAGAACCCATAAGGCATTTAATTAATGCCGCTAAGTTTTTCCTCTCTCCACCATGACATCCAGGTTATCCTTCCCAGGACATAACCCACATCAACAACACTTTGCATATACTTTCGTTTTCCTGCCCCAATCAAAATTCACCTATCATTTTGCATCTTACTTGGAACCCTGCCAAAACTTTTCAAGAAACCAACTACCTAATCTGATAAACTGGTGAGAAATTTCGAGCACAGAACTTGATTAATACTTTAGAATCATATAGAAAGATGAATATAGATATATATGCCAATACCACTTCCTATTACTTATCACTAGACAGTTCAATGGAACGAAAGAAATAAAAACACTCAAGAAAAAAAGACGTAACCACTGAGCTCAAGCTTCTATGTAATCTGAAGTAACTATAATAAAAAATAACAATAAAGAAGCTAAATATTTTATCTAAAAAAAAAACCATCCATAAGGAGACAGATATAGATGTCTTGTTATATTATGTTCTCATGAGATAATAGGAAAAAGTCTTTTGTTCACCCAATAATTAACAAACATCCAGAGAGGTTGGGAATTTGCTTTAAAATAATGTGTGAGGGAAAGTGGCTTGAAAAATAACTTGGAAATATGGACTATGAACTAACAGCTATTTTAGTTAGGTGATGGGTACACAAAGGATCATTAAAAGTCTACTTCTTGATCTCGTCAAAATGTTCACATTAAAAACAAAGGGGCAAAAGGAGAGTAGATCAAGAGATCTGGAATAATGGATAGGAAAGGACAGGAACTGATAATTGGAATAGAAAAAATATGATCAAAAGATACCCTCAAATATATGACATTCAAAGATATGGGTAAACCCAAATGACAGAAACTGTAAAATAAAGAAGAAAGAAATATTTAGAAAGTATTTCAAATAATTTCTTACACCTATTAAGTTTTCCCATATTTAGTGAATATTTTTGAAGAGACAACATTAATTTTCAGTTCAATGGTAATTAAACTATGTATCACCAAACATATCACTAACTCAAAATCCAAATTAATTCCAGTAGCCTTGACAATTGTAATATGGATAGAAGAACAAAAGGCCACTTACAAAGTTCCCTCTATAATTCATTTAACAAGAGATGGACTACCTGGCATAGTCTTTACCTCTTCTTAAATTGGCCCTAATCATTAAAGATCCCTTTTGGAAACAGTATTTTTTTAGGGTTAGGTTGAGTTTTCTTTTGAGTATAAACCTATTAAAACTCCCTATGTAGGATCTCTGTCCTTAATGTGTTGTACTGTGTGAATTAACGGTATAACTAGTACTCAAACAGTACTTTATACTTTGTGCTTCTGTGTGGGTGCAAACTGTTGAAATCTTTACTTAGTATATACTAAATTGATCTGTATATAAACATAATTGAAAATGAATCTTGATGTTAATTGGATGGGAGAGGGAATGGGAGATGGGATGGTTGTGGGTGTAAGGGAGGTAATGGGGGGAAAAAGCCACTATAATCCAAAAGTTGTACTTTGGGCATTTATATTTATTAAATAAAAGTTAAAAAATTTAAAAAATAAAAATAAGCATTACTATTATAGTAATACTGTTGTAATCCCATGAGAAAAAGATATTAAGGTGATTTGAGATGTTCATTATAAAACTTTATTCATGTCTGGTTTCCATGCCTTTTGTTTTTTGTTTTTGTTTTTGTTTTTTGACAGGCAGAGTGGACAGTGAGAGAGAGAGAGACAGAGAGAAAGGTCTTCCTTCACTGTTGGTTCACCCTCCAATGGCCGCCACGGCCGGTGCACCATGCTGATGCGAAGCCGGGAGCCAGGTGCTTCTCCTGGTCTCCCATGGGGTGCAGGGCCCAAGGATTTGGGCCATCCTCCACTGCACTCCCAGGCCACAGCAGAGAGCTGGCCTAGAAGAGGGGCAACCGGGACAGAATCCGGCGCCCCGACCGGGACTAGAACCCGGTGTGCCAGCGCTGCAAGGTGGAGGATTAGCCTATTGAGCCACAGACCCGGCCTTCCATGACTTTTGAAATTCAATCTTGAAAACAGAAATTTAAGAAAATGTTAATAAACCTTTTTAAAAGAAAAAAAAAACTGATAAATGGCATTTAGAGTTTCTCTTATTTGGTCAGCATGTATTACATCTGGTGGAGCCACAAAACTAGAGGTTAAAAAGAGTAATAAGGCAGAACTTACACCTTGGAACTTAAGTAGAGACATACCAGACCTACGAAGAGCACAAAAGATAGTTCAGGAGACTTACAGAATACAGAGCTGGCCAATGGCTATCCCAGTAATCAGTAAAATGTAACACGGCCTAAATGTACATTAAGATCAGGGAATCAGCCAGAAGAGAGGGAATAAAAGAACAGATATGTGAGTATGTCATTAGTAGATTCAATTCAACTCCAGTCTCCACAATATTCTCAAAGTAAATGAAGAAGAACAGGTGATGGGCAATAATCCAAAACAAAGTAGCAGAAGTTATTCACTCTTAAACATTGACTGAGGTATAAAGAGCTCAAAGTCCAACACAGACAGAAAGTCAACAAATAATGTGAAAAATAGCATGATGAGTGCTCTAATAGATGTGTGGACTTAGGTTTAGGAGAAGCATAAAGGAGATGACCATAGAAGTTTGATGGTTTGGGAAAGGCTTCTAAAGAAAATGACAAAACTCCATCTTCAAACATGAAGAGGGGTTCACCAGCCAAACTGAATGGGAAGATAGTCAGGGAAAGGAAATAACATATAAAAATGCTTTAGAATATTAAGAGTTATCAGCATCCCTAAGTTCATTGTAGCTCAGTTCACAATAGCTAACATATGGAATCAACCCTGATGTCCATCAACTGATGACTGGATAAAGAAATTATGGTATATATACATTATGGAATACTACTCAGCTATCAAAAAATGAAATCCTGTCTTTTGCAGCAAATTGATGCAACTGGAAACCATTATACTTAGTGAAATTATCCAGTCCCAGAAAGACAGGTGTTATATGTTTTCCCTGATCTGGGGTAACTAGCAGAATACGTCAATGCAATGTATTGGAGTGAAATCAATTCTGAGACTCAATGATTGTTTACAGGCCTTGTCTCTTCTGTTCAGGAACAATGTTTTTTTTCTTCAAATTGTTTATTGAACTTTTCACTTAGTGTAAGGCTAATCATTTGATTATTAAGTAAAATAAAAATAGATTTTTGTAAAAATTAAGAGTGGGAGACTAGGAGAGGAAGGGTGAAGAAGGGTTGGAGCATCAGCAGTAGGGAGAGTAGGATGAGAAGTATCACTATGTTCCTAAATCTGTATGTATGAAATACATGAAACTTGTATAAACTTAAATAAAATTTAAAGAAGAAAAAAAGGTATGATGTTACATTTTAATTTTTTGAGTTCAAAAGGACTTAAAAATAAAATGCAAAAGACCTAAAAAAAAAATGCAATGTATACAGTTGGTGGCCAACAACTACTCATGTGGAAAGTGGAATTTAAGGGCAAAAATCTCAAAACCCTGGGAAAAAAACCCACAAAACCCAGACCTTGAAGAAATGCGGTACCAAGGCCTAACTCTGATGTATCTGTACTAAACTAGGGAGCTGACACACAGCCCCAAATATCCTCTTTGTTTTGGGTTCATAATCTGAGTCTGTTAAGGATATTCAGCTGTAATGTTCACAGATTATACTGCAGTGTTAGGCAGATTATTAAATATATTTTGAGAAATAAGAGCTAAACTAGTTATATTTTAGTAAGAAGGTAACAGACCTAATAAAGTCTATAAAGAACTAACAGAACAAATGATCAAGCCAAGGCCAGTAAAACTGATCATAAGCTACCCAATAATTATGAGAAATCTAGGGTTTGGGGTAACATATCAAATAGGAATTGATTTAATTTTGTTCTACCCAGTGTTAGGCACTATAATTTGACAAAATTTATTATGAAATCCTGCAGCAATAAATATACACTGAAGAACTGCTATATAAAAATTACTGGGCTAAGTTTGGTAAAGAATTAAGAATGATATAAAATGATCCTCCTCCTACAGAGGCTTATACCAAATTAATGAAATAAAATAGCTATCTAAAAATGAGAACAAATATACTAAGAGAAAGTATCAAAGAAATGCTTTCTTTTATTTATCAGTGTACTAG
This sequence comes from Lepus europaeus, assembly GCF_033115175.1. Lineage (NCBI taxonomy): Eukaryota > Metazoa > Chordata > Mammalia > Lagomorpha > Leporidae > Lepus > Lepus europaeus. The sequence goes on from NC_084827.1 coordinate 157,461,247, forward strand.
CAAGGTTATTTCAAATACTTTGTGGAAATATGAAATTAAAGCATAAGTTTATTTTGCTGTCAAAAAAAATGTAAAACCCATGCAGTTTGTTCGTATGTATTTCTATAGACTTTCTGAGGTGCTTATGGAGACAGAGCAAGTATCTTATTTTTTGAAAGTACTACTTTTTACCAGCTTATCCTATTACATTATATTTATGCTGCAAGCAATAAAATTCATAATACAAACGAATACTGGTGAGCTCACAGTGGCAATGGAGCAAAGCCTCTGATGAAGTCAATTCTAAAACTAAGTATAGTGTTTGGATCTTAACACATACACATTCAGTATCTTATGCCATTCAAATTTTTCAAAGCACTTGGTATATAGAAGAAGTGCAAGAATATCTAGACTACTCGAATTTACCAACTATGAAGCAAGAGTTAAAAAAAAATCTTCCTTCAAAGTTTGGTATATTTGAATAAGAACTTTCTGTTGTCAACTCTATACAGAAAGTGAAAATTGTTTTGGTTGGGGTTTCAGGCTAATTATCGTTTGACATATATAAAAATGGAGGGAGGGCATTTTCACTACTCTTGACAATTCAAAATTCTCTTTTTTGATTATGAAATATGTTTGCGAAATAGAAGTTCAAAGGAGAGGTTTTGCTTTGCTTTGCAGGAATACTTGCAATTTATTTAAGTTCCAGAAAAGCATTTTGTATTCACTTTCTTCTATGGATTTGCTTATAGATTAGTAACTTTACAACTTTGATAGACTTTTCAAACCTTCAGCTCAGATGAGCCAAATAGGTGAAAAAAAAAAAAAAAAGAACTATTAAAGCAATGGCAAGAGGCAAGACATATTAAAATTAAACACCAATTTAAGTAATAAAAACACTTTGCTTTTACGATGTTTGGAGTTTAAATAACCTGTATAAGATCTAGTGGAATGAATACAGATTTTGGAGTAAGTGAAGACTTGGTTTAAGTACTCAAGCAGACACTTATCACTTACCAATTATTCAAGCACCTCTGTCTAAGCTGCAATTAAGCATGCACATGCTGTGGAATCCAATCATCTTGATTTCAAATCCCAAAGCTGCCACTTACCAGCTGTGTATCACCGGGCACAGCCTTAGTTTCCCCTCCCCTAGAATGTTTCCCAGGTTTAAAAAACTGAGTTATTAACAGCTACATTCTAGAGATACTTTAAGGAGTACGGTACAAAGTATATCAAATATATGGTTCTCAATAAACTCCAGTTCCATTCCTCAACCCTCCTACAAAAGTCTGTGCTACACTGCAGTATGCTCACAGCAATACTAACTAAAATCCTACAGTCAGTGTTAGAAAAGTCCTTATAATTATTATAGCTTGAAACAGGAAACATAAATGAGACCTTGTAAGTAAAATGTCTACATAAATATTTTGGAAATAATAGTAAAATGACACATCTATGAATGAAAAAGGATCTATGTCATTCTAAAACAGGAATATTCTTGAACAGAAAAAAATCAGGACTTTTTCCAATACCTTAAGTTCAATGACAGCAGACACTGTGTCTATACTGGCCACTTGATGTCTTCTGAACACCAAGCACAATACTAAGAACAAATACTATTGTATGTATAAACAAATGAATGTGCAATTGACATAATAATACACTTTTCCCATCAAAACTTCTGTAATCTGAAAAACTGCACTAGCATCAACCTTTGTTGAAGTCATATTTTGCAAACTTTGCAGTTCTTCCTTGTTTCCCCAGCACAACTAGTTAACTCTCTGGTTCCACACATAGTAGCCCTTTACACCAGATGCCTCTATTCTGCTCATTTTCCAACTTCCATCATTCAAGAGTCCTGACTGCCTGAGCAGTCCCCAATTATAAGGGGATTGATATGCTTTAACCGTCTGTTTTACTACATTATACTCTAGTACCCAAGACCAATCTTAATCATCTCTGCATTTGAGGTGCTTAACATAGTGGCTGGCACTATGTAATGTTCCCTGAATCAAACTGAAGTCATTTTTCTTTCTTTGTGTGTTATTAAAACACTTAGAAGCAAATGATATTAGAAGGAAATATGGTAAGCACTTTAAAATCAAAAAGTGATCTCAATTTATTAAAAGCTACTACAAACAACTAAAATATTTTATAGAATATTTTACAGGTATGAAACTGAAAAGTTTTTAGGTACATGTTCTTGGTACCAGCCAAATTTGCCAGTCAGGTAAGTGACATCATTGTTTGATGGTGTGTACATGTGTCTGTGTATAAACACATTACTATTAAATATTAACATATCGCAATGTGATTCCATTTAAATGGAGCCTTAAAAATCTGGTTTAGGACTTTGGTCAATATATTCTTATTTCAGAAACTATTTTTAAAGTCTTATTTACAAAAGCAGTGTTACCGGACTTTATTCATCAGCCCATGAGAGTTAGCAGTGCTGGTTTCACTGTGGTGTAATAAAAGAATGAGAGAGTGGATATCTACTCAGCAAAGGTGTTGCAGCATTAATGACAGGGAAACTGACCTGAGAAAAACACCTGAAACCCACAACATACTTTGAAGAACCAGGCGGCAACATGATGTGGGGTCAGCCTGCTCTTAGATGCTACAATGCACTCCATTTAAGAAGGATCTTATCCAGGTACATAACCTCTTTATGTTTTGCTCTAACACAAAAGAGCAGTTTTCCTTTCTCCATTATCCTCCAGGAGGTTGCACTCTTGTTAACGATAGGTGTCAAGATCTCCAAAAGAGATGGACTTCACTCACTGGAAAATGTTGAGACTTTCCGGGATCGCTCTGGCCAAGTTCTTAAACTTGAGAAGGTGGTGATTAAAAGTTAGCAAGTGGCTCTGCAGTGGTGAAATGCAGAGTAAAGAGTAACTGCTAACCCAAACTGCATGCAGCACCAAATGCCTACTTCAACAATTACAGAACACAAGATCGATTAGTTTAGGAATCATTACTCCTGAAAACACTACTGGACTTAGAAAAAAAAAAAAAAACTTTTGAATTTTCATCTAAACACTATGCTAGTGGATCTTACATTCAACAATACTCAGCAATACTTCTTAGTACTTAACTACAACTCCAAATGTAAGCATGAAGAATCCAGGGAAAGAATCTCTGGAATGTTGATACTGTTTGAATAGTTCATATCCTGCAAATACCTGCATCCAAACAGAGCTAAAGCTGGGGAGTCTGGAAGAAGGTCGTAAATGTTACTACTTTACCAATACTGAAGTCACCCAAAATAGAATTTAAAATGCAAAACAACACAAGGCGTGAGATTTGGCTCATGAAAAACACCAAAACAGCTCTAAATTTCCATGACAAGAAAGTCACACGTGACTGAGGGAAGCAGAGGTGATCTTGATTGCATGGTACCAAGTTCCTTCAGGTGAGTGAGAGGAGGACAATTACTTTTCACACATAAACTCTAGAAGGGAAAGCTCACCTTTCTTTTTTATGTCCCTAGAGATGTCTGGAAACTGCTAGGCTTCCTCAGCAGTAACTCCGGGGACTAACAACTCTTTCAGAGAGGCGCCCTAACATCTCTATACAGTCAGGCATCAGTCTAGCAGCCCCTGGCTGTGTTCAGGCAAAGAATTTTAGGAATGGGGAAAGGAATCGCATATTCCCTAGAGAGGTTAGTGCGGAATGGAAGTGGAGGGAGGAGGAAAAGAGGGCACCCTTCACATCCATGTCAATCAACTATTATTAACTATTATGCTGATGGAATGGCATCTAACTTTACACTGCCTACATCTGGCTTCCCTCCAGGTCCAACAGGATTGCCAAAGAAGAGACTGTGGTTTTATTAAATGACCTAGTGTTTTCTCTTTAAGGATCAGTTTTTGTATTAGAGCTCCTATATAACATTATCTAGTATACATTTACTCTGTTCTGAAAATTAAAAAGCATTCATAATATCAGTATACTTAAAGTAATAACGTTAGCTTTGAAAACACAAGGTAAGGGAAGTCAAATCAAAGTAAAACCTGTACAAATCAAAGGTATTGATATGTAATGCATGGTAAGATTAACCAGAGCAGAGCTTAGAAAAAATGGTGATATAAACACTGCCTATGGCTGCATTTTAACTCATTATTTCTGTGGCAGCTCTGATTTGTATAAGGTATGTCAGGTCTTAGGAGGCAGCAAATAATAACCCCATCACTAATCATTTCAGAAACCATTCAAAGAGTTCCCCACAGCTGGCGCCTCTGCTCACTAGGTTAATCCTCCGCCTGTGCAGCACCCCGGGTTCTAGTCCCGGTTGGGGCTCCGGATTCTGTCCGGGTTGCCCCTCTTCCAGGCCAGCTCTCTGCTGTGGCCCGGGAGTGCAGTGGAGGATGGCCCAAGTGCTTGGGCCCTGCACCCCATGGGAGACCAGGAGAAGCACCTGGCTCCTGGCTTCGGATTAGCGTGGTGCGCTGGCCACAGCGCGCTGGCCACAGCGGCCATTGGGGGGTGAACCAACAGTAAAGGAAGACCTTTCTCTCTGTCTCTCTCTCTCACTGTCCACTCTGCCTGTCCAAAAATAAATAAATAAATAAATAAAAATTAAAAAAAAGAGTTCCCCACATGTGCTTATAATTCATTAGTATTTGTATATCTTCCTATGAGACACAAAACATGTAACTCATTTAAATAAGAAAAATCATTTTACACACATACATATGTGTGTACACATGGATCAGTAAAATGACTATTCTTTATTATCAACTAATTTATACCCTTTGAATATCTTTATTATCTATTAATTTATATCCTATCACCTCAAAATATTTAAAATCAGCTTTAAAAGTAATGTTTCTGGCTGGCACCATGGCTCACTAGGCTAATCATCCACCTGCAGCGCCGGTACCCTGGGTTCTAGTCCCTGTCGGGGCGCCAAATTCTGTCCCGGTTGCTCCTCTTCCAGTCCAGCTCTCTGCTGTGGCCTGGGAGGGCAGTGGAGGATGGCCCAAGTCCTTGGACCCCTGCACCCGCATGGGAGACCAGGAAGAAGCACCTGGCTCCTGGCTTCGGATCGGTGCAGCTCCAGCCATGGCAGCCATTTGGGGGGCGAACCAACAGAAAAAGGAAGACCTTTCTCTCTGTCTCTTACTCTCACTGTCTAACTCTGCCTGTCAAAAAAAAAAAAAAAAAAAAAAAAAAAAAGTAATGTTTCTTTCACGGAAAGTAGTAACAATAACTGAAGATATTTATTGGGTGCTAATTACATGCCAGACACTCTGCTAAGGGTTTCATAAACATTATCTAATACAATAATCAAAACAACCCAATAAAATAAGCAACATATCCCCACTTACAGATGAAGACACCAAGTCTTTAAAGAGATCTGGCAGCTTTGGCCTTCCAGTGCATTGTAAGCAGTTTCAGGCTACTACTGTGCCAGAGCATTCTGGCTCTCTTATTATTTGGTTAAGATACTTTGATTAAGACTCATTCATCTGCAGGTCTTCTAGAAATGAACCTCAAATTTCACTTGTTCAAAGCACAGTTCTTCACTACAATTCCCAAGTCCGTTTCCTCTCACTCCTATCAGGAAATGGCGTTACTATTCACTGAGTTGTTTGGGACAAAAAAATGTGCAGTCATTCCTCACACTTCTTTTTGCCTTCACAAACCACTTCCAGTCCGTCGGCAAGTCTGATAGGCTATGCTCACAAGACACTGGAGCTCTTCTCCTCACCCCCACTGCTCCTGCTCCAATTGGATCACATGGATCACCTGCACACAGGCCTCCTCAGGTATCACTCTGCTTGAACCACTGCTTCCTTTGTCCACTTTCCAATGCGCCCAGAGGGCAATTCTGAATTATATATTTTCCTCGAGTACTCGTCTCCTTCACATCACTATAACCACACATATGATCCTGCTGGTCCTCAAATAGAATAATTATGCAACTGTTTACAATCCCCAAGAGTGATTCTAATTAAGTAAATCTAATGCTTTTTGAAACAGAACATTTTTGGTTGACAGTTCTCGTGCCTCAAAATTAATCTCCACTCTAGACTCAATTCTGTTTGTAACAATGTATATGCATGACAACCTTATTCCATAAAGAGGAGAAGGAGAAGGAAACTGAACTCCATATTAGTAAGAGGTAAGCATTGAGAAAAAAGTGCAACCTAGCTAGAATCCATTCTCCATTGGACTCCTTGGCTAAGATGAAATGCTTACAGCAGAAGAATGGGGGCCAAAAAATAATGGAATTGCATTTCCATTAAACTAAATTCTGGAAAGGAGATTATGGTGAGAAACCGTTTAAGAAGTACTTCCTGACATTCATAGCATGAGAACTTCTTTAGGGCTCAGATGACAAGATATGACACAGAGCTGGGGAGAGAGTTCCTTCAAAAAAAAGAAAGAGAAAACAAACCAGAAGTCACACATGGTACCATTGGCCTTCTCCTTATAGTGACAACAGAGGGTCTCTTCCAATGGTTTATCAAGTTGTAGATGTAGACACTAGAAGCCAGAGAAGGAATATAGGCCATGTGTAGTAGTGGCAGTAAGCAAGAGGTTCCTGGATGTATGTGAGGTGATGGTGGGTTCTCAGAGGTAACCAGGAACACTATGAGGAAGACTAATTTCCACGAAGCAGGCTAATTTCCATGAACCAGGCCAGTGAGGCTGGAGGTCAGGGAACAAGTGCTACCACAATCTTTTCACCATCATATATGTATCTTTATGTGGATATTATTGGCAGGCGAAGTCTGTGAAATCTAGGTTCTGCCTATTGATTAAACTCATTTTTTCTCTTCTTCTAGGCTTTCTAGTGGAGACTAAACCAACATGGTCTACGGTTGTCACTAGCTCATTCACTTGAGCATTCACACTTCCATTTGATGCCGTAACCACACAAAGACAGAAGAGTATTTACAATGAAATGGGCTCATATTCTACTTCATTTTCACAAGGAATAAAATCAATTTAAAAATTAAAGTTTACAAAAAATCACAGATATAATTAAGGTAAGATGAGGTCATGCTAGAGTAGTCTGGATTACTAAGTCTCTGACTGATAACATTATAAAACAAGAAATTTGAACACAGACACTCATACGCCAAATGAACATAAGAGCAAACATCAGGGTCATCCATCCACAAGGTATGAAAAGTCAGAGTGTCAGCAACTCACCGGAAGTTAGGGGAAAGGCACAGATCAGATCCTGTCTCAGAATGCTCAGAAGAAGCCAAAGCTACTGACAACTGAGCTTGGACTTCTAAGCTCCAAACTGTGAGACAGTGAATTCTGTGATTTAAAGCTACCCAGTTTTCAGTGCTTTGCCATAGCAGCTCCAGGAAATTAATATAGGCTTAGATGAGATGTATTTCAGGAAGCTCAAAGGAGATGAGAAATGTTCAATAAACTGTGGCAAGAGTCTTTTGAGATGCTTTGAAAAGGAAAAATACCAACACACTAGAGATGGGCTGATTTATAATTTCAAAAGGCAAACTATGTGCATTAATCAAATCTCAGAGAAGTAAGTTTAGAAAGAATCCAGTAAAATTGGTAAGCATGTGTTTGTATCATAAACATCACAAGGTATGGTCCAATATGGATTCACTGATATTTTTGTCATTGATGGAATTATTACACTCATAGTTACAAAAATGTGCACTGGGTTCATCATAAATTATTTACATATTTGAAGAAACCTCTCCTAATATTCTTGAGGTCAAAGTGGAGAAATATGTTGGTAATAACATGAGAGGTACAGTCACAACAGATTGAACAACCAAACTCAAAACAAGTTGATGAACAAAAAGATATTAATTTGAAAAGAGGTCTCAAGTTGCATGCCACAAGGCTGAAGAGAAACAGGCAAAGCATATTTGTCAAACGTGTGGATGGCACATAGCTGACAAGATATATGAACCGAATAGCTGTTTTTGGACTCCAGAAATTATCTCTCTGAGGCATCACTGAAGCAGAAGAGATGTTTACCAGGTGGAAAAGAACCAGGAAAGTTAGATCTGAAAAGCCAAGGCTAGGTATACAGAAGACAGAGCATCAAAGTAGCAAGTGCAGAAAAGAGCTGACGTCTTCATAAAAGACCACTTCACTTCTCTCTACCGTCACTCTAGTGCTAACATATGTTACTTAGCTATTGCTTGTCTTGTCATTTCCATTAGTTCCTCCATTTCTTCTCTTGCATTTTCCACTCTATTCTTTAAAAATACAGTATAAGCTATCTTTCATAAACTATAACCATAATGACATTCTCTACCATTTCAATGCCCAAATGTGGTCATATATAAATTTTTGTTTTAAATATAGCTGGCTACAGCTGTCAATTGCCTCAAAATGCAGTCTGTTTCTCACAATGCAAGCAGGGGTGGCAAGTCAGATCAGTCTGCTTTGCCAAGGCTACTGATCTTTTATCCCCCAGCAATAGTAATCCCCTCTGTGATGGTATCATCCTGGGTCCCTGTGCAAACCACAGTGGTTTGATCTCATTTCCTCTGGTACCCAGCTCAGACAATGGTGCTGCACCTCTGTGGTTTATTCTACCATATAAGCTGTTCTACTTTAGGATAAAAACTACACCAACGGCAGCACCTACACAACTTGGCATTAGCCTCAAGAGCTCAAAAGCTCTCCTCTTGAGTATGAATTCCCAGTCTGACTTCCTCATACCTGTCCCCAAGTAAACCAGTCTTTAGTTCTTTTGCCCCCATAAGGCCCTGGACATCTTATGCAAATGAATCTCTTCTCCAAGAACCAGCTTTACCGAGCAGAATACAACTGCATTCTCAAGAGTGGCAATTCTATTCATGAAGTCAGAAAATTTTCTGCTTGAAGACAATGAATGTGTATCTGTTCCACATTTGCTTAACAAGAAAGTTATTGAAGTAACACAGAGAATTAGCCTTTCCAGATTTAAAATCCTACCCTTAACCCTTCAAAAAGAAAATTCATAAATCAAATTCAACCAAGTGTTCAAAAATCTTTGCATATTCACTGCATTTAGGATAAAACTAAAAATTTCTTCCCATGACTTAGAAGAATATGTATTATCATCACAGGGCTTCTTCCTACTTCTCCAGACCCACCATGTACCACCTTTCAACATACTTCTTTTTATTTGTAAAAGATTTATTAATTAATTATTTGAAAAGCATAGTTACAGAGAGGGAAGGAGAGGCAAAGAGGGGGAGGGGAGGGCAGGGGAGGGGAGGGGAGGGGAGAGAGAGAGAGAGAGAGAGAGAGCGAAAGATATCTTCCATCCACTGGTTCACTCCCCAGATGGCTGCAACAGCCAGGTAGAGGCCAGGAGCCAGGAGCTTCATCTGGGTCTCCCACGTCAACAACCCTCCTTCACTTCTCTGGTGAACACGTGACAAAGTCCAAGTTCTTACCACCTTCGGGCCTTTGCATACATACATGGTCTCCCATACTCTGGTGCTTACTGAGTATTTATTTCCTTATCCACCCTTCAGCTTAAATTTTACTTCCTTTAAATATGCAATATAAACTTAAGGCCCTAATGCTGTTTTCAATGAAGATAAGATATCCCTTTCCTATTATAGCATCTATCATAAATTAGCTCCAATTTATATGTGAACTTATATTTTTAATGTCTTCTCCCACACTAATCTGTGAGCTCTACATGGACACAGTGAAGTCTATTTTGTCATTGCTATAGAGGTAGCTTGGTGCCTGACACATTAAACATTCTCAAGAAGTGTTTCATTAAATAATTGAAGGAAAAATGAGAAGTACCCAACAACAGAACCCACCACCTTTATAGGCCTTGGAAGAAATCTTCATTGTATATCACATATTTTGTAGAAAGAGTTCCTAAGTCAGGAGGCACCAACTACATGAAGTAATTCATTCATTCTGAAAGTAATACTTTGTAAGACACAAGCTTCTACATGGATTCTGAGACAAGATCATTATAATCCAGGAAGTTAGCAGAAGTTTCAAGGAGGAATTACCTGAAACAAAAGTGAGATAGAATTTAAAGGAAATATTTGACTTGAAACAGCACAAGATAACTTCAGAGTTGTGAAAAATGAACAAAGGGAAAAATAAAAAGGTAAATGAGAGCATCTGTTGTGAGAGGATCAATCGTATGATGGAGGGATAGAGTAACAGGTTAAGCGGATACAGTAAGTTGATAAAAGATCGATTTGAGTTCTAATTTCCATCTCAGAGGAGTAAAAAAACTAGGGAAATTCATCTTGTTGTACTGAATATATTAGAGGGAAAAGCTAAAGGGCCAATAAGTGGGGAGGAATACTACTGATTTCCCATAACAACTATGAAGTTGAAGTAAAGACAGGGGTCATATTCTATATATTTGAGGCTGCAGTTCTCACAAGCAACGGTAGGTGACAGCTGGCAAGGGACTACCACAGCTTCAGGAGCCCAGATGGGCATTTGGCATTTGTTGTGTGCCAGCATTGCCACCAGGGTACTATCTTTCTTAAGGGAGATGGGAGCCCCACTGGCCTAGGAGACAAGTTCTATAGGAACAGGGAGGCTGGGATCCAACAGCGGAGACAGGAAGGTTAGCCAGTTAATAATATATTAGGCAGAAGTGTGCCCATGAAGCTGTTGGGATGGATGGAGTTTGGGTATTCAATGGTCTTGAGAAAAGAGATATTTTGCAAACCTGTTAAAAAGATATTAACATTTTATAATTAATTGCATCCTTAAGTGCTGAATGAATATAAACCTCAGATAACAGTTAGATGAGACAAGGACCAATAGGAAAACAGAAGTCAGAATTAAACCTCAGTATGCATTTCTGATTAGTTTCTTAAGATGAGAGTCTTAGGGGCCAGCACTGTGGCACTGTGGGTAAAGCCACTACCCGTAATGTCCATGTCCCATATGGGTGTCTGTTCAAGACCTGGTAAAGTAGCAGAAGATGGCCCAAGTTCTTGGGCTCCTGCATCCATGTGGGAGACCCAGAAGAACCTCCTGGCTTCTGGCTTCAGCTTAGCCCAGCCCCGGCCATTGCGGCAATTTGTAGAACGAAACAGTGGATAGAAGATCTGTCTCTGTGTCTACCTCTTCCTAGCTCTGTGTAACTCTTGCTTTCAAATAAACAAATAAACAAACAAAGCTTTAAAAAAAGAAAGATGGAGGGACCAGCAAGGTGGCGCAGTAGGTTAATTATCTGCCTGTGGCGCTGGCATCCCAAATGGGTACTGGTTCTAGTCCCGGATGCTCCTCTTCCAATCCAGCTCCCTGCTATGGCCTGGGATAGCAGTAGAAAATGGCCCAAGTCCTTGGGCCCTGCACCCACATGGGAGATTGGGAGGAAGCACCTGGCTCCTGGCTTCGGATCGGCGCAGCTCCGGCCGTTGCAGCCATTTGGGGAGTGAACCAATGAAAGGAAGACCTTTCTTTGTCTCTCCCTCTCAATGTCTATAACTCTGCCTCTCAAATAAATAAATAAAATCTTTTAAAAAAAAATGGAGTGTTGAAAGAGGTATCGTTAGGTAAAAATGATATACATACTATGAAGCTATTGATAAATAAAATTTCCTCATGAAATGAGGTGCCAATTTACATTTCCCCAAGTTCTATGGAAAAGCATCAATACTACAAATGAAATGTTATTAATGAAACCAATCAATGTTATCAAAGTAAAACACCTTTAATAGTTTTAATTTTTTAATAGCACAGACAAAATCTGGTATTTTATTGTCAATCTGTATTTCATTGATTGCAAATAGAGACAAATATTTCTTTTTCTCTTATTTTTAAAGCATTATACATGGGGTCGTCGCTGTGGCATAGCAGGTGAAGCCACCGCCAGCAGTGCCGGCATCCATACTGGGAAAGCAGTAGAAGATGGTCCAAGTCCTTGGGCCCCTGTACCCTTGTGTGAGACCTGGAGGAGACTCCCTGGCTCCTGGCTTCAGATCGGTGCACTCTGGGTGTTATAGCCAGCTGGGGAGTAAACCAGTGGATGGAAAACTTCTCTTTCTCTGCCTTTCCTTCTATGTAACTCTGACTTTCAAATAAAAATAATAAATGGGTCTTTTTTTAAAAAAGCATTATACAGACAAGTTTATTGTAAAAGCTCTGACTCCTGAAATTAAAAACTATTTTTGTAAAACACTGATTAATAATCAGCCACTAAAAGACTGAACTATTGTCTTTTTATTTAAAGGCTAAGAGCCAATACATTAAACATGCACTAAAATCAAGGGTGATAGTATTCTATATAATAAGTAGTTTATTGTGCAGTTAATATAAGTGGAAAATCACCATAGATTTTTAAGTTAACTACAATGAGTCTAAAAACATCTTGTATTGAAATAATCAGATTTATAATTTAAACTGATTGTAATCACCCCCCACAGTCTACTTCCTATAGTCAACCACAATACAAAAATATTTAATGGAAGATTCCAGAAATAAACAATTCATAAATTTTAAGTTGCACACCATTCTGAGCCGCATGATGAAATCTCACACTGTCCTAGCCGGTCCTACCAAGGAATCCTCCCTTTGTTCAGGATATCCCTGTTGTATATGCCACCTGCCCACCAGTCACTTGGTAGCTGTCTCAGCTATCAAAGCAACTGTCATGGAATCACAATCTTCTGTTTAAGTTCCTTTATTAATAACGTCCCCAAAGTGCAATAGTAGTGATGCTGGCAATTCATATATGCTAAAGAAAAGCTGTAAAGTGCTTCAAGTAAAATGGTAAAAGTATAATAAGCTCTTTCTTTTAAAAGATTTATTCATTTATTTGTAAGTCAAGATTACAGAGAGGGAGGCAAGGAGGGAGAAGGGGCAGAGAGAGAGAGAGAGAGAGAGAGAGAAAGAATATCTTCTATCCACTGGTTCACTCTCCAAATGGCCACAATGGCAGAGGCCAAAGCCAAAGCCAGGAGCAAGGTCTCCCACGTGGGTTCAGAGGCCCAAGCATTTGGGCCATCCTCTTTCCCAGGTTCAGTATCAGAGAGCTGAATCAGAAGTGGAGCAGGGGCTGGCAATGTGGCATAGCGGGTAAAGCTGCCGCCTGCAGTGCCGGCATCCCATATGGGCACTGGTTCGAGTGAACCAACAGATGAAAGAGCTCTCTCTCTCTCTCTCTCTCTCGCTCTCGCTCTCTCTCTCTGCCTTTCAAATAAATAAATAAATATTAAAAAAAAAAAAAAGTGGAGCAGCCAGGATTCAAACCAGTGCCAATAGGGGATGCTGGCAAAGCTGACGCTTAACCTGCTGCACCTCAGGGCCAACCCCCAATAAGCTCTTTTGAGGAAGAGACTGCATTCACATAACTTTATTATAATCTGTTGTTTTAATTGTTGTATTTTATTCCTGTTGTTATTAATCTCTTCCTGTGCCTAAGTCATAAATTAAATTTTATCATAAGTCTGTATGTACAGGAAAAATCATGGTATTTATAGGGCTCAGTATTACCTTCAGTTTCAGATATTCATAGGGAGTCTTGGGATAAACTCCCATGGGTAAGGGAGGACCATGGTATAATATTTTAAAATATTTTAAGTATTTAAAATATTTTGTTAGATAAAATGTTTTATCTAACAAAGTAAAATTTCATTTCTGTCTAATACCCAATAAGCAAAATAAAAAAGTGAGTAGTTATACTATGTAATGTGTATAATATATTACCACATCTCTCTCTCTCTCTCTCTCTCTGGACCACTTCTTCCTGTGTTACTTTTCTGTTGGTATTTAAAATCTCATGGTTCATTCCTGAATTCACATTTTTAAAATACTCAAAACTGTTCACATTTAGCCTATATGTGCAGTAGATGAGTTATTCAGATGACTTTTAAGATGAATCATACCCTGGAGATTCTATGACTTGGTAAAATATAATTAAATTTAAATTAGCAAATGCTTTAAATCCTGATTCATGATTCCTGTATTAGAGGTTCTGTACTATTGAACCTGGCCAAAGCACACAGAGGTGCTCAAGAAACAGCATTCCTTGACCCCTGACTTCCAGCCACCCTCCCTTCTCTCCATCAGTATGTACTTGTTGACACAACAACTTTCTATTGTAACTAATTGTTGACACAATATGATATAAGTAGCTTTTTTTTTTTAAAAAAGATTTATTTATTTGAAAGGCAGAGTTACAGAGAAGCAGAAGCAGAAGCAGAAGCACAGAGAGAGAAAGAGAGAGAGCGAGAGAGAAGTGTCTTCCATCTGCAGATCCAAAGCCAGGAACCAAGAGCTTCTTCTGCATTTCCCACAAGGTTGCAACAGCCCAAGAACTTGGGCCATCTTCCATTGCTTTCCCAGGCCAAAGCAGATAACTATGTCGGAAGTAGAGCAGCCAGGATTCGAACCAGTGCCCATATGGGACGCCGGCACTGCAGGTGGCAGTTTTACCTGTTATGTCACAGCGCTGGCCCCTATAAGTAGTTTTTCATGATATCCATCACCAAACATTTTACTCTCCATTAACAGCCTAATATAATCTGCCAAAGTACAGGATCATATCATTTCAATCTCAATACTGAAAAATAGGTGTATGTGACCACAACAGTTACTATGTATTGATAAGGTTCAGAAAAATCACAGAAGTTAGGGTAGCTATATCATTCTATATTTGTAGTTTTAGACCTCCAGGGCATCATAATTATAGGGAATTAAAAATACCCGGGCCTACCCTCCAATATTTTTATTAAACTGCTATGGGATGGAACAGAAGCATCAGTATTTTTAAAAACATTCCGAGATAGCTCTCTCATGAATCACAGTTAAACATTACTGATCTATACATTATGAAGTAGAGTGACTGGAAAAATTTACAAAAGAAAACAATGAAGAAGTCCAGACCTTAACCCAAGCTGTCCAGTTTTAGGAATTATAAGAAATCTCACTCTAGCATCAGAAATTTCAGTGACTGAAATTACAAAACCTGGAAATATTTAGACCCATTGCTGAGGCAGCTGCCACATAAAATTTGATTTAACCTTACACAAAAATTAGTATTAGTGACCATTCAACAAATGGTCACTCTTATCACTACCCTAACCAGCCCTTCCATTATGCTACCTTAATTTAAAAACTAACAGGTCCAGGCCAGCACCATGGCTCACTTGGCTGATCCTCTGCCTGTGGCACCGGCGCCCTGGATTCTAGTCCCGGTTGGGGCACCGGGTACTAGTCCTGGTTGCTCCTCTTCCAGTCCAGCTCTCTGCTGTGGCCTGGGAGGGCAGAGGAGGATGGCCCAGGTGCTTGGGTCCCTGCACCCGTGTGGGAGACCAGGGGGAGGCACCTGGCTCCTGGCTTCTGATCTGCGCATCGTCGGCCGTGGCGGCCATTTGGGGAGTGAACCAACGGAGAGAAGACCTTTCTCTCTGTCTCTCTCTCACTGTCTATAGCTCTCTCTCTGTCTCTCTCTCTCACTGTCTAATTTTGCCTGTCAAAAACAAAGAAACAAGCAGGTCCATTGTTTCTTATTCTGGAACAAAAAAACTTAAAGTCCAAAATAAAAATTAGCCTTTAATTTTGCCATATGTAAAGAGAAGTACATTTTCATAACAGATTTATTACAAAAATGAACAGATAGCAGGAAACAAATGTGAAGAGAATTCCTGCCTTAGGTGATGGGCAAAGAGTTTCCAAAGCAAAGCACTCTTGCTCCGGCCTGGTTAAAACCTGTTTGTCTGGGGATTGGCTCAGCTGCTCTAGTTCCAGCTTCCCAGCCTTCCAAGGTGTTGACGTGACCTGGGTCGTCTCTTTGCTGGAGCTGGATCCAACTAACAAAATCCAACACATGCAGGCACTTGTTTCCCTGTTATCCAGTACCTTCAAGGGCAGCAGAGAATCAGGGAGTCAGTCACCTCTTCTGGTCTTGCCCTTGATAGTTTTATCCTTAGTCATTAAACACTGTGCACAGTTTATCAGGCTGATGGACAGCAATGATCAGCCATCACATTAACCAAACAAAGACAAACAATAAAATATAAATATAAATATAAATATAAAAATTAGCTAGTTATTACAGAATTTTGCAGAAGGAAAGCACTTGAATGAACCGAATTTCCTTATACACTGATAAAATCCTGAAGGATTATTTAATTGGGGACCCTAAATAAAGAAAGTTAGTCTGCCTGCCCCTCCATCTTTCCCTCCCTTTCTTTCCTGCTTCCCTTCTTTCTTTCTTTCCCTTTTCCTCCCCCTTCCTTTTCATTTCCAAAGATAACTGAAGAGGTTACAGGAAAAAAATACTTTAAGTATGATTATTAGATGCAAATATTACATACATGCTTCTCAGTGTTGATTACCTATGTTCACAGAAAGTATAGGATGCCATTCATATATTACATATCACCTACTTTTTGGGAAAAGAAATTCAAAGCTGTAACAACTATAGAAATTGTAACAACTATAATCAGAACAATTTATCCTTAAAATGTTTCTCAGAAATCTGTAGTAGGACTCCAAGGGCAAGATCAACATGTGCAATGAAGCCCGATTTTCCTCTCCTATACCAATTTACCACTGAAGATCTGCAAATATTTGAGTTTTCCTCTTCTGCCCTCAACTAGATCTTGATGTTATACAGCATGATTCATATAAAAATACTGAAGGCAGGCATTAGTTGGGGGCAAAATTGCTTATACCACATATCAGAGTGCCTCGGTAGGACTCCTGGCTCCAGTTTCTGTCAGTGCAGACCATAAAAAGCAGCAGTGATGGCTGAAGTAATTGTGTCACTGCCACCCACAGAGAAGACCTGGATTGTGTTGTAGAGTCATCCTGAGCATTTGGCGGTGGTGGGAACCAGCAGTTGCTTGCATATGTGTTCTCTCTCTGCACTCCTCCCCTCCACACCTCTCAAACAAATAAAAATTTTCTAAAAATCTGGTAAAATTTACACAGACACTAAAACACTATACAATCACTTCCCTCCTTCCATTACTAAAAAGGAAAGTGCTAAAAATCCAGGACATAAATTAGAAAAAAAGAAAAAATCTTCTGCCCTAGCACACAAAATTAACAACCCCTACATCCTCTTACATTAAAGGCACACGACATGCAAAAGTACACAATTCTGTGTGAAGTACAGAATTGATACAAATATTCTAAAGGGAAATTTGGCCAGGCTCGCCAAATCTTTAAGATGATTTACTGTGTTGAGTTCATCGTGAGGTAGTAACATGACTCAAACATTAACGTATACAAGCAAAAACACTTAACAATGATACATAGCTAGAAATCACCATCCTAAATACATCTTAGACTGGTTAAAAGTACAAAACAGACTTTTACTGGATATTATACACAGAATGGTAGTTAAGAGTAAGGACTCCAAAATCACACTGAATAGGTTTCTATTTTGGCTCTGTCACATAGAAACTAAGTAACTGTGGGTTCTAATCTGATTGAACCTGTGTCTCACCTAAAAACATGGGAGAATAATGGTCATTATCTTTCAGACTCTAATGAGAACCAGCAGATAATGAATGAACAACAAACACGTGGTATTAGGATGATTGTTGTGTAGGCATTACATGAAGGCTATAGATGTATATTTAACTATAAAGCTAGCAACTGGAAACATAAAGCACTGTAAATCAGTAGATATGTTTCCCCTCACTTATGTAAAAAATCTACACTTAAATGTTAATAAGTCTGGCTAATGGGCTTATCTCTGAGAAGTGGAAGTAGATGCTTTTTACACTCTGTCCCATATTTTCCCCTAATTAATTATTTTTCAATGGGTTGGTATTTCTTTACAATAAGCAGAAAAAGAAAAAGAAAAAGAAATGAAAAGGACAATAATACTGTTTGTACTCTATTACAGAAACTTTTATCGTCTTGAAAAGTAAATGATCATCTCGAACTCTTGAGGTAAATCTACAAAATGCCTATGAGGTTTATTACTACTAATTATGCAAACTATTTAAAAATTTAACCTAATAATAAGTAACTCAATCTAGTTATATAAAATAGCTTAGAAATGCCTTCTATCTAAAATAACTCAACTAGTTAAAAAAATATATATCAGAATCTATGTGGGGTAAATTACAGCAATAAATTTCTAATGCAAAAATCAGTATTTTTCTTATAATTAAAACAAGAAAAGGTCTACCTACAAGCACAAAGCAATATTTTTTGTTCAATACATACTATTATTCTCTCTTTGAAAAGAAAATAATATTAAGTACAGGAGGCATAATCATACCATGATTAAGGTATGTGTTAATGTCAGCTTTGCTAGTTAGCTGAGTGGCTATCACAACCTTTTTTTAACCCATCTGACCCTTAGTTCCACATCTTTCAAATGAGGGTAATAATATGGAGCCTACTCCATTGCACTTCAAAGGACTAAGTGAAACAAATTTTTAAAAAACAATG
Source organism: Lepus europaeus (assembly GCF_033115175.1). Taxonomy (NCBI): domain Eukaryota; kingdom Metazoa; phylum Chordata; class Mammalia; order Lagomorpha; family Leporidae; genus Lepus; species Lepus europaeus. The sequence continues at coordinate 157,479,580 of NC_084827.1, forward strand.
TTGCACAGTGTAAGCATTTAACAGATGATACTTATTAGGCATCTGCCCAAAAGCTCTGATGCTTTAGACGCAATAAAGAGTTGGTTTTCATTTGCACTTCAGTTTTCTTTATAAAAGTAAATAATTATCTACAGAACAGGTTAATAATGTGAGTGGGCTTTTGATTTATTTATATTTTACTGTGTAATATTTAAGCTAACCGACTCTGCATATTGATAAATCGTCTCTAAGTATTCCAATGCAGTGCTCCTAAAATGATCTGTGGGGAACATTTTTTTAAAATTTCCAATTCATCACAAATACATTTATATAAAACAACAAAACTGAAATTTGACAAATACAAAACACAAACCCTCACTTTTTATTACTCTGTCAGATATCTATAAAAGTCTTAAGAACTTACTCAACTTCTATATTTACCCTGAGACTGGTAACACATTTTCGTCTATTGACCACATGTTAAGATATATTATTCTAAAGAATACTTGAAATTAGGAATGAATAATGTCTACCAATTGGTTTATAATAAAACAGATTAAAATCATCCTTAACAGCTTACGAATCTCAATTCAAATTAGATATCAATAAAGAAAAGTAAAATAGTCAACCTAATATAGTGGCCTCTGTGAAAAGTCATACTTTTAATAGTCTTGAGGCTATTTAAGGAGGCAACTCCATTTTAACTTTAACACTGAGATTTAATACAAAACAGCATAGAGAAATTGTCACACTAGAGAAGCATCATTAACTAAAGTATGAAACACAGGAAGAATAATTTCACAGGTTTACATTTGAATGATTACATGAAGCTCCTTGCACTGATCTGACTACAAGGGAACACATGGCAACTTTAAGAGAACCTGCTGTTACTCCAGGTTGTATTAAAAGAGTTAAAAAGGGGGGGGGGGGGGCGGGAAGAGCAGACATGTTACAGTTAGAAACTCTGACAGTGCAAAGCCATCCAAGTCAATAATATACTGAGATGGGGGCCGGTGTCGCGGCTCACTTGGTTAATCCTCTGCCTGCGGCAGCGCCGACATCCCATATGGGCGCCGGGCTCTAGTCCCGGTTGCTCCTCTTCCAGTCAGTCCAGCTCTCTGCTGCGGCCCGGGAGGGCAGTGGAGGATGGCCCAAGTGTTTGGGTTCCTGCATCTGCATGGAAGGCCAGGAAAAAGACCTGGCTCCTGGCTTTGGATTGGCACAGCACCGGCCATAGAGGCCATTTGGGGGGTGAACCAACAGAAGGAAGACCTTTCTCTCTGTCTCTCTCACTGTCTATGACTCTACCTGTCAAATAAAAAAATATACTGAGATGCTTAGTTTTTAGTTTCTCTTATGAAGAATACAATACTCATCAGGTATTTCCTATTTAGTGCTTTTTTAAACAACCTCATCATTTTCATGTTAATGCAAAATAATAATATAGACCCTTCCTACACAGCTGAATTCTATTAGTGCTGACATATATATTCATTCAGCTTTTTTCATAATACATATTTTACATAAACTTTCTGAAGACCCCTCATTGGTAGGGATTTCAACATTTTCTGTGCAAAATTTATCCTTCAGTTCCACTGTTCATGAACTGTTTGAAGTATCCTCCACATATACCCACATTATATATGAAGACACAAACATCCCTTTATTGATGAAACAAAATCATTCATATTCCCTATCCCTAAGAGAATAACACTACAAAGAAACAAAGATGGACAGAAAAAAAAAAAAGTTGTATCTGTAATGATAATATGTGGCTAATCTATGAATCATTTCATTCTTTTCAAGTTGTGTTTTTAAAAATTTTAGAAGCCATGAAAATGTTTTCCTTGGTTATTTTAGAACACTACAGGACTACCGAAACTAGAGAAGGTAGAAAGCAGTCCGTAAGCCAACATGATTGATTAATTCTCCAACATGGAAGAAATGTTCTTTCAGATGTTAAACTGAATGTGTATCTACCAAAAGTAGGCCAAAAAAGATATCAGAAATAAAATGGAGTAGAAACCTTCACTCCAATCTACCCTAAGAATGCACTAGGAAAAAGAATTATCATTACACATGAGGTTTTTCAGGCAGCTACTATCTATTCATAGATGATTCTGAAATTATAACAGCAAATTCATTGAAATGAAGAAAATCCTGTCCAAGGCCCCAAATTAAATTTACATTTATAAAAAGCAATCATCCCTATTTATTTAGTGGAGCATTAAGGCCTTGACTGTTATGTTAATTAAAAATATTTTATTTTATGTTAATAAAAAATATAAGAAGGAAGAAAGGAACGAAATAAAGGAAGGAAGTGAGTGAGGGAGGAATGGAATATCACTGTATTCTTAGAATTGTATCTATGAACTACACTGAATCTGTTCTATGTATTGGTATTTCATTAACATGAAAAAAGTAAAGCATCAGAAAAAAATTTAAAATAAACAATCATCAATGCCTAATATCCACCATCAGCTAAATCAAAAGAGTTACCCAGTGCCATTCAGAGTATTTTTAATCAGTCTTCTGTGTTCTACTATACATGAAATACGGTACAGCTTGTTCCATGTTTGGTCCAAGATGCTAATGATAGTGGCTGTGGCAATCAAATCAGTACTACAAATGATAGTACATTCACACCTAAAGTGCAAAAACACAGTCTTTCTTACTACTTTATTCTCACTTTAGCCCTGTTTAAAGGATAGGAAATAATGTCATTCCTCCCTTAACAAATAAACCTGCCATTTCAGATAACTGATGCATGACAGGTTACTAGTATTCAAAACTGGCACTCCGCGCAGTGCAGCCATGCAAGCCAACAGGAAGCGACCAGCAGGCCGCGGACCTGAATCTGCCACTTAGATTTATTTTTCTCACTTTTTTATGGTTAGCCAGAAAAGAATCACATACAATAGTTTCAAAGCTGCAGTGATTTTCGTTCTTTCAATCATACTGTATTTTAATTGGAATTTGTAAGTGGCATCTTTCGGAAGGGAGAAAAGTTTAATCCCTGAAATACTGACTACTATCTGCACCCAGGAAAGCCAAGGCGTGGTATTGTTGGCAGTTGTCAAGGTATCTGTTTGCCCAACTTTTATCCAGCTGGAGCAAAGGTAATAAGCTACTAAGAAAAAAGAGTAAGGAAAAAAGAGAAAATTCGAGACTGAATTTTCAATACTGAAACAAAATACATACTAGAGTACAGTACTCTAACCATTAAATGCAACACAAACAAAAATAAACTGGAGCACGTTACAATTCACCAAGAGAAGTTTAGAGGTTGTCTTCAAACCTCTTCTTTGTTACCAATGTGCAATACGAAAGTTGGAAAAGAAATAAGATATAAATCTTTCAGATTCTGATAACTCATCACTGGAAATTAATAAAGGATAACTAAAAATTCACATCATGCAGTAAAATGTGTTTTAATAAAACTAAATAGAACACTTCAAGGAAAGGGGTCTCAACTGTATTATATGTATAGAAGACCACATAATGTTGATTTAACTAATAGTCACATATCCCACTCTTTCTGTCATTCTCAGTTGCACAGGGAAAGGGAAAACATGGAGTGCTTTCTTGATAATACTGTGCTGCTCGACAACAGTAAGCACACAGAATGCCATGAGGGCGTCAAGACAGAGACAGGAACAAGAAAGGAGGCAACCAAAGTTGGCTTTAAAATTTTTCGAAACATTTTAATGGATACATAAATACTGCACATATTTAGGGGGGAACCAAGTGATATTTTGATATATCTTGCCATAGTTTAAAGTTGAAATTAGGACAAACGTATTTATCTTCTCATTTATTCTTTCCAAAAACAAAGCTTCTTTTTTTTTTTTTTCTTATTCTAGAACACTGTGGGGTAAACAGTAATGGAAAAATTAGAGAAGTAAGATGGCACAGGACAAAGAAGAAATTAGAGGCTCCATTACAGATGGGAGTCCAGATAATAATAACAGTAAGTGACTGAGATCCAGCAACTTCCAAATACTATTTGGGGGTTACAATATACAACTAAGCTAATACTAACATGGTAACAAATGTTAATTATTCTTGTTTCATAAGTAAATTGAGGCTCAGAGATATTAATCCTTTTACCCAAAGTCAGCAGTTAGTTACTCCTTTGGGTAAACAAATATAGACTATGTAAATGATGATAGCTATACACATGTTAATATTACACTGAATGGCAGCACTTGAATTTGAACCCAAGGGCTGACTATCTCCAAAGCTTGGATTGCCAATTTAATAATCATAAAAGGCTAATCAAAATATTTTATTAAAAATTTTACTAATGCATACAAAAGATAGCCTTCTGATATATCAAATCAAAAAACTGAAAAGGGAAGGCTTACTAAAAGTTTAATTAACTATTTCCGCTGACCGAAAGAGTAAATGTTAGAGTAAGTGATAATTTAATTTAATGTTTTTTTTTTTTTTTTAAGAGAAGAAAGGAAAATTTCTTTAACCTTTCTTATGACTATTTCCAGTCCCTGAAAGGAAATGTTTTCTTACAATAAAACCATACACTTGATCTTCAGTAAATGCTTTCTGAACTTTGGATAGTGAGGGGAAATAAGAATTAATTACAATATGTGAAAGTAGTTCAAATTAAGACTGGTATGTTTTAAGGTATGCAAGATACATTAACAGTTGTAACTTAGAACAATTATTACAGAAGTGCAATATAAGTAATTACATTGTAACATTTTTTCTTAGTGACAAATAAAATGACCACATTTTTAAGGAAATGTTAAAATTACTTTGAGGGGTGAGTTTTTGGAGTAGTGGTGAAGACATGGCTTGGGACATCTGCATCCCATATCAGAGTGAATCACAGTTCCAGTTCTGGTTTCTTGCTAAGGTGCACCCTGGGAGGCAGCATGCGATGCCTCAAGTACTAGGGTCTCTGCCATCCATACGAAGACCCAGATGGAGTTTCAGACTCTTGGTTTCAGCATGGCATAGCCCCAACTGTTTTAGGTATTTGAGGAGTGAACCAACAGATGAGAATCTCTGTTTCTGTCTCTCTTTCAAATAAATACAATACTTTAAAACTTATTTTGAATGTTTTAAGAAGTACTATATTTTGTAACTCATTGAGTAAGAATGATGCTAATTATGCTACATAAACAGCACATTCAGAAGAGTTTTAGTATTCAAAAGTAAATATCTTCTGCATAACATTGTGTTCTTTTTCTTTATTTTAATGTTCACACACTTCAGAATATAGTGGAAATATAGATAAAATGGAAGGAGCAGAAGTGTTAACTATTATTCTATGCCTAGAGGTATTGTAAACCTCAGAAAAACATTACTGGTACAGTTAAAACAGAATGGGTTAACCTGTCTTGTTAGGTTACCAACAAGTTTTTGAAAAGTTTTGTTCTGCTGTGGTTTTAAAGTACAATGTAATCTCTCTACTACTGCTTACAACAGAGGGGGGAAAAAGCTAAAAAACAAAGAGTTAAAACTCAAATACAACAGTACACCACAGGGCATAGAGAAGACTGGCTCAACCCATTCCTTAACAAACTTGTTGCTAGTTTTGTCTGCACCATCCTAACCGGTCTGTTTCCTTGGCCTTGATCCAAAAGTATCATTTTACTCTGAGTGAAGAAAAAAGAGTTTCATTCTTCCAATCTTGTACTACTTTCACCCTGACCTTGTAATCTTGTTTTTCCACATTTTCTAACTATTGAAAGGAAACCTTCTCCTTGCACCCCCCCCCCCCCCCCCCAAATACTTATACCGCAGAGGGAAAGGAAAGAGAATGGGAAGGAGGTGTTCTCTGTCTAGATAGTACTCCCAGTACTGGGCACTATTTTAAACGCTGATAGCGGCATGCATGAAAGCAGGGACTCTGCTTGCAACCAATGAATTCAGGTAATGCATCCATTGTTCCACACTGCCATGGTCTGGTGACAGGAACCCCAACTAGAACAAGCTTGCCCTGCATTTTCCTTTGCATTTAGATGCCAAGCTTGATAAAGTCACACCCTAAAAGATCCACATAGCATGCAACACACAGATAGCAATGAAGCCTTTAGCCATTCCCATACTCAGATAAGGCTAAAAATTAGAGGAAATCAGAATGACATTCACACACACAAACAGATTTACACAGCCAATCCATTTATAACTACAGCTATCTAGATCCTGTCACACAATAGGGATCCAAGTGAAGTCAACAACAACAAAAAAAAAAAGGCAATTGAGAGATATCCCCTCTGCTCCTATCCCGCAATTTTCTCTAGGGAACTCTTTTGCTTTTCCTCACTGGCTTCCTTTGAGGAGTATCCAAAAGACTTCAGTGTTTGGAGTGCTTCTTTCAATTCCAATGACTCCCTTAAATGCCTAATTCCTCACCTTGTATTGCATTAACCTCCCAAAAGATTAGACTCCTCTTCTACTGCAAAGCTCTCTCCCTTGAGCTACCCATAGAAACCAATTCCCTAGTCTGCCTTCCCTCCCAATCATTCCCCAAAGATCCAATCTTCTCCCTCACTGTTTTCCTTTCCAACGGCTCCCTAAAGAACCTAACTTGACATCACCATTAGTGAAAATACACCAGAGGCTTGAGGGGAGGGAGGGAGGAATACCACTAGAGCAAAGGAAAAACATCCACCACCCCCATCCCCCAACACAGGCATGATGAAGGAATGACATTCTAATTCCTGAACTAGTGTTCTCTTACCTTTGTCTAAACACAACACATAGTATCACCTTTCATATGCTTGAATATTTCCAAGTATTTTGAATTTAATGATTCTGTCTCAGACATTTAAAGGCGTATTGTGTATGTGTGTATGATTTCCTATAAAAACAAAATGTACCACTTTATAAAATTGTGACCAAAATCAAAAGACAAACACAAACATCCTTTCTTTAACTTCCTATCAAAAACTTAAAAATCAGAATTTGGCAACAAAACAAAACCCATAACCAAAAAATTATTCAGTTAATAATATTGATAGGTTGCCATCTTGCTCAGAATCTTACATCTCTCCTGTACAAATGCTATGCTCTAGCTCTCTGCTTAACCAAACTCTTTCTGAAAGCTCTGTAATTTCTTTGGAATGTACACACTAAGATTCAAGAATTTCCAAACAATTCCTTTTACACTATTTTCATTTTTGCATATTTCGGATAACAATAATATTTCTGGCACAAAAGACAAAAGTATAATATGTTTTAAAAAGTTTTCTTCAGGGTAGGCATTTAGCCTAATAACTAAATTGCCTGAGTGTCACATCAAGTTCCTGGGTTGGATTCCTGGTTCTGGGTCCTAACTCCAGCTTTCTGTCAAAGCAGATACCAGGAGGCAGCAACCATCGGCCAAAATGCTGTGTTCCTGTCACTCGTGTGGGAGATCTGCTTTGAATTCCTGGCTAAGACTCCAATCCCTGCCCAAACCCAGCCGTTATAAGTATTTGGGAGTTGAACCAGTATACAGAAATTGCTGTCTCTATCTCTCTTTGCCTCTCAAATAATTTAAAAAAAAAAAAAAACCTTTTTTTCTATCAAGCATGTTCTTGTAGTCAGAACTATAGTAACAAGAATTAAGTGATTTTATTTTTGCTTTTAAGATATAAATGTACCCAAACTATCTTTCTTTTAATTATTAACTTCAAAATTGGCGATGTTTTAAAAATCTAAAGGTATAACTGTAATTATTGAAAACAATTAACCAAATAAAAAATCATATAATTAAAAATTACTTCTTCAACAGTTTAAAAATAATTTATGCAGAAGATGAACTATTTTTCCGTTTAATTTAGGAGATCATTACTTTTTCTGAATGAAAAGATAGCCTACTTTTTAAGTAAACATACTTGTTTTCAGATTTTTTAATTTTTTTGACAGGCAGAGTTAGACAGTGAGAGAGAGAGAGAGACAGAGAAAGGTCTTCCTTGTTCCGTTGGTTCACCCCCCAAGTGGCTGCTACGGCTGGTGCATCGCAGCCGGCGCGCTGCTCTGATCTGAATCCAGGAGCCAGGTGCTTCTCCTAGTCTACCATACGGGTGCAGAGCCCAAGGACTTGGGCCATCCTCCACTGCACTCCCGGGCCACAGTAGAGAGCTGGACTGGAAGAGGAGCAATCAGGACAGAATTTGTTGCCCCAACCGGGACCAGAACTTGGGGTGCCCGCACCACAGGCAGAGGATTAGCCTAGTGAGCCATGGCGCTGGCCAAGATTTTCTATTTCTGATATGTAAAATAAAAATATGTAAAAACCCATATAAAATATGTAAAAACCCATTGCCACATGGAAAATCTAAAAGTGAAGTGTCTCAAACCTCACTTTCCTATCTCTGTTGCTCATATTTAGTGCTATGATGTACCTGTTAAACAATGCATATGCTTAGAGTTTGGTTAATATGAGTCTATAAGACTTGGACAAAGGTACTAAGATGTATCTCTCCAATTTAAAACTAAAAGACTGGGTCAGTATTGTGGTGTAGCAGGTAAAACTGCTGCCTGAGATGCTGGCATCCCATATGGGCAACAGTTTATGTTTTGCCTACTCCATTCACTTCCGATCCAGATGCCCTGCTAATGGCCTGGGAAAAGCAGCAGAAGATGGCCCAGGTGTTTGGGCCCCAGAAACCCATACGGGAGACCTGGAAGAAGCTCCTGGCTCCTGCCTTTAGCCTAGCTCAGCCTCGGCCTTTGAGGCTATCTGGGGAGTGGGCCAGCAGATGGGAGATTACTCTCTCTCTATCACTCTTTCAAATAAATAAACAAATTTAAAAAACTAAGACTACAAGTTTTTAATGTAACTTCATCCAAACTATCTCATCATTTTACCTGTCATAAAACCATTACATGATAAAGAAGAGATATATCATGCTGTTGCTTAATTACCAAGGGCAAAATCATAAATTTAGAAATTACATCACATATAGGAGGTTGGGGTGGGGAGAATATATCCATTTTTTAACAGGTCCTGCATCAATTAGGGATAAAGTGGCCCACCCAGATTCAAAAACAACGCTTAGGGTTCCCATGGACATTGAGAGCCTCAAAGCACTTGGACTATTAATAAAAGCAACCACAGGTCTTCAGAATATACTTTCTAATCACTTACCCATGAGAAATACTGAGAAAAATAAAGAATTACATTTTACTTGAGCAAGACATATAAGCTTTGTATCAAAGCTTTTGTAAGGTCTCATGGTTTCACAGTTTGTAGTTTATGAAGTGGATATATTTTAACTTCCAACCAAATGTATGGCTCATTTTAAGTAGTATGCATGCATACATATTCCCAATGTCCATTAGAATCCAAAATCCTAATGGTATAATTGTGTCTAAAATGTGTTTTTCTTGCTATAGAAAGAGCAAATCTGTACACATAGAGTGAGAATCTGACTGAAACTTATAGGTAAAATGTAAATCAGAGTTCAGTCCAGTCATGACTACAATACTGCACATATACCTTCATATATTGGAGTTTTCAGTAAAATTTAATTTTGTCCATTTAAAATTCATATATATGTTATATATATTTATATATCTTACAGATATGCTTAGAGTGAAAAACAAATACACATACACATTTCTAAACTCTTTGGAAAGATAACACAAAAATCCTAGACCCTTCCTGACACCATTTAGAAAATTATCAAGCATACTAGAATGTAGTAGAGTGTAAAACACACTGAATTGGAAGTCAAAAGACTTGACAGAAGAAGTCTCTACAAGAGGACTTCAAAACATTCACAGAAAATGAAATTAAAAGTTAAGTGTGTATTGGTGCAAAAAAATTTTGAAATCCAAGCATAGTTTTTTCCTGATATGCCTTTCCCATGAACTTTTTGAAGACATCTATATGCAGGGATTTCAAAACCTTTTGCACCAGAAAACTTAACTTTTCATTTCATCTGTCCTCAATCATATGTGCTAACTGTGTAACCTTGGATGATTCATCAGTTTTCTGGGGGTCTCACTTTTCATATCTCTAAAACAAAGGGATTTTGATGCATCCCAAAGTTATGATTAAATGGAATGAAGCACAGAACATGATGCTAAATTAGGTGAAAAAAATGTTAAAACAGCAGCAATAGTATATTGTATTGTCAGGAGAATAGAATGAATGTAAATTGGGGAAAATGACCGAATTACTACACGGCAGACCACAAGGCATTATCTGTTCAGTATTTGGTGAGATTCCCCAGGGTATTCAAAAATGGATTCTGGGGCCAGCACTGTGGCGCAGTGGGTTAACAACCTGGCCTGAAGCGCCGGCATCCCATATGGGCGCTGGTTCTAGTCCCAGCTGCTCCTCTTCTGATCAAGCTCTCTACTATGGCCTGGGAAAGCAGTGGAAGATGGCAAAAGTTCTTGGGCCCCTGTACCCACATGGGAGACCCAGAAGAAGCTCCTGGCTCCTGGCTTTGGATTGGCAGCTCCAGCCATTGCAGCCATCTGGGGGAGTGAGCCAGCAGATGGAAGACCTCTCTATGTCTCTACTTCTCTCTTTAACTCTGTCCTTCAAATAAATAAAAATAAATATTTTAAAAAAATGGATTCTTTGTCTGATGGCAACTGGGATAACCTCAAATGCTACGAGATGGAGTAAAAAGACTATCGAAGACATGGAAGTATTTAACGGAAAATAGGTGAGTGTTGTTGAACAAAAGTATGGCAGAGGGACCGGAATTATGCTGTAGCTAGTTAACACTGGTATCCAACATCAAGTGCTGGTCTCAGTCCTGGTTGATCCAACTTCACACTAATGGGCCTGGGAACAGAGTGGAGGATGGCCCAAATACTTGGGCCTCAGCCACATTTGTCAGACACCAGGATGGAATTCCTGGCTCCTAGTTTCAGCCTGGCTCAGAACTTATTGTTGTGACCATCTTGGGAGTCAATCAATGGATGGAAGATCTTTCTCTCTGTCTCTCCCTCTCTGTTTCTCTTTCAAAGAAATTTCTTATTAAAAAAAAAAAAAAAAGGAAGTATGGAAGAAAGTTACAAATTAAAAAAAAAATTTTCTCCTACATTTACACAGCCGAAAATTATTTGCTGACATTAATTTAATATATTACTTTTGTCATCTATAATGCCCAATAGTCATGGTAAGCAGATTTATGTGCATAAAAAGACGCACAGGATCAGCCTCTAAAAAGCACCCTTCTTAGTGAGGCCCACAAATGCAGAGAGCTGAGCTACATGCTGAGCTACTGAACTGATGTGACCTGAGATCTGATTCCACTGCAGTAGCCATCGGGCTGTAGTGGTAGTGTTACTTTACCAAAATAAACCCCTCCTCAATAGGAAAAGGTTCCAAGAGGGCTTCCAGGTGCCAACTTCTACTCTTCTGGAATAAGATTCCACTAACAAAGTTAAAATAGATTTGAACTGTTTTCTTTTTTTATGTAGATCTAAATTCTACTCATCTAGAAATATAAACTCAAATATTCAGAAAAACACAGGCTTTTTTTCTGATAAAAAGCAATATATGTTCACTGTGAGAACTTTTAGGAAGATCAAGAAAACAATATAGATATACAAAATGAAAATTGCATAGAATCTCGGTATTTAAAAACGTGACCACTACTAACATTTGGTGTATATTCTTCCCATCTTTTCTCTATAAAATATATATTTATATAAGCCAGGACTTCATTTATAAATTTGAGAAAGTACTTTATTAACTTGTACATTTTTTTAACTTACAAATTTTGAAAATTTGTATGCCATGATTATTTTTAAAGTATGTAGTTTATAATAGACAATTCTTATTACACCCAATGGATATACCATTTTTCACATAATAAAACATTACTTTAAATATTTCATAATAACAGCTAATTCTCCATATTAAAAACCCACTTTGTGGTGATTATTTTAATATACCTTAACAGATGAACCTAAAAAGCTCTCAGTAAGTAAAAATATGAAATTACAACAGTGAAAATTTTATAATCATCCCACTTTTTAACATAAATAAACCAAATATTATAAGCAGTGGCAAGCTATGCATTCTGTTACTATCCATCTTGAAATTCTAGGGCTACATATCATGATTAACACAACTGCTGGAATAATAAATGTTTATATTCAGTATCTATTGTGAACAAGGTATTGTGCTAGGAATTTTAATGACATTCACTCTACACTTGACCACAACTGTGTAAGGTAAGTATTAATATTTTTTATACAGTTTAAGGAACCAACTTTCTGAAATGTTAAACAATTCACACAACTACTAAATGAACCCTACCAAAATTTAAGATATAATTACTGGTTCCCATATCAGAAGAGATGATCAATGTTATCAATTATAGTTAAGTACTATATAGTTATATTTATTAACTGTATGATAATGAAAATCAACTCCTAACACTGCCACTCTTACCATAATGTTACATCATAACAATTTGATAATGTTCTATTTCAAAGAGCTAAATATAAACAAGGTAAAATGTTAACAAGGATTTTAAATAATGTTACAGTTCCCAAAGATGTATGTTGCATAAAAATGTCCAGTAAATTCTAACATGAATGGTAGCCTTGATTTTTGTACAACTGGTGTTTTGAACCATCACTTACACACTTTTGGATAACAACTGCTTGATTATACTGAAGTATAAGTCATAAAATGCAATTAAAATTATTAAATGCACAAAAGAGAAGAAACTACCAATAAATGGTTTGAGTGTGAGAAACCCAACATTTAATTTTTTTGTATGTGGAAGAAGCAAATAATGGATTAAACTGGTTTCTTATAGTCTCAGTGGCAAAAAACCAAGGGGCTGACACTTAGTCTCATGATACAAAAATATTATGTTCTCAACAAACTAACATTTAATGTGGCTAATTTGTTATTTTTAGAGTCTGTTTCCTTTTGTTGTTGTTGCTGTCAAAAAGGTATATATTTGCACGGTTAAAAAAAATCAGGAAGTTTACAAAGCTACCTAGTGCAGTCCTGCTTTCACTTCAGTAATCCTCAACTCTTATTCTTCCCCAACATACCCTCACACTAATAATCATTTTACTATTTTCTTGTGTATCTTCTACATTCTTAGTGTAATTTTTCAAAAACGTTTTGTTTTATCTTATTTTGGGAATCTTTCCAATTTATAAGATTCCTCACTTTATGTACACCTTTATATTTCATTATTGGATGTACCTAATTTATTTACACAGTCACATAATTAATGAACATTGTTTACAAAATGTTTCTCATCTTTTGATATTTAAAACAATACTGCAATGAGTAAGTTTGTGCATTTCACATTTTACAAATATATTACACAATATTTTCTTCAAAATTGGAGTACTAGGTCAAAATATATGTGTGTTTGTTCCACTTTACATTATATCAAATAACACTTCCTTTAACAGTGAAAGAAAGCCCCTATTTCCTTGTAGTCTTGCCTCCAGAGTATGCCATAAACTGTTGGGTTTCTGCTAATATAATGCATCAAAGATGCTATATTAATGTAATCTTATATTTTTCCCTTTTTTGAGTAAATTTGAGAAACTCTACATGTGTCAGACCCAGTGATATTTTCCAATCAACTGTGAGTTAGAATAATTTGACCAAATTTCTATTGGATGATTAGATTACTCTTCTTAGTCAATTATTTGATCTGTTACAGATAGATGTTAGCAAAACTAGCTCTTTATTCATAAAATGAATTGTAATTTTTACTTCCAACTTATCATTTATCTTCTGGCTTTATTCATGATGTTTTGATATATAGAAATTGTAAACTTTTATAATTTCAAGGGTATTAATCTATTAAAATTGACTTTTAGATATTGAATTTTATAAAAAAGGCCTTTCCACATTAAGACAATATTAAGACATTTTCATTATATTTTCTTCTACTACATTTATCATTTCATCTTTTATATATATATGTATATGTTTATATATTCTTGTTGTAACTCACAACTTATTCTGAAGTTCAGTATGAGATATAGTTGATGTAGAATCCACCCAGCAAAGAAGACAGTATGTCTTCCTATTTTAAGTATTCTTTTTGTAAATTCAAGTAAAAAAAAGTACAAATCTTAAACAACTGAATGAAATTTGTCTATTAATTTTTGAACTCCTCTATTATGGAATTATTCTATTATTTATGAAGTGTATGATTTTCAACAGATTCTCTGAAATTCAGGAGTATAAAACCTATCAATTATAAATAATGAGAGTTTTACCTCTATTTTTCAAATGTTTCCATGGCTGTATTCCATAAAATTTCATTGGCAATTTTTTTCCAGCACAATATTAAAAAATAGTGAGGAGAGTGAACAAAATTTGTCTTGTTTCTGACATTAGTGACCATGCCTATGTGTTTTCCCACAAATCACAGCAGCTTTTAGCTTGATGTAAATATGTTTTATCACATCATAGAAGTCACACTTCATTCCCATCATAGTGATTGGTTGTTAATTTTTGTCAAATGTCTTTTAGTGATTATAGAGATAATCATGTCGTTACTCTCCTTAGTTTGATATGATGAGTATTAGCAGAGTTCTTACTATTGAACCACATTTGATTGTTGAAAGAGACCTCAGTGGTTGATAATATACTGTCAGTTTCATTTCATGTTTTAGAAATTGTCACTTATTTGGGGACTATGGTTACTTGAAGTATTAAAGTACAAGAAGGAAAGCTTTAAAGCAATACAGATTACCAACCAGAAAGATTTGGGAAGGACTTCAACTTAGGTTGGGAAAGTATGTATAAATTTGTGCTTACTGTTAAGAGTTCTATTGGTTAGGAACTGTAGGGCTAACATTTTTAGTCCTACACTAAATAGAAATGATATGCTTTGCAGAAGAATTTTATCCTTAACACTGTTTATGAGGTTTTTAAATTTTATTAGCAATACATTTTATTTAACAATACATTATTTCAAGTTAATATTTACTGTACACTTACAATTTTTAAGGCTTTGAGAAACTATATAGTGTAGTTCAGTGATTTGCAAACTCTTTAAGACCCAGATAGACAATAAAAAATACATTTTTGTTGCAATATTATATATATATATAGCTACATGTGAAGATTCACATTTATGAAAAAGGTTTCATAAAACAATACTTACAATTACTATATACAGTATTTCATATTCTATTCTCTTGTATTCCATATCATTTACTGAAAAATCTGGTTGCTATACAATATTAATTTTCTAACCCACAGTATGTTAAGTTTTACAGTTTTGGCAATATTTTCATAATAGCTAAGAACAAAGATTCTGCAGCCAACCAACCTAGGTTTGAATGACACCTTTACATTTAATTGCTTTAGATGTGCCTTGGTTTCTTATCTATAGAACAAGGGCATGTATAGTATCTACCTCATAGGGTTTTGTGGGGATTAAGGGAACTAACAAATGTAAATACATACTTGAAATTATGTTTTTGACTAGTTTGATGAAACATTTTCCTTTGACCCTAAAGTTGCTAAAAGAAAACTAGCATACCTAAAATATACTAACTGAAAACATCATCATTAAATATAGACTTCCTGTTATCTAATAAAAATGAGCATGTCAGTAGAATCTACTTGTCTAATTAATCTTAAAGCTGGTTCTGGATTAGATCTCCCTTTCTAAGGACTTGTACATAGTGGGTAAATATTTTCTGGATTAAATAAACATTAAGGTCTCTTTCTAGTCTCCCTTTTACCCATATACATTTCATTCCTTTTTGAATGACTTCATTAAACCATTAAGCAAGCTAAGAAAGCATAATTTCTAGTAATTCGTAAATCATCATATATTATGACTATAAATTATGTAATTTTCATCCATTCCACAGTAGCATAACATATCTCTGGTATTTACTGTCATATACTTCAGATTTTCAAATCTGTAAGTTTGATAAAGAAATTATTTTATGCTATGTTTCTTAATGATACCTGAAGAAACTTTTAAGCTCACTGTGGAGTCTTACTCCTTTCTGGCTTCTGATTGAGAAATGAAAGAGGTAAAGAATGGTGGCATCAACATGACTACATGTGTGCCATATGAAACTCAGGATCCAACTTCTGGAATCATAAGCACAATGCTCCTGATCCAGAATTCCTTTTGGAGAAGTTGGTGACACTGAAAGAGTTGGTGTGCACAAACTCCTCCTAGGGAGTAGAGGCAAGCTTTACTTTTACAGATTTAGAAGCTAATAAAATACTTAGGGATTCAAACAAGAGAGGAGACAAATGGTACAGATCTATATGAAAGTATACAAATCCAGTATTTCCTCGGTGCTAGAAAAACAAGTTTTTTCCATTTTGTCTATCAAGACTAATGTACCTCCATGTTGTCTTTGGCCCAACTGCAGTCAGGGAGTATCCAAGAGAACTAGGATGGCACAACTCTAACTCAATCTGAAATGACAGGTATTTAGGGATATGAGCTGAACATATTAAATCCAGCCCAGAGGAAAGAGGATTTACAATCCCTCCTTAACTCCCAGTATTCCAGTTCTCTCCAAAGTGATCTTTAGAGCCAATGAACAGCAGGTTTTTATTAGACATAATTCCATTGCTACATTGACTTGCTGGGATGTATTCATTACCATACATCAAATGGTGTTAATATGTAGGTTATCTCTAGTAAATACATCACTTTAATTCCAGGTAAAATCTCAAAAAATTGCTAACCTAGCTTTTGGGCTTCTCTAAAAACATAAAGAGCCACGACTGAAAGTTAATTTACTTGGAAGTAAGAAGTTTTGTTGCTCTATCTCTCTCTCTGTTTCAATTCTACCTATTAATATTTAGCAATTTTTTTTCCTAATTGTGGTGGGGGTGGAGTAGAAGAAGAGGTTTGTTTTCTTTTCTTTTATCATATTCCTAAACTTGACTGGAATTATATTCTTAAAATAATAGTCTCATTATAAAGAGTGACAAGGTACACAAGTTTGGCAGAAAAAAGGTAAATGGATATTTTTATATTTATCACAAAGACGGCAAATGCTAGCAAGCTGTCAGAACAACTATCTCACTGCAACATCCCCTCCCACCTATTCCTAATTTACCTATAAAAATCAGTCTGCATAGTATCTTCCATCTGCTTGAGTCTTGTTCTTTGCTCTTAAATGTCTTCCTAAACTCCTATAGCAATCATACCCCACTCCAAATTTTAGGTTCAAATAGCATTTGACTAAAAGTTTTCAATATATTTTCTGTGTTCACATTTGCTGATTAAAAAAATAGGATTTCTTAAAAATATGTCTTCTTCCTCAAAGAAATCTAAAATTTAATCTTACTCTAAATAAAAGGATTTGTGAGTGTGTGCATGTATCATACGTGTGTATAGCAGGAGTAAAGGGCTTTTGGAGTTTTGGGTTTTTTGTTTGTTTCTTTGGTCTGACAAGCTCTTTGATAATTGTACTTTTTACTTTGAAAGAGAAATCTTGAGGCAAGCATTTGGGACTGGGTTAAGATGCTGCTTTGGACACCTGCATCCCAGCTCAGAGAGCTGGGTTTCAGTCCCAAGTTTCTCAAATTCCAATCCAGCTTCCTGCTAATGTGTACCCTGAAAGACAGCAGATGATGGCTTAAGTACTTGGGTCCCTCCAACCCATGTGTGAGGCCCATAATGAGTTCTCAGCTCCTGGGTTGCACCTGGCCCAGCTCCAATGTTGTAGACACTTAGGGAGTGAACCAGAGAATGGAAGATGTTTCTCTTGCTCTCTGCCTTTCAAACAAATCAGAAAATAAATTTTAAAACATAAAAAAAAACATAAAACATAAAAACCTGAGTTTTAATTTTTTTTCATGTTCCATCCACTTATTTACTAATAGACTTGAGAAATATAATTGGTAATGAGCATACTAATTGCAAATGTGATGTTCAACACTATGTATTAACCAAATGCCTTCCAAGCATACAGTCTACGAAAGAGAATGTGAGAATGTGAAACACAGGGTAAGTTTCCCCCAATAACTCCCCAAAAAGTGTGAAAATATGATCCTCTTCAGGACCATTTCAAAGCATCAACTGCTTAAGAAACAAAAATGAGGCATGCAGTTGGCGCAATTAAAACATCTTCATCCCATACCAGAGTGCCAAGGTTCAAGTCCCAACTCTAGTTCCAACTGCAGTTTGCTGCTAATGCACACCCTGTGAGCCTGTGGGTGACAGACCAAGTACTTGGGTCTCTGCTATTCACATGGAAGATTTGGATTTTTTGAGTTCTTATCTGCTGGCCTTGGCCTGTCCAGCCCTGCCACTGTTAAGATTTTAGGGAGTGAACCAGCAGATGAGAGCTACCTCTCTCCCTTTACCTCTCTCACTCTTTCTCTCTCTCACTGTCAAATAAAACAAGTTAAATTTTTTGTAAAGTTTTCTTCAAAAAAAAAAAAAAGCATAAACCTACTGAGGGAAAGCTTTCTAGAATTAAAGGAAATGCATGTTAACCATTAAAAGTTGCAAAGGAACAGTTCAAAGACCGCAAAATTGCAGCTAAATTAGATAATATTAGGGTATGGTGGCTGTGAAAAAGCAAAATAATAAATATGGAAGATAATATATGTTCTAAGAAAGAATATTCCATGTTGGTATATAGGGTTTACCCTAATATCATTCATTCAATATTCAATACATTTATGACTTTTACTCAATGCTAGATGCTAGCCAAAAGAACATAAAGTATACATTTGAATGCCTTAAATATGAAACCATCTAATATGAGTAGGAGGAAGGGGAATGAAGACCAAAATGGAACATAAAACTGCTAGGCTCCTCCTGAACAAATATGCCATACTATTAGGTGAAATTCTATAGGCCTTAAGCAATGGAAAAATTAAACCCCATATGAGATATTTGCTTTAATTTCTCTACCATCCTGAGAAAATGTCTCCTTTCATATTGAAGTTTCTCAAAGTGATAGCAAACTAATCGGTACCAGTGCTTGAGATAATGGAAGCTTGCCTGGCTAACCAGGCAGCCTGCCCATCAACTTCAGATCCACCTATCTCCCGAATTATAATCAGAGACTGGTGTTCACACCCTGAAACCAATCCATCATTCCAATCTTCTGCCTTAAAAATAAATCAAAGGGATAGGTGGAAGTACCGCATGACTCAAACCATGTGGATCTCAACAAATAAGTCCCATTTAATCATGGATAGTCATAATTAGGTTAAGTTGTTCTCATCAAAACCAAAGACAACAGATATGCTACATCCCAAATGTCAGTAAACAAAGAGAGCCAAATTATGTTTATGATGTAATAAATATCTAGACCTTGCTTCACTTTAAAATATTTAGGTAAAAAAAATCTTATGGGGTGTGTGAGAGAAAAAAATAGCTGTAATATCAAAACTTTCTTACTTGGTATACAGGGTAAATCTCTTAGAAATATGAAAGTATCTGGCCGGCGCCGTGGCTCAACAGGCTAATCCTCCGCCTTGCGGCGCCGGCACACATGGTTCTAGTCCCGGTTGGGGCGCCAGACTCTATCCCGGTTGCCCTTCTTCCAGGCCAGCTCTCTCCTATGGCCCGGGAAGGCAGTGGAGGATGGCCCAAGTCCTTGGGCCCTGCACCTGCGTGGGAGACCAGGAGAAGCACCTGGCTCCTGGCTTCGGATCAGCGAGATGCGCCGTCTGCAGCGGCCATTGGAGGGTGAAGCAACGGCAAAAAGGAAGACCTTTCTCTCTGTCTCTCTCTCTCTCACTATCCACTCTGCCTGTCAAAAAAAAAAAAAAAAAAAAAAAAGAAAGTATCACCTGAACTTCTTTTAACAGAAAGGAACAACAGAAGATACTTCACTAACTTTCTAGTTAGTAACAGTATTTGCAGAAAAACAAAATCAAAATCACATCATTATCATCATAAACATTAAGCTCTCCCTTTGTTACAGGAGTATGAAATTAGATACTACTAAGTTGATTACCATAGAACAAAATACTATGTAGCTGTTAGAAATCATAATGTATATATGTGATGTCATGAAAAAGTGCTTAGAATACAGGGAAAATTAATTGTATCATAGATAATTTCTATTCTCTAATCCCATTCACCCTAGTTTATATTGATAGAAAATAACTTAAATGAGGTACTTTAAGTGAATTATAGGCAAAGCATTTACCGCAGTACCTGATACAAAGTAAGTGCTACAGAGGAATTTCTGCAATTATCATTTTGTCTGGCAAATAGCTCTGATTGGGAGATTATGAGTACTTTATTCCTGACCTTTTTGCTTATGCATATTCTCTTTTCCTCTTAATTAAACTGCATTCATTTTATTAGTATTTATAATAAAATACATATGAAAATATAACTTAAAAATCATAATTTTTACAGCCAATAATCATGATCCATGAAAATTAACCCATATAAATTCTTCAGGTAACTTATATACCTAGTAAGCTTTACTTTATATCACATAAGATAAAAGCACATAGGAAAAAAGTTCAAAACCGAAATTATGTAAAGCATAGAAGAAATAAACATTAAAATTTAAGACATCTAATTGTTTTCTGCTGTAGTAGGAAGAAAATTAATTTCACGAAAAGCTCCTGATCTCATTAAACAAACCAACATGTAAATAAGCAACTGTCATTTAACAATTCCTCCCAAATGTATCAAACCACAGGAGACACTACATTCAGTCAACGGTTACTTAATAATATTTCATATTTACCGGAACACTCACTATGTGACACTTATATGCTCCATACTCTACTAAGGGCTTTAAATAGTTAATCTCACTTAATCTTCCTGACAACCTTAGGAGAAAGAGGCCCTTCACACTGGTTAGGGCCGAGGAGAATGAGGCATAGAGAGGGTAAGTAACTTACCTAAGTTCCCACTGCTGCAAAATGGAGCCAGGATTTGCACCTAGGAAGAACCTAAGACCCAGCTTCTAGTCACTGATTACTGAGCACCCACTGTAGGTAAGATGGAAAGCACATCAAGGACCTGAAAACTGTACAACATTCAAGAGCCCTGCTGCGCTAAGGTCAGCATCTCTAACAATTACTCAGTTTACCCCTTCTAATTCTGCATCTGAGCCCCTACATCTATCATGGCAATTACTGTAAATGCACTTACCACCACCACCTCTGGAACTCTAATTACTACAGCTCTGGTTCCTCACTCCTCACTAAGAATGAGGAAAAATGTATTCTTCCAGTTCTTATTTTGATTTGAAATGCATTTCCTCATGAATGGTGTTATTTTGCATAATAATATCAATACATACTTCCAATCAGATAAATAGCACATTAACTAAGCATTTTTATTGGTTATTCTGGGAATCTAACTACCATTTTTATCACTGTTTCTTTTTATTTTTCTATTTTTTTAAGATTTTTATTAACATAAATAGAACATATTTCATGTATTTCATACATAAAATTCTAACAATATCATGATACTTCTTCCCTTCCTCTCTCCCTCTCTCCTCCTTCCTTTTTTTAATTTTTGCAATAATATACTTTCAATTTACTCTCTAATCACAGGTTTAATGGTCCACTAGGTCCACTAAAAAAAAAAGTTCAACAAGTAGACCACCGTTCAGCAGGATTATAGACAAGGGCTGTAAACAATAATCAAACTACAAGATGCTAATTTCACTCATATACTACAAGGTTTTTTTTTTTTTTTTTTTTTTTTTTTTTGTACTCCATATGTCAGCTACCACAAATCAGAGAAAACATATGACACCTGTCTTTTTGGGTTTGGCTTATTTCACTAAGCATAATGATCTCTAATTGCATCCGGTTTGTTGCAAAAGACAGGATTTCATTCATTTTTTATGACCGAGTAGTATTCCATTGTGTCTGTGTGTGTGTGTATCACAATTTCTTTATTCAGTCATCAGC
The DNA here is from genome assembly GCF_033115175.1 of Lepus europaeus. Taxonomy (NCBI): domain Eukaryota; kingdom Metazoa; phylum Chordata; class Mammalia; order Lagomorpha; family Leporidae; genus Lepus; species Lepus europaeus. The sequence continues at coordinate 157,501,373 of NC_084827.1, forward strand.
TGATGGACATCTAGGTTGATTCCATATCTTAACTATTGTGAACTGAGCTGCTGTAAACATGGGGGTACAGGTAGCTCTTTCATAAGCTGACTTCATGTCCTTTGGGTAAATTCCCAGGAGTGGGCTGGCTGGGTCATATGGCAAGTCTATTTTCAGATTTCTGAGGAATTTCCATACTGTCTTCCATAATGGCTGTCCTAGTTTACATCCCTACAATGTATTAGGGTACCTTTTTCTCCACATCCTCACCAGCATTTGTTATGTTTTTGACTTTTGGATGATAGCAAAAACAAAACAAAAAAAAATCTCTGTTTCTAATGAAAAGCTGATTCCTTCCATTGTTTCATTTTCAAAATTATCATATAGGGAAAATGAGCTTTTTCTTGCTGATAACATTGCAATCCATATTGTGATGTCACAACAAGAGACCTGAGATTTGGTAATTATAGAGAACAGAGATTTATTTTCTACAGTTCTGGAGGGTGGGATATTCATTATCAAGACAGCAGCACCTGGTGAGGGCCTACTTGCTGCATCACCTCATGGTGCATGGCATTGCACTGTGAGAGTCTGGGAGCATGAAGACTCAGGTCTCTCTCTGTTTATAAAGCCACTAATCCCATCATGGGAACCCCACCCTTATGACCTCATCTAACATTATTTTTTTCCTCATAATCCCCACCTGAAAATCCCATGATAATATGGATTTGAAGATTAAGTTTCCAACACAGTAACTTTACAGAGACACAGTCAAACCACAGCACAGTTCTAGAACACATACGCAACACTAGAATTAGGATACAGAATAAAAGTGTGTTCCTAAAAAATAAGAAATGTGGGGGCTGGTGCTGTGCTGCAGAGAGATAAATTGCTGCCTGCAGTGCCGGCATCCCATATGAGTGCCAGTTCATGTCCGGGCTGCTTCACTTCCAATCTAGCACCCTGCTAATGCTCCTGGAAAAGCAGCAGAGGACGGTCCAAGTGCTTGGACCCCTGCGCCCACATGCAGGAGGAAGCTCCTGGCTTCAGCCTGGACCAGTACTGGCCATTGTGGCCATTTGAGGAGTGAACCAGCAGATGGAAGATCTGTATGTGTGTGTGTGTGTGCATCTCCCTGTCTCTCTGTAACTCTGCTTTTCAAATAAATAAATAAACCTTTAAAAAGAAAAAAAATAGAAAAGTAGCTCATAAATGAATGTAAAGAGAATCTCTGTTAAGTCAAGACTTTTTATGTCTTCCAACCTCCCAGGTTTTCTTTCCCTCCGAGGATAACTGCATTGGATACCAAAATAGAAAGATTTGGTATATTATTGAAACATCTTTTTATACCTGTGGCATTTTCATCAATAATATTTACAGGCTGTGGTTTTTGTGGGTCCCTTATCAAAATAGTTGAAATTCTTTTCCATGGTAGAGTTTCAACAACTACGGAAATTATTAAATGAGCACTTTTTCAACACTACTCACAAGTCAGCAGTCCTTATCCAGAAGAGCCGGGGAGAGATTATCAAGCACATATTTATGTAGTATATGAAGATATATTTATGTAGTATTTGAAAAAAAGTTCTTTACTTATAAAACTAGAACTAGAAGTTGTATATTTGAACAAACCAGAAATCAAAATAATAATTCCATCAAACTGCAAAAGGCAGTTGCAAATTTAATTAACTCACAGCTCTTGTTTGGCTTTACAGATGCCACCTGAGACTTTTTTGCCCTAAAACATTAATTGGCACAATGTCAAAGACCCTAAGGCCCTCTGATACTTTGTTACGAAGCTAGTCTTAATGCTGATATTCTGTACTCATGAACAAAAAGAGTAGCCTCAGGTCTGGTAACACCTGTGGGCTGGAAAGACAATTACTTCAATATTAATTCCATAGAAGACAAAATAATAATAACCACTGCACTAACTCTCTCCATACCCTCCAGCATGATCTGGTGCCTGAAATTCCCATAAATGAGAGATTTACCGTTTACGATTTGAGACCAAATTCCTAGAGACACATCTATTAAAGTATTTATGATACAATAAGACAACAGTAATCTATTACTTTATGTCACTCTCTGCAACCTCAGCTTGAATTAGTTTCCTTGAATTCTTCTATGACAAGATGGAAAGCTGACAAAAAAGTTCACCATGCCCACACACAGATCTTATTTAATTTGGATGAAGAAGGATTGTGATGACAATACAGAATCACGCGACCCTTAAAGGAAGGCAGGAAAGAGTAGGACAGTGAAACACCAGTGCAGTACCACAAGGGAAGTGGGTTTGAAAGGAGAATTATTTTACTATTCATATACTTCTCTAAAGCCAGCACTATCTATATAACCTTTGCTAGGACACTGGTGGCATGCCCCTTCCTGCTTTCTAAGTACTCATCCCACCACAACCTCATTTTTGTTTAATGAAATAGGTCAGCTTCAAAAAGGGCAAATGACTGAGCTGAAACAAACTTCCCTAAGTTTAGCCAGAGGAAGTTTCATTAGAAGTCTAAAGCCATGAGCCAGCACGAACAGGAGAGATGAAAGTGCAGGAGGGAAAGAAACATGAGAAGGACAAAGAAGAAGGGTGTACCACTGTTATTATTCTGTTACAGATGACACATATAAGGAAGTCCACAAGGATTTTGCTTATTAATACTCAACTGTACTATGAGGCACAGGATAGACATATCCATCTTGGTCAGCTCCAAATTACAGGAATGAGTGTGAAGCAAGGCCTGAATAAACTTGCTCACAAGTAGAAGACTATTTCTATAGATCTGGGTTCAGAGGTCACCATAGCACACGGATCCCTACTACATCCTCTTCATATAAGGCCAGGCAAAATCAAATCAAAGTGACCTTTACTAGTAATCCTGAAAGAAAATTAATTAATTAATTAGTACTATATGGATTTAGAGCAAGGTACATGGCAAAGGAAGGTGCAGTCAAACTTGTTTGACCTTAGTAAGATGGTATCTATTTGTGGAGGAAGAATTTGCTGTTAAAGGTAGACTACATGTTAACATGAGCCTGGATCTCCTGTCCTTGTGTCCCGCCTGCCAACTGAGGGTGCTACCTCCATCTAGTTTCCTTCAAGAGCAGTTCCTATTCCCACCCACTCTGTTAAGTCCACTTAGTCTCCCTTAGTCATTTCATCATAAAACATTGGGAAGGGACACCCCAAATCTGTTCCAGGTACAGAGGCAAGATTATGGGTACATGGGCAAACAAGACACAGTCTCTGTCCTGAAAGATCTAAGTCTAATACAAGAGTTAGAAACAAAAAAATAAGAATCATATTTATCTTTTTTTTAATATTTATTTGACAGGTAGAGTTACAGACAGTGAGAGAGAGAGAGAGAGAGAGAGAGGGAGAGAGAGAGAGAGAGAGAGAGAAATGTCCTCCCTCCTTTGCTTCACTACCCAAATGGCCTCCACGGCCAGCACGCTGTGCAGATCCAAAGCCAGGAGCCACGTGCTTCCTCCTGGTCTCCCTTGCGGGTGCAGGGCCCAAGCACCTGGGCCATCCTCCACTGCCCTCCCGGGCCACAGCAGAGAGCTGGACTGGAAGAGGAGCAACCGGGACTAGAACCTGGTGCCCATATGGGATGCCAGTGCCACAGGCGGAGGATTAACCAAGTGAGCCACAGCGCCGGCCCCAAAAAATAAGAATCATAACAATACAATGTGGTAAGTAGCAGAAAAGAGATATGTATATCCTCACTGCAATAGGAATATGGGGAATAACCGAAGCTTCAAAGAAGTAACATCTGTTCTTTTAGAAGGATTGGGATTTTCCTGCTTGAGAGAGAAGGGCAGAAATTCAAGGAAAAGGGAAGGGTTTATGCAAAATGAGGCAATATGAAAGAACATGTTACATTCAAGACATGGCAAGTATTTATGGCTGAAGCACAGCATATGTGAAAGGGAATTCCAGGAGATAAAGACAAAAAGATAGATTGCATGGTTTAATAAAGGGTGTGGTATAAAATACTAAAAAGTTTATTATACGTTGTTCTACACATAAGGGGAGTCATTAGTGTTTTCCAGAAAGGGGGAAGGCAAATAGATTTGTATCATACCAAAAGGTAAAAATATTACAGAAAGAAAATAATTAATTCTATGAATCTAACTAGAAAACAGATGACCTCCCATCTTCCTAAGATTCCTAGCATCCTGGGCTTTAGTTACATGGACATGATTTGGAAAAACTCTTATGACTGCTTGAGTGTGTCAAATTTAAAATACCCAATTCAAATTTCATTGTTAAAATGTTTTTATGATTTCATTCTACTAAATTTCATTCCCTTTAAAGGAAAGCTGTAGTTTTCTCATTCCTATGCATAATATCTTTTTCTATTCAAATAAACACTTGCTAACTTATTAAGATGCCCAATAATAATTATCCTATAAATTCTAGAATCTTTTTAGAAATCAGTTTTATTCTTTCTGATCGGTTTCTAGTCTTTATCTCATTTTTATAATGTTCTCTGATGCTATTGGTTGGCTATTTCTGTAGAATGTTGGATAAACATATGGTCAACCAAGTAAATGTTTGCACAGGGCATTTAAACTGTTCAGCTCTTCTTCCCCTTTGGCTGCAGGTCATGGGGATACAGCTTCCTATCATAGGCAAATCAGTACTTGGGTGCCATGCTGAAACCATTAGCTATATTTCTGAAATTCAGTAGTAACACAAGCCAGGGTCCAGGAGACTGTTCAGCAGATCACGTAGGATATTCCTGGAATTCTACCAATATTGTGGTTGCTATAAATGAAAGATGCCTAATGAAATGTTTGTGACTACTTATGGAATACCACTTTTGGAATACTGGTCAATATTTTGACAGTGTCTCTAAGGTACGATAAAGCAAAATGTAACCTTACCTAAGACCTTTTGTAACCACAAAATTAGATTAAAAAAGTTATCATCACATTTTAGCACAGAAAATTAACTAGAATAATATCTGTTACCACTCTTGAGAGTTCCTTCTCAGTTTGGTTAGAACAGAGCACTAATCAGCTGTTGAAATCTAAACTGATAATTTCTGAAGTGTCAACAGATGCACAAACTCCCTGGCTGAAACAGGAACAAGTGTCTATTTTGCACAAACAAGATGAAGTAATACAACTGAAAGAAAAGTGGAGAGAAAACACTTAGTTTCCTGAAATGGAGTGAAATTATTACACGTGAGTTCACAAAATATCACAAACAAAAAGACCTGGGAGCGCCAAGAAAAAAAAGAAAATGACCAAAATCAGGTAGAGAGAGAGAGAGAGACAAAAAAAAGAGTAAATATCTTTTTTTGTGCTGCAATAAAACTATGTATGTGATATATCTTCACTTAAAAAAAAAAAAAAAAACAGCTACTGGAGCAAGCATTGCGGCACTGTGGGTTAAACTGCTACTTGGGATGCAGGCATCCTAGAGCAGAGCACTGACTGGAGCCCCAGCTGAAGCTCTGGCATGTCTGCTTCTAACCCAGCTCCCCTTTAATGCATCCTTGGAGGCAGCATAAGATGGCTCAAGTGCTTAGTCTCCCACCACCCAGTTCTAAGATCCTGGCTTTGGCCTGGCCTCCTAGACTCAGCTATTGCAGGCATGTGGGGAGTCAACCAATAGAAGAAAGATTCTCTCTCTCTCTCTCTCACACACACACACACTGCCTTTCAAATAAATGAAAAAATAAATAAACATTTCAAAAAGAGCTACAACTTCCCCAAGAACCATAAAGATACAATTCAGGCTTCTCTTTGACGGTAAAATCCTGTTATCCCCCAGCTCCTTCCTTCTCACTTTCTCAGCTTCTTCCCCAGCACAGTCCTTTCCCATTCCCTGTGTGTGTACTATCTGACAGTGCTTCCTAAACTTGCCTGATCATCAGTGTCAGGGTCACAGGTTCCTCCCTTGAAGACTGAATCAGCACACCTGCAGTGAGGTCTGGGCCTCTTTATTTTTACAAGCACCCCAGATGAGTCCTATGATCAAGCATGTTTGGAAACAAAGCTCTATGACATAATTATTTTTTAAATAACTTGGTTGTAAGGATTATTCCTTCTCAAGAATTTCATAACATCCCTTGCCATAATGGGAGGCCTTGAGGGTACTGTGTGACCTTGCTAAAGCACCCTTACCAAATCTGCAGTGACATAATTAAATGGGTTAACGAATCTTTTAAACTTGCATCCAATCATTTCTCAGCCAGTGAATCTCCTAATTAGATAATTCTCCAAATGGAGGCAAAGACATGCATGGCAAAATCTAGCCTGGCTAATCAAGAGAGACTCCAACCCTCTGCACAGCTAGCTTTGCCACAGGTGACCCGGAGCCCTGGTGCTACCTGCAGAGAGGGTCAGCTCCTCCCCAAATGTTCACACAAAGAAAGAGCTAGCTAATTTCCCTGTTAAATGTGTGTGAGTCACCATCCTAACAATTTAGATTGCTAGCGTGCATGTATTGAAATATATGCTTCCCAGCACAATTCCATATCCAATTACAATAGTAAATCCAATAAAGGCACAGTAAAACTGCCACTCAGGAAATGGAGAAATACGAAGTCATAAGCCAATCAGATACAGCTAATATCCTCAGAGGAACAAATGTGGACACCTAGAACTTTCAGCAGATTCCCTATCACCTTTTACACCTACGGATCTTTCATCAGAAATGCTAGCTGGAAAACTGGGGTTCATTTTTACATCTTAAAACTAAATGAAACCCTGAAAGATGGTCCCAGTTTTTCTCATATGAGTTTCTCTTCTAAGATCCACTTTTAAGTCTCAAAGCATCAGGTTTTATAGAATAAACAGTAACCACTCAAACTTTAAGCACGAAGTTTAAATTTTGCATTGTATTTGAAATGGCAATATAGTCAATAGATTTTTGTCTTCAAAGCATGAACAGTTTCCAGACAGAATATTATTTAAACTAGAATTAATATGAATAACAAATAAAAAAAAAACTTGAAAGTGTTTTTAAAGTTAAAACCCTTAGCAGTAACATTGATAAGATGCAAATTTCAAAAAATAAATTCAGGATTTTGTTTTGTTATTTATCATATTTACATTGCTGCTGTCTGGGCAAAAGTGGAGGAAACATGTATGCTAAGCTTCACACTGAGGCATTATTCCTATGAAGACATTATGTTAGCCTTTTGAACAAAAGGGCCAAGGCAAAAATTTCAAACTTTCCAAAAAAAAAAAAAATTTCAAATTCTCTAAAAACTTGTATGAAAATTTAATCTACAAGTACTAATAAAGAACAAAACACCTACAGTTCCCATTAGATATGTAGTTTGTGTCTTACTGGAAATGCAGCAATACTGCAGAGCGGCAGATGAGAACTTCGTGAAAATTAGAGCTCATCAACAATGCAACCAGAGCTTCCTTCCTCTAGTCCTGGATGCAGTCAAACAAAATCCCAGAGACCACCTGTCACACACACTCCAAGGATATCTCTTGCTTTGTTTGGGAACTTGTTCTAAATGACCTTTGGGGTCACTTCAAAGTAAGTATTTGCTTCAAGGGTTATATTTGGTGGTGACATAAATGCAATGGGCACATATAGACACTCTTACAGTTGTAGCACCAGAGGAGAACTTGGAAGTCCAGTATTTTAAAAGTGGTTTCAGACAGGGAAAAAAAAAAACCAAGGAGAATCACAGCTATGTCCTCCAAATGCCATTTTAGGGAAGGGGAAAGAGAAGGAGGTACGTGTTTTGCTCTCCCTCGGGATTCTCTTTAGGTCAAAGAACAGATTCAGGTCCTTAGTGACCTTTAGCATATTCTTTAAGTTTGCCAGCAATCTAGTTCTTGGGACAGACTTGGAGCTACAAAATCACACAACACACTTGGATGCATAATTGCTCATGTAAAAACATGTCATGCAATGAACCTTCCCTGCTCTCAAGTACATTTCAATTTCCTGTGTGAGTAGAGCACAAGGCGAGTCCCAACCTGGTGGCTTCCTGAACAAGTGTGTAAGGAAAAACAAAGTACTGGACTTCAGCTTTTCTCAGAAGTAGGCATACCCCATGAGTTTCTGGGTAATTCAATTTGCTTATCAAATGAAAGATTTAGAGATCTCCACATCCTTGAAATAGGAAAGGGAGAGGAACTGGGTTCCTACCTAGCCCTTAACACCCTGCTCAAGATAGCCACCCTCTTATACATAATTTGGAAATTAAAAGTAAAAATCTTTAAACAAAGTCTTGTTTTCTTTCTGTGTTCTTCGTTTGCTAGTTCTATTGTCTGTACACACACTTCTACTGTTTACATGTGAGTTGGCATTTAGGTAAGATGCCTGCCTCCCACGTCGCAGCACCTGCGTCCCAGTCCTGACTCTAGGTCCTGACTCCAGGTTCCTACCAGTGCAGATCCTGGGAGGCAGCAGTGATGACTCAAGTCATTGGGTTCCTGCCACCCACAAGCAGAAGGCTTGGATTGTAATCCCTGCTCCCGGCTTTGGCCCTGGCCCTGGCCCAGGCCCTGCTGTTGCAGGTATTTGCAAACTGAACCAAAGGAGAGTGAATTGTCTCTGTCTCCCCCCGACCCAAAAAATAAATAAATAAATAAATAAATATTACACGGATGACCAGGATTCTTAGTATAATTATACCAAGATAACCAATGCAGAAAAAGCAGATACTGGAATAAAAACTACTTCTCTCCTCTAACGTTTATAACATTTGGAAGTTTCTACTTTGAATGAGCAGTGCCCTTCCATTATCCTTTAATAAATATGATTCAAGACATAGATCAAATAAAATCTTTTTCCTTTTTTCTAGTTCTTAATATAGTTTTTGATTAAAATTTCTCCTAGACAACAAGGAGAAACATTCTTCATACTCAGCAATTAAAACACTAACTTTCTAACAAACATAAAATAGTATGTAAATATCCATAAATAAGAAACATGAAATATACATGGATACCATTTCCCCTTTTCCCCTACCCCATCAGATTAACAAAATTGATAAAATGTACTGTTATCGAGGTGATGAAACAGGGACTCACACACTGTTGGCTGTCGTGTAAACATAAATATTTACCAATATTAAACAAGTAAAAGATGGAGAAAAGGAGACAGAAACATTAAGAAAAGATCCACATAAGCTTTCTAAAATGTTGGGGAAATAAGCAGACTCCATAAGTACACAACATGGAACGAGAGAGTACAGGCAAAGAAAAATGGAATCTGACTGAAGAAAGAAAATATTATAATAATTTCTTCATTTCCAATACTGTCAACTACAATCTCCAAACACACACACACACACACACACAACATTGAGTTTAGCTCCTGGTACACATTTATAACAGTGAATAGGAACTACACATCAAAATGGAATGATTATTGATTTCTTAATGGATTACTGCTGCACAAATTTACACTCACCAAAAAACCATCAATCTTTGGGTAATAATTATAAACCTATCATAGTACATATAGCATTCTGACTGAATTGAAACTTACTGCTATCTGCCGGGAAATGACCAATTTTCTATTTCTCCAGCTCAAACCACAATACAGAATGGTGAGCAGCTACTTACATCCAATGCTATTACAGGACATGTTTGTAACAGCCACAGCATGTACCAGCTCTAAATTGCTATTAGAGAGGTAAACAATCAGGTCCTGGTGGACTTGTTCTTATTATTCATTAGCTATGAAAACTGCAAATAAAGTGGGTATAAGGCAGTTATGCCTATCAAAGACCTTTCATTACTGGCATATTGTGGATAAGGGGTCAAAGGCAAACAGTACATTAGCTGAAGTCATGCTGTTCTATCTTTACACGCTAACTTCAAAATCACCAAATCTGTATCATGAGCTTTGCAATGACCCAGCTACAGAGTTAGTTCTGTTTCTCTTTTACTGGTGTTCTCAGTAAATATCACTTTTACTAAATACCCAGTGGAACATCATTATAATTAAGATACTATTTTTCAAAAGAAAGCCTCAATATGGCAGTTCCACCCAGCAATCCTTAATCATTGGATAATGATGTGATACAGTATTAATCAATTAAGTTTTTAGATCTCCAATTTTCCAGCTGTAGGGTTTAGAAAACTCCACTTCCTTCCAGATAGTAATCCCATTCTGAACACCTTATTTGATTCATATTATGCACAAATAGTCATAAAATGAAGGCAATCAATCCAATCCAAATAAAGGCAATTTCGAATCAATAGCATACTTGCTTTCATTTTCTCATTAGGTTTTAATCTATCATTAAAGTTTTTAGTTAGATACATCAATTTTCTCTCCTAAAGAATTATAACATGCAATTTTTCCACCCAATTAACTAATTTAAAAATATGTATTTCCAAAACATCCTAAGAACTAAAGAAATGAGATTTGATTATTTTTATAAAGCACTTCCTTTTTTAGGTACTAGGAGACTATTAAATTACCATGGTAATCAACCATAATAATTAAAATACTATTAAGCATAATATAAAATAGGAAAGTAAAAAGAAACCATAGTACTATAAAGTAAAACAGATTTGTGAAATACCACAATAGACTTGTGAAACACTAAAATTTGAGGACAGCAAACTTGCTTTTTCTTTATTTAATGGAAAAGAATATTCTAAATCTTATACCAAGTAAGAAAAATAAATATTCTCTAGAACACAAGTTGTTAAAACTGAGTTGGTCTTCTTTTTCAAACCTTAGGAACCCCACCAAATAAGTATAAAAAATGTAAATATTTACAGCCTATAAGCAATAATACCAAATTGTGTCAGAAAATAAGCTAAGTGTTTCATACAAGTTGCTGCACTTATTTCTTAAAACCTTATATGACAGTTATTATTATTATACCCATTTTACAGCTTGAGGGAACTGAAGTTAGAAAACCTTCCAAGGCCACAAACCTATGAGGCAGAAAACCAGTGGAATATGAGCAATTTCCTTTGGTATAAAAGAAAGGACTTGAACCTTTGTCAATCTAACTTGAAAGTCAGTTCTCTTAACTACTTCTACAAAGCCTCACCTCGAAACATAAGAACAGCTGCTTCCATAGGGTCTGTTAATGGTTCAGAGCAAATAAGTAGCCAGATTTGTTAGAAATGGAGTAAATAAATAAGTGAAAAGGAATAAGCACGTCATACAAAGGAAAGAACACCAGACCAAGAGCCAGAAGGCAAAGACTTTTAATCTTTGTTCCATTATCCTTTCTCCCCATGTGACCTTGGGCCTCAATGTACACATTTCTAAAATCCAGACTTTGGAATGGGTATTATACTATTAAAGACTGCTACACAGACACAGACACAAAGAGAATTCAATTCACAGATATCAAATGACAGGGAGTCAGGCTGTGTGTCCACATTTCTTGTCTACTGTGATCCTGGCCTTATTATGGGTATTGGGGGCTCCATGAGTGAACAAGATAAATGTTCCTTGGGGCCAGCACTGTGGCAAAGTGGGTTAAGCAGCCACCAGCAACGCCCAAATAACATATGAGCACTAATTTGAGTACCAGCTACTCTGCTTCCTTTCTAGCTCCCTGCTAATGTGCCTGGTGAAGCAGCCGCAGATGACCCAAATATCTGTGCCCCTGCCACCCATGCTGTAGACCACAATGGAATTCCTGACTTTGGGCTTTGGCCTGGTCCAGCCCTGGTCATTGTGGCCATCTGGGGAGTTAACTTTCAGATGGAAGCTCTGTCCTTTTACCAGTCTGTCCTTCTCTCCCTCCCTCTCTCAGTAACTCTGCTTTTCAAATAAATAAATGTTTCTTAAAAAAAAAAAAGATAAAAATTCCTTAAATGTGTGGTGAGAGAAGACACAAATAATTAGAGAATTTCAGATATTATTAAGTATTATTATAAAAACAGAGTGGAGTCAGCACTGTGGCATAGTAGGCTAAGCCTCTGCTGGTGGCCCCAGCATCCCATACGGGCACTGGTTCATGTTCCAGCTGCTCCTCTTCCGATCCAGCTGTCTGCTATGGCCTGGGAAAGCAGTAGAAGATGGCCCAAGTGCTTGGGCCCCTGCACCCATGTGGGAGACCCAGAAGAAGCTCCTAGATCCTGGCTTCAGATCGGCTCAGCTCTGGCCATTTAGGGAGTGAACCACTGAATGGAAGACTTTTCTGTCTCTCCCTCTCTAACTCTACCTCTCAAATAAATAAGTCTTTAAAAATAGAAAAAACAGAGTAGTATCATAGAATGTGTGGGGAAGGGTTTATTTACCTAGGGTGCTCAGGGAAAGCCTCCTCAAGAAGGTAACAGGTGACCTGAGTTAAGAAAAAGTGGCAGGGCCGGCACTGTGGCACAGTGGGTTAACGCCATGGCCTGAAGCGCCAGCATCCCATATGGGCGCTGGTTCAAGACCCAGCTGCTCCACTTCCAATCCAGCTCTCTGCTATGGCCTGGGAAAGCGGTAGAAGATGGCCCAGATCCTGGAAGAAGCTCCTGGCTCTGGATCCACGCAGCTCTGGCCATTGTGGCCAATTGAGGAGTGAACCATCGGATGGGAGTCCTCTCTCTCTCTCTCTCCCTGCCTCTCCTCTCTCTGTGTAACTCTGACTTTCAAATAAATAAATAAATCTTTAAAAAAAAAAAAGTGGCTTTCATTCAAAGTTATAAAGAGTGTGCCAAAAAAAAGGAATGGCATGTGCAAAGGCCCTAGGTTGGGGATGAACTTGCTATGTCAGGAAAAAAGAAAGGCAGAAACGGAGAGAGAAGTCACAGTCTTAAGTATCTTACAGAACTTGGACAGGAATTTTAATTTTAGTCTAATTTCAGGAGCGAGCTTTTGTATTGAAAGAAATGAACCATTATAATCTGATTTAGGTTTCAGAAAGTCTAGTTCTGTGTACAGTGAAGATTATTTGCCATAGAGGAGCAAGTACGGAGGCAGGAAGACCAGTTATAAATTGGAGTTACATTTGATGTTTAGGGTACTAAGCAAATGATGGTAGTTTAGAGTTAGAAGACTGGACATGGTAAGAACTGCTTAAATTTGCGATGTATTTCAGAAGTGGCACTAACAGTTTCTGGATGTGGGGTTTTAGGTAAGGAACAGTAGTACTAGATACAGAATCAAAAGCCATCAAAGCATCAGAGGTATCTAAAGGAAAAAACTGAGAAAGAGGATCTGTAGATGAAAATACTGGGTTGCGGCCGGCGCCACAGCTCACTAGGCCAATTCTCTGCCTGCGGCGCCAGCACCCAGGGTTCTAGTTCCTGGGTTCTACTCAGGGCGCCGGATTCTGTCCTGGTTGCTCCTCTTCCAGTCCAGCTCTCTGCTGTGACCCGGGAGTGCCATGGAGGATGGCCAAGGTCCTTGGGCCCTGCACCTGCATGGGAGACCAGGAGGAAGCACCTGGCTCTCTGGCTTCGGATCAGCACAGTGCGCTGGCCGCAACACACCGGCCGTAGCAGCCACTTGGTGGGGAACCAATGGAAAAAGGAAGACCTTTCTATCTCTCTTTCTCTCACTGTCTAATTCTGCCTGTCAAAAAAATAAAAATAAAAAAAAAATTAAAAAGAGAAAGAAATATTGGGTTGCTAATGAAGGAAGGTGAGTATGAAATGTTTCCCTTCACAGAATAATTGACAGTAATTGATTCAAATGTTTCTAATGAAGCACTGCAGGTTTTATGAAAAATCTCTAGTTTAATTTTCTGATCGACTAACTGGATCATTTCCTTTATCCGTATAGCCAGTAATCTAGAAAATCACAAAGCATAATAAAAATAGAACCTCAAAAACTCATCACTAAGCTCAAGATCTCTCGTAGACAGTTAAGCAGTAAAAATACCAAATTCAAAACATGACCACATTTTAAAGCAATGAATGCTTTGGTACAAAGTGATAAATTGCATCAATCACCAGAGTTAGGTCTATCAGACAAAAGAGCCTGAAATTAAATTAAAATCCAAAATCTACATAAACTCCATGTTTAAGAAGGAAGCACTGGGGTGAGTTTTGTATCACAGCAGGTTACGCTGCCACTTGGGATTCCTGCATCCTGCATCAGAGAGCCTGAGACAGAGTCCCAGACATTCAGCTGCCTGCGAATGCACTTGGGAGGAAGCAGGTGATGGCCCAAGGGCTTGGGGACCCTGCTACCCACATGGTAGACCAGATGGATTTCCCAGCTCCTGGCTTAGCCCTGGCCCAGCCCTGGCAATTGCAGGCTTCTGGGGAGTGAGCCATCAGATGGAAGGATATTGTTTTCTGTCTCTGTCCTCTACCTTTCAAATAAATAATAAGCATTTTTTAAAAGAGGCATTAGGGGGGATTATTGATGTACAAATAGGTAAAAATATATTTTAATTGCAATTTAAAACAAAACTTCCTAACAGTTGAAACTATATTCCTGTAATTCAATCCCAACAACTCACACAATACAGAAAAAAATATGTCAAATAGAAAATTACAGATTGATTCCTACAATGGGTTCCTTTCAACATAAAAACTCATGTGACCTGTTATCATTAGGTTGCTATGAAAGATATAAAGACACAAGCTTGTATTTTCAGTTCAGTTAGGGTTAAGTACATTCTTCTCCATTTTTGCAGTTAAATATTATGAGCATAACTCCCAGAATCTTATGCCAAACAAATTACATTTCATGAGCTTCCAAATAACATACAATTTTGTTGTTAACCTCTTTTTTAAAATAGCAAAGCCAGGGGTAGAGAAACATAAGAATATGATCCGTTACAATTTTAACAATAAGAAAATTTGGCATTCTAGGAGCTATTACATATACTGCCTCATTTTGGCAGCTATAGGAATGATTACAAACAAATGTTAGCAAAATCTAGATAATGATTTCTCATCTAACAAGCTGCTGGGACACATTTAAACAATACGGTAAGAAATGATTAAATTAGTAGCGAAAGCTTTTATGAAGGTTATATATCTGATCCTTGGTACTGTAATAGTAATGATATGTCACAAATATGCTAATTACCATAATTGCTCTAAGAAAATTGACATCTGGCCTTACAAACTGGCATAAACACTACTGTCTAACGGGTTTCAAGCCACTTGATAAATAGAATTCTAAATGATCTTTCAATTTAGTTACTGAATAACCAGCTAACTAAAAACAATAATTTTATTGCATACCTTTAAAAATGTTTCTATCAAATGACCAGTTTATGTTTTCGAAGGTCTTGGATCATGGAGATCAGAACCATTCACTCATCAAATAATAGTAACAACTATATAACTAACTCTAAACTCTTCTACTTCTTATCTCTTACTAATTATGAAATTGCCTTATGAATTTCAACCATTTCAATTAGTGCATGTTTATATTGTATATCAAGATTCTTGATATATCCTTTAAATTCTTTTGTAAACCTAGCTGTAAATTCTAGAGTGACTCCAGTGGAAAGGTGTACTGTTTGAAGCCATGGGAAGTTTCTAACTACTATAAGCTTTTAGTCCAACCTACAAATACACTTCATAAGTTCATGAAAGGGTCCAGCATTGTGGCATAGTGGGTTAACCAGCCCAGCAATGCTGGAATCCCATATGAGTGCCAATTTGAGTCCCTAATGCTCCACTTCTGATCCAGCTCCCTGCTAATGCACTCAGGAACGCAGCTAAAGATGGCCCAAGTGCTTATGCCACCTACATGGGAGAACCAGATGGAGTTCTAGGCTCCTGGATTCAGCCTGGCCCAGACATGGGTGTAGTGGGTGGAAGGGGCCCAAACACTTAGGCCATCTTCTGCTGCTTTTCCCAGGCCATTAGCAGGGAGCTGGATTGGAAGTGGAGCAGCTGGGACATGAACCAGCACCCATGTGAGATGTCTTGTTGCAGACGTTGGCTTTACAGACTATGCCACAATGTCAGCCCCAGAACATTTATTTTAAAACTGCCCCACTGAGGTGGGCATTGTGGCACAGCAAGTTGGGCCACCACTTGAGACAGCATATCCCACATCACAGTGCCTGGGATCCAGTTCTACCATCGTTTCCAATCCAGCAATGGGCCTAGGATGCAGTAGATAGCCCAAATACTTGGGTTCCTGCCACTCATGTGGAAGACCCAAATGGAGTTCCTGGCTCCTGGCTTCAGCGTGGCCAGCCCTGGCTGTTGTGGGCACTTGGGGAGTAAACCAGCAAATGTAAGATTTCATTCTCTCTCTCTCTGCTTTTCAAATAAATAAATAAATAAATTTTACAAATAAAACTATCTTGTAGGTGAGAATAGTTGAGCAGTTTGATCTCTGGTGTCCTCAACACACACCGTGTTTTCCCCTGTGCACATGGAAATATCTGTTTATGCACATGAAAATATGTTTATGTGCATTCTGCAATTCCATCTTTTAAAAAGACACTCAAGTTTTTTCTTTGATTTTTTTACAGGATGGAGGGAGAGGATATCACTGGTATCTGCTACAGATTAACTTGTAGGGTTAATCTGAGTAATAATATTGGGAATAACTAAAATATATTTCCAATGCATCCAGTCAGATACTAACTTACAATGTATTTATAGGTGACATTCTTTTTTTTTTTAAAAGATTTTATTTATTTTATTTGAGAGGTACAGTTACAGACAGTGAGAGGGAGAGACAGAAAGAAAGGTCTTCCTTCCATTGCTTCACTCTCCAAATGGCCACAATGGCCGGAACTACGCCAACCCGAAGCCAGGAGCCAGGTGCTTCTTTCTGTTCCCATGTGGGTGCAGGGTCCCAAGCACTTGGGCCATCTTCTAAGTTACATACTTAAGTAAGAGACTATGTGTAGCATATTGTGCTAGCTAACTTTCCTGTAAAGGAGAAACTAGTATCTCTTGAATTACTTAGGTCATCACAACTATCTATGAGAGACCCTGAACTTGGTGAGGAGCTTTGTTTCTATTTTTATTATGCTTTATGATTTTCTAGATACTGGCTATTAAGATAAAGAAAATAACCCAGTTAGTTTATATTAGAAAACTAAACTAGGAGCTTTTAATAGTCCTTACTTTAGAGAAAGAAATAGAGGAGTGGCTTTATTAGCAATGTTTGAATCAATCAATTGCTGCCAACTATTCTGTGAATGGAAAACATTTCATATTCACCTTCCTTCACTAGCAACCGATGTTTTCAGCTACAGATCCTCTTCTCTCAGTTTTTTCCTGTAGATACCTCTGATGCTTTGACGGCTTTCGATTCCATATCTTGTACTACTATTCCTTACCTAAAACCCCACATCCAGAAACTGCTGGCTCTACTTCTGGAATAAAACCCAAATTTAAGAAGTTCTCACCATGTCCAATCCTGTATATTAGAGTGCTTGGTTCAATGTAGCTCCTCAGCTTTCAATCAAGGTTCCTCTGAAGTAGCAGGGGATGGTCCCAGTACTCCTACCACCCATGTAGGAGACCAGGACTGAGTTCCCACCTGCTGGCTTCAGCCAGCACAGCCCTGGCTATTGCAGGCATTTAGGGTCAGAAACAGTGGAAGATCTGTCTCTGCCTCTCTCTTTCTCTCTGGCTCTTTCTGCCTTTCAAACAAAATGCAAAGAAATAAATAAGACTGCTTTTAGGAAAGAATTAGGCACTGTGAAAAGGTTTACTGAAGTTGTTTTATTAATCCTCACAAGCCAGAAACATGCACTAACTCTTCCTACTATACAACTGAGGAAATGAAGATGAAAACACAGCACAGCCAAAACCTAAACCCCAGCCTGTTCTACTCCAAAATTTATGTTTTGTCCATCACCCTCGGGCTACAGAGATTATAAGGCCCTCAGGGAGTTTCCAGTCTTAAAGGAGAGATAAACTGTACTCAGTAATCCAGTAATGGTGAAAAAAGGAGAGGAAATGATATAGGGGTTGATTGCACTGTGATTATGGTGATAAGAAACTCTGACCCAAGAAAAGTTAAACTTTACACATTAAAATATCTGTTTATATGCATTCTGCCATGATCTTTTAAAAAAAAACATTCAGGTTTTTTTTTTTTGGCCAGTGCCATGGCTTAACAGGCTAATCCTCCGCCTTGCGGCGCCAGCACACCGGGTTCTAGTCCCGGTTGGGGCGCCGGATTCTATCCCAGTTGCCCCTCTTCCAGTCCAGCTCTCTGCTATGGCCCAGGAAGGCAGTGGAGGATGGCCCAAGTGCTTGGGCCCTGCACCCGCATGGGAGACCAGGAGAAGCACCTGGCTCCTGGCTTCGCATCAGCACAAAGCGCCGGCCACAGCGGCCATTGGAGGGTGAACCGACGCCAAAAGGAAGAACTTTCTCTCTGTCTCTCTCTCTGACTATCCACTCTGCCTGTCAAAAAAAAAAAAAAAAAAATCAGGTTTTTTTTTTTTCTTTGATTTTCTTTACAAGATAAGGAGGGGGAAAGGATACTACTGGTGTTTGCTACAAAGTCCTGTGAATTACATACATGGAACAAAGAGATGAGCTATGATGTATAACAGAGAACAATAGAGAAATCTGTGAAATTTCAGAGTTGTACTGGGAACTCACAAACCAACATATCCAGTGCATGAGGGGAAATAAAATCCATGCTTAAAAACAAACAAACAAACAAACAACAAGAACAATGACTCTAGGCTAGGACAGTAGGGAGGTACACATACCATGCTGCCAAAACACACCACTGAACACATCTTCTGAACTGTCATCCTCAAAAAAAATGCATTACTGCTGCACAATTACCATTTCAATTATACCCCCTCACAAACAGAGCAGGTTTATTTGTGATTTGCTTTAATTGGGTAATTTTACTTTCATTTTTTCAGTAATTGATTTGAATACAACAGAATTAATAACTGTTCCATAGATACACACACACTGCTTTTCAAACAAGAATATTTGAGTCTATCTACCTCATAGACCTCAGACAGATGAAATGCAAAAATACTCAGTAAGTGATCTAGACAGCTTGTGTTTTCTAGGCAATGCTTTGGACCACTTCTTGTTGTTGATGATGATGATTAAAAGCAGACTAAAAGAATGTCCTTCCTAGAAGACTATTTGGTAAAACGTATGTTTTGGGGATCTGTTTCTTAGTTATTATTTGATTCTATTTTTTATATCTTTGGGTCTAACAATCAAATAATAGCCATTATTCTGGCTAATTTACCATATGCCAGTCACCATTCTACTGTCTCTAATGCTCATCACTCCTCTGCCCCTGTTTTACAAATAAAATGGAGATTCCAAAGATGAAGTAGTTATCTAGGGGCCACACATTTGAAAAATATCAGAATTCACTTTTACACTATATAGGAAGGGGAAGGAGAAAACTCAATTAATTTTATAATTTAAAAAATACTCATTTTCAAATACCAAATAGAATGCTAGCTAAGTACCACCAGATAGAGTAGATTCCTCTCAGACTGCTTAAATAAACAGAAGGCTCCAGTTTTACTCAGTACAATATATGGTAGAGATGAAAGCATTTTGAATACTATAAACGGTCTTACAAATAATAATACTCTGAATCGACTTAAAAACAGTTTGTTCTCCTGAACAAGTTAAACTTATACCCTGATCTTTTTATTATGTATGGACTTAGAAAATCTTTTCTTCAACAACAATATTCATGTCTGATAAACCTTTACTGGAGCATTGTCACAAGGTTAATTTTAGAAAGTGTTTCAATGAATACAAGCCAGCATGGGGCTTCTAACTCCCTGAAAAAGGATGATCTCAATAAATGCTTTTGAAACACTTGATGCCTAGTCTTCATGAGTTAAATGGAAAAACAACCTATCAGAGAACAACAACAACAAAAAAAAAACTGGATGCAAAACCCTATCTCTTCAGCTCAATATCAAGTTCCTTCTTCATTGCAACTTCCCAAGAAGACCAAAAGGAAAAAAAAAAAAAAAAAAAGCCAGCAGAAAAAGTTCCTGTTTCTAGCACGCTTACAGCCTCCCTAACTCCACAGGACACTGTCAACTAAAATTAAGTAAAAAAGGAAACTGTTGCTGAGGAACAAAACCAAAGTTGTTATCATCATTGACGAGTTAGGATACAACCAGTAAGGACAGCTCACATACAAAGCACATTACACAGTCACTTGTGCAGAAGATAAAAGTATTAAATTAGACCAAGGTGGCCACTAGTAATAAGATGGTTTGTTAGAACCATCTATTCTAGGTACTATTGACTTACTGCCTTTTTTTTAAGATTTATTTATTTATATATTTGAAAGACAGAGTGAGAGAGAGAGAGAGAGAGAAAATCGTCCATCTGCTGGTTTACTCTCCAGATGGCTGCAAGGCCTAGGGCTGGGCCAGGCTGGAGTCAGAAACCAGAAGTACCAGGTCTCCCATGTGGATGCAGGGGCCTAGGGACCTGGGCCATCTTCCACTGTTTTCCCAGGCAATCAGTCCATCTTTTAAGCTCAACACCTTAGGACCCCAGGTTTCCTATGCAAGCTACCCTCTTCTCCACTCCTTGGCTTTCAGAAGAAAGTATGTTTTTTTCTTCTAGTGAATCTTACTGATCATTCATCTACCTTCTACCAGAAACCATTCCAGTCATTATCAAGTACTGGCTTGTAAATTCTGATTTCTCTTTATATTTCCTAAAATGAAAAACATGGAAAGAAAGATCCTACTTTTCATTTTTCCTATTCCCCTCTCTAGTAGACACACTAACTCTAATCAAGTCTGTGACTAGTTCCTGACTTTTGGATTCATCATCTTTTTATTATTATTATTATTATTTATTATTTTTTTTTGACAGGCAGAGTGGACAGTGAGAGAGAGAGAGACAGAGAGAAAGGTCTTCCTTTGCCATTGGTTCACCCTCCAATGGCCGCCGCGGTTGGCGCGCTGCGACCAGTGCACCGCGCTGATCCGATGGTAGGAGCCAGGTGCTTCTCCTGGTCTCCCATGCCGGTGCAGGGCCCAAGCACTTGGGCCATCCTCCACTGCACTCCTGGGCCACAGCAGAGAGCTGGCCTGGAAGAGGGGCAACCGGGACAGAATCCGGTGCCCTGACGGGAACTAGAACCCAGTGTGCTGGCGCCGCAAGGCGGAGGATTAACCTAGTGAGCCGCAGCGCCGGCTCATTCTTTCTTCTTGAGCTAGTCTCTTTTATGTTCTCCATACCTCACCCCTCTGCACTTTTTTTCATATACCTAAAGTCACTGCCACAGGTCTTACTCCATTAACAACATATCACAGTCATCTGGCTAAAAAAGTCCCTCTTTAAAAGTTTCAATGTAAAAATTTAACAACAATCAGTTGGAGTTTTAACCAAGTTTTAAACTGATGGACAATAAATGGAGATTATGGCTGTTTCTTTAAAAAGGAAACTTGTCTGTCACATATAGGACAGAATAGAAAACCTAAGTGAAGTTTTAACTCATTCAACTCAGATTTTGACATTGTGTGCTACAATGTCTCCTGACCACTGCGGAAAGTCAATTAACATTACTAATATGTACATTATTTAGTTTACAGCAACTCATGATAGGAATGAATATCTGCCACAAAACAATTCACTGCCAGCATCCCTCCTATATGGGCGCTGGATGAGTTCCAGCTGCCTCACTTCTGATCCAGCTCCCTGCTAATGGCCTGGGAAAGCAGTGGAGGGTAGCCCAATGGCTTGATCCCCTGCCCCCATGTGGGAGCCCTAGAAGAAGCTCCTAGCTCCTGGCTTCAGATCAGCTTAGTTCCCGTCATTGCGGCCATTTGGGGAGTGAACCCAGTGGATGGAAGACCTCTCTTTCTCTCTCTGATTCTTTGTAACTCTTTCAAGTAAGTAAAAATAAATCTTTAAAAAAAAGTTTAAAATAGAAGACTCACAGAAAAACATATCATTTATTTTTCTAGTTCTCAGTATGTCCAAACAAAATGTATAACTGCTTTCAAATACTTTGGAAAAATTTAACAATATAATAAAATATAGTTGATACTACAAAGTATATGTGTTTGCAATTTTAAAGGAGCTCCCCAAAATAATTAGGTATTATCTACCTATTTGCAGCACCTAAAAACTCTTGAAAGCCAAATTTCCAAGCTTTAATGAGACATGAATAATCTGAGCAATCATTTATAATGGAAATAGATGAATTTTTTGCAATCAGGAATCAAACAGAAATCCTTAGTTCTAAAAACTATAGAAATACCACTAATAGTCTAAAGGTAGTAAATGTTTTAAAAATTAACCAATCTATATCACATTAACTAGATAACTAAGATACTGACAGACATTTGATTTAAAAACCTATGACATGTTTTATAAAATAAATGATTTCCATGTGTAAATATTTCTTCTTAAAATATGTATGTTTCAAACAATAAGAACAAAGAAGGATCTTTATAAAAATGGCCATAACAGAAAATGTCTTGTGTTTTTAACAGAGAATGTTTTGTATAGTTTAAGAAGAAATTATGCCCCTTTAAGACTCAACCCGAAATTCTCCCTGTTAATTTAAATGCAATAAAGCAATATAGTACCCCAGCACTCAAAATACGACCAAGCCCCGCATGTCGATGTCAGAGTAAGAAACACACTTGATATAGTCAGTGTAAGAACTAAAGCTTTGATGTTAATAAGAGAGCAATGACAAAAATGTCAAAGGTGTAGACACCCAGAATGTTAATTTATTAGAACGTGACTTTACACTGATTAATTATATGCTCCTCAAAATATCTGGAGTGCATAAAGAAAAGCTAATTGAAGTGTTCCATCTTGTACAAGCTACTAAAAACAGTTTTAAATAGGTGACAGAGAACTTGGTCTAAAATTACATGTACATGAGATTCAATTTGTAAACTCTAAACCGTACCACATAAAGAAATTAATAGTAGTAGTAGAATAGTTGTAGTAGAAACTAATAGTTTTGTAGTAGTAATGATGATGATGATGGCTCCCACTGATCATCCAGTATAGAATCACAAAACTTAAGAAGCTGTTTAGAACCTTAGAGATCACTTTTTTGAGACTGATTTGCAGACTCCAAAATGTTTTTTAAGAATAAAATATAAAAATGAACATACATCCAAACACAGAAAATCACAAATAATTAGGGTTTCAGGATTATTTCAACATCTAAGAAAATAAGTTTCCAAATAGGTCAGAAATCATATTATTTAAATAGGTACACATAATATGCTAATCATAAGTAGTTTATTCATTCAATAAATATGTATTAGGTTCCTACAATGCATATGTATGCTAGAGATAAAAATATAAATAAGATAAATCCATTATTCTCAAAGATTCACATATAGAGAATCTCAGATTAATTTCTTTCATATCAATTTATGGCCCCAAAATAAAGCTAATATGCCTTGAAAATATTTTGATTAATATTCAGTAATTAAGTTGTCTTTCTTATTAACTAATATGAGATATAATTCTGCCATGAAATCTCATTTGCTGTAGTCAGATTACTTCAATGATTTCATGAAACTTCTGTGATATTTTTGCTTCTGACCTATTAACTGTAAGCTCCTCCAGATCTCCTGCTACCTTAAGGTGTCTTCTCAGGTGGCAGTACTATTTTCAATCTTCATCTAAAATAGATATTAAGACATCTTAAACTGATGTCCACATAATGTCAACATTTCTGTGAATGGAAGTTTGAATTTATGACACTAGTAGTCTAGGGATTCTTTATAGATGTTACAAGATTATGTTCATGGAGTGAAGCTATAAAACCTATATTTAGCAAATGTAAGGCAGAACTACATATCACACTAAAGACAATGAATCGATCACGGGCCAGCAAGAATTGGTTGTAATGGGCCATCATCGTGGCATAGAGGGTAAAGCTGCAGCCTGCGACTCAACTTCATCATCCCATGTGGATGCTCATTCGTGTTGCAGGGGCTCCACACTTCAAATCCAGCTCCCTGCTAATGCACCTGGGAAGGCAATGGAAGATGGCCTAAGTACCTGGGACCCTGGCACCCATGTGGGAGACTCATATGAAGTTACTGGCTCCTGGTTTCAGCCTGGCTCAGCCCCAGTCGTTATGCCCATTTGGTGAGTGTAACAGCAGATTGAAGATCTCGATCTTTCTCTCTCTCTCTGTATGTCTCACTTTCAAAATAACGAAATAATTTTTTTAAAAAATTGGTTGTAACCTGATTTTATTTATTTTTATATATACAGATTATCTTTTATATATTTATTATATATGTATATGTAAATACATATATGAAAGTGAATGTGTATAGACTAGAGACTGTATCCGGGGATTTAACCAAGTAAGATGAGGGAAAGAAAAATAAAGGACCCTAAAAGTATTTTGGTTGAGCCTGGACATAGAGAATCTAAATCCATGTCCATTCAAGGGAGAAGGAATTGGACAAAGGACTTTGGCCCGGGAATGGCAATGCTATCTCTATTGTGATGCTGAATATATTAGGCTCTCTTAGTCTGATGCCATTAAACATTTGAGTTATATAACTCACTCCCTTTGTTCAGATTCCTTGCTCACTAAATGACCTTCACTGATTACCCACATAGGTCAGTACACAAGAACAAAATGATCTAGTCAAGCCAACTAACTATGTTAGTTGGTTGAGGTGGTTTTTTTTTTTTTTTTTGGTGTGTTTTATTTTTAATCAAGGTATAGACATAAACTGGCATTCTGATTTTAAATTTCAATTCTTAAAACTCGTTAATAAGAGTCAACAATGAGATAGGGTTCCAGGAGATGAGAGTCATAAATTATGTTCCAGAAGTTGCAAGGATGAGGGCCAAATCCTGCATTACAAATAATTTCATGGGGAAATATTATTCTGTGGGAATCTGCTTGTCCTTTTGTCTCTGTTTCACTGTACACTTCTAATTTACATACTTTGTCAAACTCTTGAGAGGTAAAATAGAAGCAATAAGTTCACCTATAGTGGATATAAATTATGGTGAGCACATCATACCTATTTACTTCTAAATGGAATAAGCAGTATTATTATCATCTCAAATAAAATGTCAATTCATTTGGAATTAACATCCTTCTCTTCAAAAAATTCAAACATACTTTTGTACCCCAGTATACCAGCACTGTATGAGACAAAGTAAATCTTCACTGAATCAATGATTTAAAAAAAAATCTCTCTAGAGAGTTCTGAATCTCTACACACAGGAAATCTCAGAAGAAGTATTTTCATCATTAAAATCTATTTGGAATTCCATGGTGTCTTGCATAATCAGAACTTATATTTTTATGATGAAATTCTATAATAGATGTTTTAAGACAGCATACTAAGATATTTTATATACCATACTTTCCCTTCTAGGTTATTTTACCCAAGGAATACTATATGTTTATTTTTAAATTAAGCACATACCAAATCATTTTTAAATGATATATATCATGTCTATGTATTTACCTCAAAGTTTTCAGAAAGGCTCTAGATTACAGTATTAAGTTCTTTGATTATTAATGTGGCAGAACTCACCAGTATTAGCAATAAACATACCACTGAATTTTAAAGAGAAGGATCAGAAAACTTGTTTGAAAAAGTAATGAGTTAGTCACACCAATTAATCCAACTTCTGAGACCAACATAAAAAAATTGTTAAATCTGTGCCCATATACTTCATACAGACTTTTTTTTTTCAGACTTTTAATCTAATGGAGCAACCAGGGAAGTTAACACCACTGATCAAATGTTGAGAATTACTTAAGAATGGGTTTTTTTTTGTTTTTTGTTTTTGTTTTTTTAACAGGCAGAGTGGACAGTGAGAGAGACAGAGAGAAAGGTCTTCCTTTGTCATTGGTTCACCCTCCAATGGCCGCCACGGCCGGCGCGCTGCGGCCAGCGCACCGCGCTGATGCGAAGCCAGGAGCCAGGTGCTTCTCCTGGTCTCCCATGGGGTGCAGGGCCCAAGCACTTGGGCCATCCTCCACTGCACTCCCTGGCCACAGCAGAGAGCTGGCCTGGAAGAGGGGCAACCAGGACAGAGTCCAGTGCCCCGACCGGGACTAGAACCTGGTGTGCCGGCACCCCTAGGCGGAGGATTAGCTTGTTGAGCCACGGCGCCGGCCAAGAATGGGTTTTTAAGAAGTACTAAATGATTGTTAGAGTAATACAGGAGGAACGTGACCTAACCTACCACTGACTACACATTACATTTCATTAAGAAAATTCACACTTCAATCTTATCTATCTGAATCTATACCTGATTGCTATTTTCTTCCAAACTTGACCCTATAATGGCTTTAAACCTGGAATCCTGATTGATACTAAACTAACTCTTTTCCTGGAAATCTGTCCCAGTATTTCCTATCTTTGCTAATGGAGCCTATCACTGTCTACCCGTTAATTTGGGAATCATCTTCCTTAGCTACAGCATCCAAGTCCTGCCCACTTTAAGCTATTAAATATTACCCAAAACTTTCTCTTCCTTTTTAATCCCTGGCACCACTAGCTCTCATGATTACTCGATCTATCATTGCAATAGCCTATTGAAGATGCCCCTGCCTATAGACTGCTCCCTATCCACAATGGTTTTCCCCACATTTGATCAGTATATCAGAACTGCTATCACAGAGCAGACTTTAGCCCAGCTGTTAAGACACTGGATTTAAACGCCTACAGCCTATAATGGAGTACGTAGGTTCAATACCCAGTTCCAGCTCTGACTTCAGCTTCTTGCTAAAGTAGACCCTGGGAACTAATGGTGAAGGCTCAAGTAAATGGGTTCCTGCCACCCACAAGGGAGACTCGAATTGAGTTCTCAATCCCAGCTTTTGAGGGCATTTGGGGAGCAAGCCAGCAAATGAGAACACTCTTCTCTCTCTCTCTCCCTCCCTCTCTTTATCTCTCTCTGCTTCTCAAATACATAAATAAAAATTAAATTATAAAAGACTGAGTTCATCTGCTTTGATAAAACCCTTGGCTCCCTTGAAAACAAAAGCCAAGTTTCCCTTCATACAGATATTCCATCTTACCTGATTAACTGCCTGAAGTCATCTCTGGCATCAAATTCCTAGACTTTAATTTTATCCCCTAGAGATTCCAAGAACATTGCATGTTATTTCTCACCTCTCTTTGTGGGTGCATCATTTACTGAAAAAAACTTCCACCTTTCCCCTAAATCCTATTCATTGAATAAGTCTTAGCTCAAGTAGTCTCTACCTCCAGGAAATCCTCCATAATGATCAAGGCAATGAGCTTACTATGGTAGAACACCGTTTAGATATCTGTTCTCACACTCCTGGAGGACAAGGATGTGGTACTATTCACCTTTGGACTCACCTTACAATGCCTGGCACAAAGAAAGCAGATCACAAGTAGTTACTGAATTAATCAACTAGAATGAAATAGCTAAGGGTCAAATGCATGCAACTAGTAATTATATTTTAAGCCTACTTTGAATTTAAAACACCTAAACTATTACTCCAAAATGCACAAGTAGCAACAATCATGTCTACACCTTGATTAGGTATCCTCAGATAAGAATTTATCTGAAGAAGCCAAGCAGAATACATTTTTAAAAAAAATTAATTTACTTATCTGCAGGAGTGACAAAGAGAGAGGTAGAGATAGACAAAAAGATTATCCATCCACTACTTAACTCTCCAAATGGCTGTTCAATTCCAGGTCTGAGCCAGGCTAAAACTAGGATCTAGGAATGCCATTGACATCTCTAATATGGTAGCAGGGACCCAGGTACTTGGTTCATCCTCCAATGCTTTCCCAGCACATTAGCAGGAAACTGGATGGGAAGTGGAACAGGCGGGACTTGAACCAGTGTTCTGATGAGAGATACCAGTCTCACAAGCAGCAGCTTAACATGCCTCTCCACAATGCTGGTTCCAGGAGATTAAATTTTAGGTGGGACTCTCAAAGACAAAAACTGATACTCAATGTGGGTAGGTTATTCTATTAAGAAGACATTTTCTTAAAAAAAAAAAGACATTTTCTTTTTCCATTCTTAACAACCAGCATCTTTGGAACACTAATTGTAAGCAATGATTTTCTTTAGATATTACCAAAAACACAAAACTGTACTCAGGAACACTGAAACCCCCAAAAAGGAAATTCTGATGTATAGACAAACATCTTTCTTAACCACAATCTTCAGAGTTTAAATAATAGAGGATAATTTTCTTTTTTCTTTTAAGATTTAATTTATTTATTTGATAGAGTTACAGACAGAGAGAGGGAGAGACGGAGAAAGGTCTTCCATCTGCTGGTTTACTCCCCAAATGGCCACAACAGCCGGAGCTTGGCCTATCCAAAGCCAGGAGCTTCTTCCAGGTCTCCCACATGGGTGCAGGGGCCCAAGCACTTGGGCCATCTTCCACTGCTTTAGCAGGCTATCAGCAGGGAGCTAGGTCAGAAGTGGAGCCGCCGGGACTCTCGAACAGGCACCTATATGGGATGCAGGCGCTGTAGGCAGAGGGTTAGCCTACTAAGCCACAGGGCCAGCCCCAGAGGATAATTTTCTTAAGAATTTAACCCTAAATTACCAGAAACCTCCGGTTGTGTTCCATGGACCGATGTAGTAAAGAGGTAAAACCAAAAGACACAGATTTTAAAAAGATCTGAATCTGAAAAAACCCTTTATTTTATGAGTCATGGATCCATGAAAAAGTAACTTGACCTTGACGGCTCTGAGTAATAGCAGCAGTGATTATTTATTGGGTCTCAACATCTGCCAGGAGTTGTGCTAGCGTTTACAGACATTCCCTCATTTAAATTCATACAACTGTGCAGTGTGGTATGAACTGCTTACTCCCATTCTACAGATAAGGAAAGTGAGGCTCAAAGCTTTCAGTAAAATGCTTAAGACCACACAGGAAGTTAGTGGCAGCACAGGAATTTCAACACAGGCTGCTACAACTCCAAAGCCCCTTCCAACTCTCACTCTCTCTCTCTCTCTCTCTTTTTTTTCTTGATAATAAAATAAAGTGCTCATCTATCCCACTGAGTTTTTATGTAAAGGAGTAATATGGAAAGTCTAGTCTAGCATGGTATTGAGCACCGTATGTATACTCAATAAAGCATGCTCCTACAACATCAACAGTACAGGAAAGAGTTCCTAAAAACACCTTACCTAACACAGAGATATTCTGCGTCTCAATTCATGAAAGGAAAATAGAAATAGATCAATAAATTCATTTTATATAAACAGATATAAAGGAAAGAAGTAAAGAAAAACAACATATCCTGTCTCATTTTTGGACTCTGTCCCAAGCCATCTTACAATCATCATATATCAATATTCAAAATTATCAATATATGAAAAGTTAGGAAAGAGCACGGGAGCTAGAGACCTTAATTCACTATGGCTTAATGGAAGACTTCAATAGAATCTAATCAATCATATTACATTTAAAAAAAAAAAATCCAGCAGGAAACACAAATTTGGACAACTATAGAGGTAGTCAAGGATTTATTTTATTGGCTAGATTTTCAATTGTAAACCTTAATTCTCACTTGTAAGTGGCTTAAATACATGGGACAGTGGGACTAGGGCAGAGTTGCAAAGAAAACAATACAGCACCTTTGCTGTTGATTACGTATGAGTATATACTCCCTTTTAGTTTCCTTGTTTTTCCTTTGCTAGACAGTCTTGACACTCACTACTTCTGATAGCTATAAAGAAATCAAATCAGACCTTTTTTAAAAAGAAATTTTTCTAACAAGTAAGAACTAAATGCACAGTACTTCAGGTATATACACAAACATAACTACCATGATTCAAAACGGAGCAAGATTTTACATCAAGGCCATCTGGTGTTATATTAGGGTGTGTCTTCTGGAAATCCAACCAAGGGTGACGGCCAACTAAGCCATGGAAGACAGCTCAGAATTACGGTGAGTCCCATAATATAAGCTATATTTGAAAAAGCACATTAGAGCACCTGCTTGACAGGATTATCTGATATTGCTCCACCCTCATAATAATTCTCTTTTATTCCTGTAATACTGTTTTTGTTACTAAAACATGGGTCAGTCTGAGAAATGGCGGTCACACTGAGATGATGGTGCTGTAGAGACACCAATCATCTAACAAACCTCAACGTAGTATCAAGGTTTTATGTCTCAATCTTGTTAACTTCTTTGCTCTGCTCTGTGATCTAATATGTCAATGGATTTCTTTAAGACTCAATTTTCTTTAAAAAAAAAAAAAAAGAAACCAAAATATCCTCCTTCTTCACTAGATTCTAAAAATGACAACCAGCTAAGAAAAAGTGAATATGAAGCTCTCTGAAAGTAATAAACTAGATTCCCCGACGTGATTATTGGTCAGAGCCTTGTAAAACTAGACTTACTCCTTCCTCCAATTCCATACATGCCACCTGGCCATCAAACTGACTGCACAGTTGATCCACATAAAAGTTTTAAAGTAATAGAAACAAATTTTGTGGCATGATGCATGAACATTTTCATATCATTTAATTACTACCTGCAAAGATTGACTTACTGGCATTATAAAAGGAGAAGATAAGAAATACAAGATTAGCCTCAAGTTTAGGAACCTTAAAAATTTTCAACATAGTCAGCTGCAGACGTAGAACTGTTTGAAACCAACACTGAAACAACTATGCAGAAAAGGAAACACAATAACCCAGAAACAGAAGGACTCACAAGTAAATTTCATCTGATGGGCCAAAATACAATATGGATTATTATTTTACAGTCTTCTCTCTGAGTTTCCTATCTCAGATTCTTAACGTCCAGATTCTATTTTTAAAATCACTTAACACTGTGCATTTCCAGTAGCCATCAAGGCGCATACTGTCATCCCTGACACCGAAGATTGTCAGCAGACTCAATATGTACACTAATGATCTCAGCCAACAATGCCCATCTTCTTATCAAAGAGATCCTTATTCCAGAAGAACAAGTCTAACCTTCTCTATGAAGATTCATTCTAAAAAAATAGGAAGCAGTCATTATAAATTGTTGGGATCACTAATATCTCTTAGTTCATTTTATGGTGATTTTCTGTGTTGAATTTTAAAACCCCAAACTGTCAGGCATTATAACATTTTTTAGTTCTCTCCCAAGTCCCTGGTTCTCTATTCTAGTGCTGTCAAATAATGATAGCTGCTGTCATGGTTTTTTTATACAATAGCTGGCAGCAAGTTGTACAGACACCCTTCATCTTACAACAGTCACCAAATAACCAAAACAACCACCAGGACCTTAAAGTAATACCACTTTCCGAAAGCCAAAATATACGGGCTATCACACCTTATTGGTACTTGATGATTTTTACTTTATAAAAGTCAAGTTTTATTTATTTTGCCACACTGTTTAAAAATAACTTCCCCACTTACACACATACTCTTGTCCTCTCCTTCCCACCACTAGAGAGTATCGTATCATAAAGGTTTTCACATTTACTTTTGGCTTTAATATTTTCAACCAAAATTGTCATTCTGTTTTTACAAGCATCAGCCCTCCAGGAGGTACATTTGAAGATACTTTTTAAATGCAGGAAACAAATAGATTATTTTCATTTACAAAGTCAACAGTGCAAGTAAAGGGTTAGGGGAACCCAGTGATCTCAAACACAAGTGATTTGACAGGCCACACATACACATAAAAATTATTCCAAGTGACAGAAAAACAGCTGAGTGACCAATTCTGGGTCTCTGTTCTAATTAACAGACAAGAGTTCCTCTCTGCCTCTATTTGCTTTGGCAATCTAAAATGCTGATATTCTCCTAGATCTCACAGAGAGGAAAAATGGGTATCTTCTCCATCTAACACCTAAGTGGGTAACCTAGATACTGTAAACAGAGGCTACATAAAGGATGCAACAGACAACTCTGAAGCGACAGCCAAAATATTTAACCTGCAACTCTTTGGAAAAGAACCTGAAAACACATGCTGCTTAGCCAAAAGCTGTACTAACATGGAATTGCCACAGGCCAGTAAGTTAAACAAAACAAAACAAAACACAAAAAGCTCTTTACCAAACATAAGTTTACTGTTGTTGGGTGAGAAAAGCTCAGACTTCAAAAGCACAGTTCTTATTTGTTCAAATTAACCATGCTTATACTCTGCACTGTTAAATTAAAGATGAGTGAACTGCTCGTTTGAAGCGAGTATTTGCAAAAGTCAAGAAAAAAAATCACAAATAAAGGAGCCAATTAACCAATTAAATAGCATTTTCCTCCTGATATTCTGTTGGGTAGGGGATGACAGCCAAGTTTCTGATTAACAGTTACCCTCTACCACATATATTCAGTGTTTCTAAAGCTAACAGCTAAATAATTAACTAACAGAAACTGTACAAAAGTCTGTCTTTACCTTTGGAAAATTATGTGTAAAAGTTGTCTGAAAAATAAAAATATACCCTATCAAAGAACGCTAAATGCTAAAATGTAAACGTTCTATTGCCTGCATTGCAATAGTAATATAACTTTTATCAAATTAACTAGCAAAGAAGTAAATTAGTGCTACAATTTCCATTATAAGAGATTACCACTATAATTTAGTGTACAGTCACTCACTAACTTTATTCACTTCCTCTTTCTAAATGATAAAAGAACTTCAAGACTACTTGATTTCTTAGGAACTTCTCCTCATTAATAAAAAGAAACAAAACTTTTAAGTAAATTAATTAAAATAGTTCAACCCTAATTTCACGTCAGTAGCTAAAATCACTTAAAGTTAATGAAGTGCAGGATGTATTCAATAGTAATCTATATACCATTGCCTAGATCTAGCAGTCAACTAATCACAAAGCTTGTAGCTTTATATTAACCTTAACTTTTCAAGGCTGTAAGAGGGACTGAGAAAGGGAAAGTTATTCTCCCCAGATTATCAAAATTAACTTAAGAATATTCTCATAATTAAGTAGGGGACTTTAAGGGGAAATTAAGTAGGTGACTAATTTTAAGGGAAATGCCTTTCCTTCATATATTACCCAAATAGAAAACTTGTAAATTTTATTATACAGATGTCCTTTCTATATAGGGATATAACACACATCAAAAGTATAAGGGAAAACAATATTTCAATTAACTTTTGATTAGAGTAATAGAGTACTTGTATTTGATAACTAAACTGAAACACTGTAATTAAAACAATATCCTTAAACATGAAACTATTTTGTCTTCTGTCAATGACAGCATGTAAGTTGTTTTTTATACAAAACACTGTAGACTACATCATTGAAAGACTCTTTATAAAAACAGTAGCCAAACTATTATCCCAAGCTCAAAACATCCTTCCAAATTTTCTCATTCTCTAGACAATCTAAAACAAAATGCTTTCGAGTTTCTTAGAGAAACGGATATAAATG
Organism: Lepus europaeus; assembly: GCF_033115175.1. Taxonomy (NCBI): domain Eukaryota; kingdom Metazoa; phylum Chordata; class Mammalia; order Lagomorpha; family Leporidae; genus Lepus; species Lepus europaeus. Next base: position 157,534,535 of record NC_084827.1, read on the forward strand.
AGTTTCATAAATTTCAATTACACTTCACTTCCAATGCTTTGGAGGAGAAACCTTCACTCTTTTTTAAACTAAGTAACACTGCATTACTACAACTGATTGTTTAGCTTTATACAAGATAGCATAAAATTATTTAATTTTTTTTTTACTGCAAAGAGTCCCTTGGAAGTGACGGTTTCCATATATTTTTAGCCAACAACAACAACAACAAATCCAGTCATAAACCTGGCAAGACAAAACGATAATCAACAAATCCTAACATTTCTTACCTGGTACAGGTAAGCACCAGCTCCCAAATGCCACCTTGGGATAGTTCAAACTAGTAAGCAGGCTCATGTTTTATGATATCAGAATGAACAGGAATAAATCTGTGTTGTTCTTTCTTAGCAAAATCTATAGCAGTAGCTCTACCACAATGTGAGAGAATACAAACCTAACAAATTCAAGTCTGTTGCGCGAGAAATAGAAAAAAAAAATCATAAAATGAAGACTTACTGCTTGTCATGTGACTTGGTGAGGCATGCTGTCCATTGGGTGTGCTTGAGGTGAGGTCAATTGCCATATTGGAGTGCTCCCTTTCAGGTGAAAGCTCATTGTCACCTGCTTCCACAAAATAAAAGCTTTTGGTCTCTATTCATTCTCACACAAAGTCTAATTACTAACACTGTTTCATATACACAGTGGCAAGCTTAACTCTTGTGATTTTAAGCAATACATTTCCCTTTAAAAAGAAACTATAAGGAAATATCATTTAGAAATACACAATAAATGAATGAAATGACAAAGAACCACAATCAGGCTGCAATAAAAAAATTAACAAAAGTTTATTATCACAATACTCTTACGTGTAAAATAAGGGGAAATGAGGTAGGTGATTTCTAAAGTGTCTTTTAGTTGGAAAAAAAGTAGGCTTTTTTAAACACCTAATTGAATTATTAAGCATACAGTATTTTTAATGAGCATTTCCCAAAACACTGGCTATCAGTATGAAAACAGAGTTGGCTAATAAAATATAAACTTAAGGAAGATGCTTTTCTTTCACATTGTGTTTTGAAAAATTAGCCTACTGAGTAGCAATTATTTAGTACACGCCATACTAATATATATATATATATATATATATTTATATATGCAACTTGACTAGTCTAAATTTACAATAGATGAAAAAAATCAAGCAGGATAGTCTTGATCTGCTAAACTACTACTGACAAACACTATCCTTAACTTAGTAAATAGTAAGTATATTTCTAGATTTCCTTATTTCTCCTTTATGCTATTATTTACTGAGACACATTTAAAGGTGACATTGTGAACAGAAAAAAGGACAGAATTCTCAATAAAATCTTGTAACTCAGCAAGTAATACATAGGTAATAATAAGGTAACTTTATTACCAATAACAAATACGGGAAAATACTTACATGTTATATAGCCATCAATAGCCTCTGTTTCCATAGTCAAAGTGCAGTGCTACAAAATAAAAGATTATACCCTTAGCACAATGATTCCTTTCAGTATCTGCCATTAAATTCTTAACTTATTTGAAGCTCCAGTTAGTCCATGTTGCTGCTGCAACCTGTGCCCAAGAAACATACTACAGTGTACTGTATGTGCTCATTTGCAAGTCACTGAACTCTTTCTGCAAATGATCTGATTCCTGCTGGAGATAGGATAGGACAGATAAGTGTGCGGTGAGATGGGCTGTAACAAGAAAGGAATGACTGTCTTAATCAAAATTTATGTTGCTGAAAGAAAAAAATGGGGAGAGGGTCTACACCTCACATCGCCAACTTTAACTGGGATTTAAGTATTTTACCATTTACTACTTCCCACAATCACGCTGCAGTTTGAGGACTTCCCCAGTGTACAGATAGCTCTATTCACAATTGTTGCAAGTTGGTTCATCATGTTCTAATAGGGAGGGGAGGACAAACAAACATAAAAACAAAACAAAACAAAACAAAAAAACTTAGTGCCCAACTGTGTCTCTAAGACTTGTGCAGCCGTTGGCCAACGACTCCCTGACTTGTATTGACATTTTAGCCTACCCCAAGTTCTGTGTAAGCACCTGTTCAATGTAACCTTAATTTCCTGCCAGACCATGGTTGGATACAAATGCCAAGCCTACTTAATGCATTCTGAATTTGAAAATTCCATAAACTTCTGGCTGTGCAGGAGGGAATCATTTTTTTAAAAAAAGTTTGGGGAATATTTTCATGCACCAGTGACACAAAACAGAACTTAGTCCTCTGAAACAAGAGTACATTGTATGCGATGACACCCCCTAGCTTTGATTCACATCATGAAAAGATCAATAATCATAACTATCGTTTGAATCAAAAAGTTTGGGAATTGACAAGTCTTGAGGAGATTTTTACTTATTTTATTTTCCACTGGCCCTGGTCCTTTTTGCCTTTAGTTTCAAAACTCTCACTGCACCAGCAGCTAAATTATTCACAATGAGCCATTTCTGTATTGATCGCCAAGTATATTTAGCCCTGGCTCCTGGAATTTCTCCATTACTTACTGGAAAACAGGCAGCTTCACTTCTTGTCTCCAAAACCACTTCCCTTCTCCCTCCCCTCCCCTTCTTCACCACCACCCTCCCAACACCCCCCCCCCAAAAAAAAAAAAAAACTTTTCTTTCTTTCTTTATGGAATAATCAGATCAAATTCCCAACTCAGCCACTACATTGCACTTAAATTTCAACCTGCTGTACTGTTATCAAATTCTTTCAAATTATGATTACATAAGGCTTTAAAGAAAGGGATCCGTAAAGTTTAAAAGGGGAGCAGTTTCTTCGGATATTTTACAAATGAGTTTATCTCTTTAAAAATGTACACATTTAACACACACATATCAAACAGAAAGACACGTCAAAGAGAAGCGAAAGAAGTCTGCCCCATCAATGAAATGGTTATTAACCCTCAGATAAGGAAAGAAAGAAAAAGGAGAAAGAGAAACGAAATGTACATACAAAAGAAATTGTCCTTTGATTAAAAAAGATTCATCACCATTTCCAGCTCTGTCGGGAGATCTCAGCTTCTTCTAACCCCTCAAAGAGGAGGTGACAATGTCGGGCTGAAGATAAACGGAGAGAGAAAGAAAGAAGTTTTTTGTGTTTCCCCCTTCTCTCTTTCCCTCCCTTGCCCCCTCCAAGCCAAGCCCCCTGCAGAGTTCAAGGCGAGGAGGAAGGAAAAGCACTTTACAGGTGGGTCATTCCAAGCCCAAATCCAGCAAACAGATCGGCTGATAAACAAAACCAAGAAATGAGAGAGAAGGAACACCCCCCTTCTCCTCCTCCTCCTCCTCCTCCTTCTCCTCCTCCTCCTCCTTCTACCCCTCCCCCTTGTCCCTTTGGGATGGTCTAGTAGGAAAAGTCACTCAGGAATGGCACCACGTACTTTCAGGAAAGAGGAAAAAAAGAGAGAGAGAGAGAGAAAGAGAGAGAGAGAGGTCAGTCAGTGCTACAGCAATGCGATTAACAAGAAGAGAAAAACTTGATCCACCGGTTCCTTAAGAATCGACCAAAAGCTAAGACAAGAAAACTGAAAGGAAGGGGGGGGGGGGGTGGTAAGAGAGAAGGGACAGTCAGGCAGAACCAGCAAGGAACCTAGGCCAACTTCACAGGACTGGTTTTGGCCTTTGGCAAAAGAAAAAAAAAAAAAAAGGAAAAAAAATAATCTTAATTCCATCTCTTTCGCCCATACCAGAACCTGTCAAAGTGATTTAACTGCAGCCTTTTCACATGTGTCATACCAGGTTTTTTTCCCCCTTAATTCCAACAGGATCTGGATTTTACCTTCTATCTGGACAGCTGCAATTTATTCCAGGCTACCCAATCTTCCTTCTTGGAATTCAAGTTAAAACAAAGCAAAACAAGTCCAAATCCATGACAGCTACTGAGATGAGAACTGATTAATCCATTACCATCCCAGAAACAGACTACAAAAAAAAAAAAAAAAACGGGGCGAGACATGAAGGCAGAGGACATCATCTTCGACCCGATTCCCTGAGCGTCCTTTACAAAAAAAATCATTGCCCTAATCGTAACCACAATCCATTCCCTCCCAGAGGAAAAAATAAAATAAAAAAAAAAGACCCCTATTATTATCACTGGTTAACAGCAACAAGTCATTTGATCACATCACAGTGCAAAACGAGATGCTACATAACCACACTTAACTTTGAAAGCACTCCCACCCCCCGCCTTGCAAACCATACACATATTTATATAGAATCTATGAATCCGAAGACAAATAAAACAAGAGCTGCTCTTCACCACGCAAAAGCCAAGCGGAGATTTACCTCAGCAGTGCATGCAGTAAAACAATCCCATCACCCTTTTGTTTGTGTTTACTGTTAGTGTGTCCTCTCTTTCTTTCTTTCCTGTGACTAACGTGTGTTTGTGCACTGCAGTTGGTGGTGGAAACTAAGGCAGTGGATCTGTAGCTAAGGGTAATCCTGTTTTTACTTCCTCCATCTTCAGCGAGGAGCAGGGTTAGCCCGGGACAGCTGGTCAAACCCCGAGAAACCGATCCGGCGCAGCCCGAGCACATCTCCCCCGCCGGCCGGGCTCGCGCAGACGCCCGCGGGCGGAGGGCGGGCTGGCGGCGGCGGCGGCGGGTGGCGGGGCCCGGGGCGCGAGCGAGCGGGCGAGCGTGCGCGCGCCGCGTGTGTGTGTGTGTGTGTGTGTGTGTACGGCGTGGGGGGGGGGGCGTACGGGAACTGAGCGCCAGTGCGTGTGTGTGTGTCTGTGTGTGTGTGTGGTGCGCGCGCGAGCGGGCGCGTGTGCGCGTGTCTGCGCGCTCGGCCGCTCGGCGCGCTCGGCAATCGATTACAGGACAAGTGCTGCCCGGCGGCCCCGCGCGACGCGCGCACTCCCTCGCGCCCACCCGCGTGCCCGGCCGCGGCGCCCCCGCCCGGCGGCCCCGCCCCCCCAGCCCACCCCTGGCTACGGCGGCGGCGGGGTAGGGGGAGGCAGGTAACCCGCTCCCGAGGGCGCCGCGGCCGCCTCCACCCGCTCCTCCCGCCGCGCTCCTCATAAATCTCACGTTTGCTGCCGGCCGGGGAGGAAGGATTGCGGCGGCGAGGCGAGGTTCATTTCGGCCGCGTGAAGTTTTCTTTCAAACTGGGCTGTGGTGGCGAGGCGGCGCGCAGGGAGCGGGGCGGCGAGCCAGGCGCCCGGCGCGGAGCGCGGGGCTCGGCGTCCTGGCCCGAGGCCGGGCGAGCGCGTGCACCCGGCCGCCCACCCGGCCGCCCGCCCGGCGGGGCTCCGCGAGCCGCTCGGCCGTGCGGGGTCAGCCCCCGGGGCACCCGGGCGGGACGCGAAGCCGAGGTCGGGGGCCCTCGGGAATGGGCCGAGAAGGAAATTCAGGTCTACTACTATTTGGAAAGTGCTTCACAGTGCAAGTTTAAAATTAGAGTGTTTACTTGCTTTTCCCCCTCCCGGGCACATGCCACATCCACCCGAGTCGGGGCGCGCTGAGGGTCCGGAAAGTTGGGACGGACCTGCCCGAGCGCCCACCAGCAGCGTCCCTCACGGCTGCCCGGCTGGCGAAGAACCTGTGCTGTCGTCCTCAGGAAAACACGCGCAGATTCTTTCTACAAATAGTAGCGTTTAGTATCTTTCTTGACCACATTTGCGAGAGAAAAAAAAAAAAAAAAAGAGAGGGAATAGAGACTTCTATAATTAAAGGGAACAGGAAAATGAAAGGAGCTGAAAATACTGAACTGTGTAGTCTGGGTGGCTTAAGTTTGAAAACACATGAAATTATCAGGACTGCCAAACAGCATTTCTGAGAAACCATATCACAGATTGTGAGGAAAATCAATGCTGAAAGAGTAGGAGCAGGCACCGTACTCCTCCTACTCCTTTCAAGAATCCCAGAAATAGTTGCTGAGGGTTTTTTTTTTTTTTTTTGATCTGCTGAGGAAAGAGAAATGAAACATTGAAAATAAAATAATCAATTATATCTTAAGCACCACTCCCTATGTCTGGGAAATTTTACATTTTTTTTTTTTCTTTTTTGGCTTGGGAAATGAATTCATTCACATTGATATATGCTAAATAATGAATACCATAAATCTTGTATGACTATATTTAAGTTTTATAATGAATTACTTTTAAATGTTTATTTTGTACTATGTGTTAAAGAGTATTACCGATAGTTCTTTTTAATTATGGAACATGATTGTTCATACCACACAGCAAACAAGATTAACCTATTTTCATCAAAGAGATATCATTTGGACTCGTGCTTCCAACAACTTTCTGATGATTTTAAGAAAAATTGCAGTTTTTGTGAGTGATGTTGGTGAAGCAAGTTTTTTTAAAACCCAGCTGCCAATTAGCTAAACAAAACTAGTTATCCTAAAAGTCTTCTATGGGAAAGACAAAGACTGAGCTAACTAATCTTTCTGTGTATTCCAATAGAGTAAGATTTTCATCTTAAATTATCTCAGAAAATAGGAATGGTATTCATAATATGTAAATGCCTAATATGTAAAAGGTAAAATCTCCTTACGTTGTAAAAGGTAAAATCCCTCCTAAAAACTAAGGCTAAGTGTTTATCTGCAAAGTTATGGAGGTCCTCAATGAGAACAGATGAACTATCTTGATTCTTTAAGCAATTTAATTCTTTGGTGGAAGAGGATCCCTTGAGAAGTCTTAAGGGTTCATCCTCAGGTTCCCCAAAGCTACCATATGCAGTTGATATAGTCCCTACCCCTGGCTAATTAGAGCTTAATTTAGCTCCCTTGAAGGCTAGCCTTTCCTTGACTTACTTCCATTGGCTCCCTAGACTCCAGAGGCACACTTTCTCCCTCTAGTGGCTGCACCTTCAGAGAGTCTACATTGGTCACCCTCCCTCTCCACCAATGGATCTGGACAGAGTGATGGATTCCAGATTGTAGAAGGACTAAGATCTCACACCCACTTGTGAGAAGCAGACCATCTTGGTCAACAGTTCCCGATTTTTAACATCCCTGGTCCCTTTCTCATTCGCAGATCTGCATCCAATGAATCTAGGAGAGTGAAGACAGTGTTTTACATGCTGAGATTGGAGATTCTATTTCATGCCTTTGGAGATAGTCCTGGCAGTAAGATGCAGGATGAAATATACTTGTGGGAAGGAACCATTCTGTAAACTATAGTAACTTGCTTTGTTCAAAATTTCTCTTGACAATATTTTGATAGTGGTTAGAGGGTGCATTTATTTTTGTCCTTTACCGTAAATACACTGTATAAATGTTTTAGAGTATATATTGTATACATGAAAATGTTCCACTAGGGAAGTGAAGTTCTATATCCTTTGGCCACTGTGTTCAGTTGGAAAATTATTGTTCACTTGGGAGAGGTGTGACACCATAGGGAGAAAACACCCTCTGCCCTTACCACTTTTCAAATTCCCGGATTCTCGTCCTTTTTGTCCTGTCCTAAAAACACTCCTCTTTCCTCCTTTCTACTACCAACTCTTATCAGAGTATTTTGCATATGTCCTTCTTCACATGATTGTTAAATATTTTACTTATGTATTGAGTTTTAAAATCTGTCTTTCCAACTAAAATATGGCCTTAAAGGCAAGGATTGTGTCTGTCTTACCAATCATTTTTTTCTCAGAATTTGCACAGAGCTTGTTTGGGACAAATTTGTACTCAAAAGGATATATACTGAATGAATGAATATTGAGGAAATCACATATTCACTTAGCTTCCATGTTTTTTCTTTTCCTTGCATCTTTTATTTTTTTTTAAACTTTTATTTAATGAATATAAATTTCCAATGTACAGCTTATGGATTACAATGGCTTCCCCCTCCCATAACTTCCCTCCCACCTGCAACCCTCCCCTCTCCCACTCACTCTCGCCTTCCATGTTTTATACTATTTTCAAGGAACAAAAAGGATAGGTTATCAGATACATTATGATTCCAAATGAATTTGACTTGTGAGTCATGTTACAAATATATTTAACAAGTCGGCTCTGGTTTATGATCCACATGAAGGATGTGAACTTTTTGCTGGGTATTATAAAAAAAAACTTAGAAATATATACAGTGAAAGTGGTTAAAATATATACACATTTTAATTTCAAATAAAATACAGTTTATGACACACTTTCATAAGTTGTTTCATATTACTCCCTGACACTCTGTGAACCAGGGGGACCACCATGGAATGTAACAAGTTTAATTTTGGAATCATTAAGTGCAATTACTGAAAGAAAATTTTTCGAGGCAGTATAGCTAAAAGTTCATTATGGAGTATTGGTTTTGTTTTCTTTGGATGGTTTGTTTTATCTGTTTTAGATTTAAAAGCCCTAAGTACCCCTTAAAGGAATTTTGATAAAAATCTCATTTTTACTTATTCAGAGAATTAACTACATATTTTAAAGTTTGATTTTGTTTTCAGTAGAGATTGGGAGGGAAAATTTGTAAAATTGTAATTCTTTCCTAAAGCTAGGGAAGAAATTTTTGAAAAGTATGTTTTTTTAAAAAAATATTTGGATGGTTCTATTATTCTAGATGTAGAATGTAATCACCCAAAGTAGGTGCCCTAAAATAGCTTGAGTACCTGAAAAAGTTAAGATTGTCAACACACACAGGCACAATGTTTTAAAACTGATCATTTGTTTTATTTTTGCCAGGTGTTCTTTTTTTGAAGTAGTGTTCTCTTTTTAAGCAAGATATGGAACAATGGTCTCTGTCAACCTAGATTGGCACTATGAAGAAGCAAGGAAGCCAGAAGTGGAACCATAGTTTCAAAGAAAACATTGTAAAATACCAAATGCAGTTCATAACCAGGGTATATTAATACCTCCCAACATTGCCTCCCAGAATACATTGACGGTCTGGATTCTGTCCAGCTGGCATGCAAGTACTACATGGAAAGGGTCTTATTCCATCCACCTTGAACACTAGTTTCTTTTAACAATTCTTGAGAGTGTCACTTTCCAATTAGAGATAAGGCTCTTGTACAGATACCCATATTCCTAAAAAGGTAACATTATGATTTAAATTCACACTTTGATAGAATGATATCAGATTTCTTTGAGAGAGCACATTTTGATGTAAAGCAAAAGATAGCCTATCTCTATCCCAAATAAGAATTGGGGGTGTTCAACTTAGATCAAGAGGGGAAAGACCAGAAAACTTTCTAAATAAAAATGAAACATTTTTTTCAAGACGTCATTAAAATCCATCATGGATGGTTTTAGAATGCATTTTGCAGGGCTAGCACTGTGGTGCAGAAGGCTAAAGCCCAGGTCTGCAGTGCCAGCATCCAAATGGGTGCTGGTTCAAGTCCCAGCTGTTCCACTTCTGATCCAGCTCCCTGCTAATGCACCAGGGAAAGCAGTGGTGGATCGCCCAAGTCCTTGGGCCCCTGCATCCACGTGGGAGACCCAGAAGAAGCTCCTGGCTCCTGGTTTTGGTCAGCTCAGTTCTGACTATTGAGGCCATTTGGGGAGTGACTGGCAGTTGGAAGACCTCTCTCTCTATCTCTCCCTCTTTCTGTAACTCAATCTTTCAAACAAATAAAAATAAATCTTAAAAAAATGCATTTTGGAAATAAGTTCCGTGAATGTAAAAATGAAGGAAGTTTGAGCTGGGTAAAGTAGTAATGCTCGTGAACCAAGTCTAAAAGAAGACTGGGAAGAACATTCTTCTAAGAAATCTGAAAATTTTAGTACACAGAAAATACAGTGAATTTATTGGAATTCCCAGTAACTTGTTAATAAGAGAAAGGGTATTCAGCTTTGGGAAGACATGCTTAAGTATAGAGGACAGCAACAAGAGGAGAAGACATCGTCTAATGAGCATAAATTTAGGTACAGGATAAGGAACACTGTCTACAATCTAGAGTATTCTTTAGCAATGAAATGCAAGAGACTAATAGCAAAGTTATTTTTCTGGGGATAAGACGGAAAACCAAAAATGATCGTTTGACTCCTTGGGAGGCAAAAACAGGCAGACAAGCCTACAGATCCATAATACCAAAGATTGGATTCTGCTAGATAGATCCATACTCCAGAACAGAGTGATGACAGGTGGCATCTCAAGGAAAACATTTGGTAATTAAACCAGTGCCAACAGCAGTATGATCCTGTCTTTTTAATCCTGTGAAAAGCTCATGGAAGTACATGCCCAGTGTTTGTGACAAGCTTCAATTCTTTGTAAACCAAAATTCTTTCACAGCATAGCAAAGTCTAAGCACTTGCTTAAACAATCCTGCATAGGCTGAAGAAATAGAAGATTATATTACCAACAGAAAGAGAAAAGAATTCAGGGATTCCATCACCCCCCTTTTAATCCTCAGATGGTGGTAATAACCTGGGAAATTAAGAGCCATACAGGAATAGGTCTGGGGAACCTTTTCTTGTTTGGAAACTCTGAAAAAGGGCAGATGTTGTGGAAAAGGGAATTGAGTCAAAGAAAGGTCATTTACAGGTAGTAAAGTCAAATGTCACCTCCTCCAATTCTCATGACTGTGGTTTAGAAAAAGGTTACCTTAATATAGAAGTTAGTGTGGCATTCTGAACTGTCTCAAGATGTGATGTATAAAGGATCTCTCCCTCAAGAAGATATGTTCAAGCTTCAAAATGGTACTTAAAATTTGACGTCACAGTGAGGTACTAGACACTTGGGAAAGTCCAGCATAGTAGATTATTACTAGAAGTTCTATAAACTATATTCCAGAAACTCCTATATTAGAAGACTGTGTTTTAAGTGCATGATTATTGAGAAATAACTCTACATGCAGAATCTGTAACATTTTAGATTGATTTTATACATGATTTCAAGGAAGTAGGAGTATCACCAGGACCAGAAAAGCAGTATATGCCTTCATTATCTTTATAGGCATTTATTTTGTGCCAAGCATCATGGTAGATGTATTATACACATTATTTCATTTAACACCCATTATCATTTTAAGAGTGATATTATGCACACTTTTTAAAGATTTATTTGTTTATTTGAAAGAGTTACACAAAGAGAGGAGAGGCAGACAGAGAGAGAGGTCTTCCATCTGATGGTTCACTCCTCAGTTGGCCACAACAGCCAGAGCTGTGCCAATCCAAAGCCAGGAGCCAGGTCTCCCACACGGGTGTAGGGGCCCATTTTTCATGTGAAGAAGTTGAGGCTTTGACACTTTATTTTTCTTTTCTTTTCTCTTCTTTTTTTTTCTTGACATATAAAGTTAGACAGTGAGAGAGAGAGACAGAGAGAAAAGTCTTTCTTCCATTGGTTCACCCCCCAAATGGCTACCACGGCCAGAGCTATGCTGATCCAAAGCTAGGAGCCAGGTGCTTCCTCCTGGTCTCCCATGCTGGTGCAGGGCCCAAGCACTTGGGCCATCCTCCAATGCCTTCCCAGGCCACAGCAGAGAGCCGGACTTGAAGAGGAGCAGCCGGGACAGAACCAGCGCCCCAACTGGGACTAGAACCCGGGGTGCCGGCGCCGCAGGTGGAGGAATAGCCTAGTAAGCCTTAGCACCAGCCCGAGGCTTCGAGACTTTATTAACTTGTTCTGGGTCCCAGAGTAATAGAGCTGGACTGTATCAAACACATGTTTTTAAGTTTGGGAAAGCACATATTCATAACCATCTAGCTATACTGTCTCCTAAATCACCCAGTATCTTTAGGTGTATTGGTATAATTAAATCCAGACCTTTGGGTAACAGACTGTCTAATGTTCAATCTGTTAAAACTAATTGTCTGAGGTATTCTTAGATTAATTGAATGTGGTATCAGCATAGACCCCTCTACCCAATACTTAATCCATGTGAAAAGGGTGACCTATCTGACATTTAGTTGACCACTGAGAATGAATTTTAAGATAACCACCCTATGAAGAGTTGATTAGCAATTAATAGTGACAATCATATACAGACTGGAATGTAAGTTAAAATTACAATTCACTAAGTATATTTGGTACTCCCACTTTTGTGGAACTATGTGTGCATGTGTGCAATGAATGAAATAATTGCTTTCTCTGATGTCATTGTCATTTATGGTTATGGCCTTGTTAAATGATATTTTAGATCCTTGGAAAACATTTACTTCCTAGTGGAGAGCAGCCTTCAGTTTATAATAAAAGTCAGTTTGAACCTTTTGCTAGAGTCTGTTAAGTTAAGCCTGTGAGACTAGGATTATTTCTCTCACCTTTAATTTACAATTATAATAAATACTTGGAGTACAGAAGGGTAACTGTAGTTATTATTATTATTATTATTATTATTTTATTTGAAAGGTTGAGTTACAGAGAGAGAGGGAGAGAGAAAGAGATCTCTTCCACCCACTGGTTCACTCCCCAAATGGCCACAATGGCCAGAGCTAGGCCAGGTCAATGTCAAGAGCTAGGAACCAGGTCTTTCACATGGGTGGCAATGGCCCAGGAAATTGAACCATCTTAGGCTACTTTCCCAGGCTCTTTAGAAGGGAGCTGGATCAGAAGTAGAGCAGCTCAGGGCACGAACCAAGCCCATGGGATTGGCACTGACAGCTGGCTCCATAACTGTAGTATTTTAATTAGGCCTTTGTATCCCAGTTTGCAAAGGTGTGGAAGTTGCACATTTGCTCTCAGTTAGCAGACTTTTTATGGGCACAAAAAGAAGTAATGCTTTAGTTTGGTAAACGAAGACACTATTGGTGAGGGAAGTTTATCAAGGGCTTTGGGGGAACTTTGCCCAAGATTAGTTAGAAGTAATCTTCCTAATCTAGAAGAGTTCCCCCGAACATCAAGAAGTAACCACCAAATAAATTAACGTAATGTTAAGTATGTTCATAATATATTCTTTAAGAAGTGTTTAGTTTCCAAATATTTATGTTAGAGAATGACTGCTAGATATTAGACTGCTGCATATTTAAGTAGGAATCATGTATATTTACAATCCAATATGGATGACAAAAGGCTATACCTTCCTAGGTCTTTGGAAATATTATCTGCAGACTTTATTCCTAATGTGGAGGTGTATGCTGCAGAGGTAAGGCCTGGTGCCATTGGACAGTCTGTCATACACAAAAATCCCTTGACTGATTCTAAACTCAGCAGCTTTCTGATATTTTATTTTCCATGTGATTTTCCTATGCAGAGAGAATATGTTTGATAGTTTTCTTTATAAATAAATAATGTTTCTGGGTTTTTAAACATCCATTTCTTATGAGTTTAGGAATTTATAGTTGTGCTTTCTAAGAGCAATACAGTAGTGTACATATGAACTTGAATTTCTATAACTTTCAAGGCTAATGGGCAGGCCTTGGACAGTGGAGCTCACTAAGTTAATATCATTTGGCAGTGTCCCTTGTCATCTGGCCAGAGTTTTCTCCTGACCCTCAAGAATAACCTGTCCTCAGTCTTTTGCCTGCTTTAGAAATTCAATGGATCATTCAGCATCAACCATCCTATTTGCAGAGACTGATGAAGCACAGCTGTTTTATTGAGGTAGGCTGTCTAACTGGAGCCCATTAGAGATCTAACAAGGAGAAAGGAGAGATTAACAGTATTAAATACTGTCAATCATGATGACAGCAAAAGACAATTTAGAGTTGTGTGGAGAAAATAAGGAGTGAATGCAAGCTGTGAGTGTGGACAATAATTTCAAAAGATTAACCATAAAAGAAAAGGTAGAAACTAGCAGAGAGGAGGATGTGGGATTGAGGGAAGTTTTCCTTGGTTTTGTCTCTTAAGTAAGATTTCAGCATGCTTCAGTGCTGTTGAGAAATGGTCAATAACAAGGTTGATGATAAAGCACTGGTGAAGTCTCTGAGGGGATAGGGAAGAAAATATATTCCATTGTGTAGGGGACATGATTAACTTCAGATAGATGAGGACATGCCTTTTGTACCTGCCAGCTATGAAGAAGGCTGAGAACAGATACAGGTAAATTTTTTAGTCTTGATGGAACACTAGAGAAAGATTTGAAGAAAGTATCAATGTCATTTACTAAGGGCAAAAGGAAAAAAGTTTAGAAAGAGTGAACAACCTTGAAATAGTTGCTAAGAAGAATGTGAGAGAGCCTAACTAAAAAGATATAGAAGGGCCGGCTCTATGGCTTAGTAGGTTAATCTTCCACTTGTGGCGCTGGCATCCCATATGGGCTCCAGTTCTAGTCCCAGCTGCTCTTCTTCTGATCCAGCTCTCTGCTATGGCCTGGGAAAGCAGTGGAAGATGGTGCAAGTCCTTGGGCTCCTGCACCCACATGGGAGACCCAGAAAAAGCACCTGGCTCCTGCCTTTGGATGGCCCAGCTCTGGCCATTGCAGCCATTTAGGGAGTGAATCAGCAGATGCAAGACCTTTCTCTCTGTCTCTCCCTCTCACTGTCTGTAACTCTACTTCTCAAATAAATAAATAAAACCTTTTAAAAAAAGATATAGAAATATTGGAGAACAGTAGAAGACTCAATTGAGGATGGTGACCACAAACAGTCAGGATACTCAGTGCTGTTGCTACAGCTGAACTTACAGCCCAGTTGATTCTTAAATAAATCATGGAACTGATGCACTGTGAACATTTTATTTTATTTTATTTTGACAGGCAGAGTGGACAGTGAGAGAGACAGAGAGAAAGGTCTTCATTTGCCGTTGGTTCACCCTCCAATGGCCACTGCAGCCGGCACACCGCGCTGATCCGAAGCCAGGAGCCAGGTGCTTTCCTAGTCTCCCATGCGGGTGCAGGGCCCAAGGACTTGCACCATCTTCCACTGCACTCCCAGGCCACAGCAGAGAGCTGGACTGGGAGAGGAGCAACCAGGACAGAATCTGGCGCCCCGACCAGGACTAGAACCCAGTGTGCCAGCGCCGCAGGTGGAGGATTAGCATATTGAGCCACGGCACCGGCCTTTATTTTATTTTTTTAACTTTTATTTAATGAATATAAATTTCCAAAGTATAGCTTACGGATTACAATGGCTTTTCCTCCCCCATAACTTCCCTACCACCCGCAACCCTCCCCTCTCCCACTCCCTCTCCTCTTCCATTCACATCATGATTCATTTTCAATTATCTTTATATACAGAAGATCCATTTCACTTCAACAGGTTTCCTCATTTTACCAAATGGGGAGCTAAAAAAACATGTAATCAAAGACATTGAGTTTAGTTCAGAAAAATAAATGGAAGCATTGGACCACAGAGTAAACTACATAAAGGATACTGATAGGATATTGGCAGGTAGGAAGAAGGATTATACAGATTTGGGGTCCTAATGAGGTTGAAGAATTTGTGAGAGAGAGAGAGAGGGAATAGAAAATTGTAAACAGAATACAGTATTTCTAATGCATAGCAAAGTGCCAGGATCCAGAAGGTAGGTTAAGAAGTCATGCCCAGTAAGGGGTGGATTACCAGAAAAGTGATAGAGTAATTAGGCAACGTGGTGCTTGAGGCGTAAAGGCAAACATCACTCTAGAAGTTAATGAAGGAGTCCCCAGGAGGCTGATAAATAATAACAGGGAGGAACGGTTGTGAGGAGGCAGCTGTAAAGAATGATTATTAGAGGAACTGAGGTTGTGCACAAAAGTAAATGCTCTAAGATACATTTAAATTGTGTGGAAGATACTGACCCCATATTCTAACCCTGAGCAAAATGAACCATACGAAAATGAATAGTCTGTGTTTGAGAGGACTATAGGTAGGATGACCTCTTACTAGCTGGTCTGCCAAGAACAGTCCCAGTTTACACCTGTGATCCTGACATAATTATTAATAGTGCCCCCTTTTAGTTTTTAAAAATGTCCTGGTTTCTATGTCATATTATATGTTCACTCTAGCTTAGAGGAAAGTCATGTCCTCACAGAAGGGCTCCTTCATTTAGGAAAATGTTTTTAAAGAAGTACGAGGATGTAGGGTGGATTTGCTTGCTTATTTACTTGTTTTGTTTGAAAGAGGTATCCCAGGTTTGGGGAGGGTATTGAGCAGTGGGGTACTTAGTAAGGGGGAGGAGGTGCTAATTAGTGTTGAGATGGAGAGTACAAAAGAGAAGAGTTGACTTTAACCAAAGTACCCCCATCTTCCATTTCAATCTCCATGTCAACTTTCTCATTCATTCAGTCTGGAGCCAGGTGGACACCCACACCTTTAGAGGTTGAATATGCCTGTTATTATTTATTTCTTTACAATGTGGCCAGTGATTGCAGCAGTTGTACCACAAGGTGAAAAGATTCCAATAAGAGACATTTACAAAGCTTATCAGAATACAAGTTCCTGCAGGTTATTGACATACATTGCCTTCTATATGGGATGATGACTTCCTAACATTTGCTTTCCCTTGCATTTATGTTTTGAGTGCTCTTTAACCTGAACTTCGGCAGATTCTATTTTTTCTCTGCCAACTCAACTTCATTACTTCCTTCAAAATCAGGGTTAAAAAACTAGGTAGCCTAAGGTCCCTGGATAATATGAAGACTTTGGTTTATTCATGGAAGTCACTAGATTTTGCCAATCATTGCATACGGAGAGCTGATGACAAAGGATTCAAGTACATAAGTCAGATGGCGATGCCAGAATGCAAGTAGAAATTACCACCCTTGCTAAGAGTGAAATATTCTCTAGTCATGGCCACAGACTAAAATGCCAATTCAAGACCAGTATAATATATAAACATAGTGGAATTGAAGACTCTTTCCTTAAAAAAGAAAATACTCTCTCCTGCTAAACACAGAAATGCCCTTTGCGATATCATCCTACATAGGAGAACTTTAAATCAATGAAGTCATTTCTATTTAAGTCTGCGAGTAATACACTGTAATGTAATTAAGGAATAAAGCTTAATAATATATGTAATATATTAATAATATTAATAATATATGTAATGTATGAAAATGCACATAAAACTTCTTTGAGTTATGGGTATTCTATTTCCATGACAAATACGTATATAAGTTAAAAAGTTATTTTTATTTACTTTCTAAAAAAATTTATATTCCAAAAATTTACAGATAGGATTGTCCATAGAAATCCTCAAAGTAGCAAGCATACATTAATACATACAACATTATTTCAAAAATATGAATCATGGCCAGCACCGCGGCTCACTAGGCTAATCCTCCGCCTTGCGGTGCCGGCACACTGGGTTCTAGTCCCAGTCAGGGCGCCAGATTCTGTCCCGGTTGCCCCTCTTCCAGGCCAGCTCTCTGCTGTGGCCCAGGAGTGTAGTGGAGGATGGCCCAAGTGTTTGGGCCCTGCACCCCATGGGAGAACAGGATAAGCACCTGGCTCCTGGCTTCGGATCAATGCGGTGCGCCGGCCGCAGCGCACCTGCCAGGGCGGCCATTGGAGGGTGAACCGACAGCAAAAGGAAGACCTTTCTCTCTGTCTCTCTCTCTCACTATCCACTCTGCCTGTCAAAAAAAAAAAAAAAAAAAAAGAATCATTTAAAGCTATAAATGTGATTTTTTAGAATTATCTCATAAGAAAGAAAGAAACCCCATTGCCTAAAACCATGGTTCATAAACATGTTTCTGCACCTAAGCAATCCACATTTTAAATAGATTCCTATTTATTTACATTTCTCATTGCCTGAAAAAGTTCTAAGCTGAATTCGCCTAGTTGCCAGCTCCACTTTATAGGAATATCGGAGTGTAAGAAGTGTTGTAGCAGAATAAACAATATTCCCTTACAAAAGTGTTTCTCA
The DNA here is from genome assembly GCF_033115175.1 of Lepus europaeus. Classification (NCBI taxonomy): domain Eukaryota; kingdom Metazoa; phylum Chordata; class Mammalia; order Lagomorpha; family Leporidae; genus Lepus; species Lepus europaeus. Next base: position 157,552,158 of record NC_084827.1, read on the forward strand.
AATACCTGATTGTAACCTACTATAGACTGTGTATTTAATGAGTTATAACCAGCACCTAAAAAATGAAACAGAATGCTATAGAGTACATTGACATAACGAATATCAATTAAAAGGGAATTTTTTAAAAAAGATTTTATTTACTTATTTGAGAGGTAGAGTTACAGACAGTGAGAGGGAGAGACAGAGAGAAAGGTCTTTCTTCCACTGGTTCACTCCCCAAATGGCCACAACGGCCGGAGCTGCGCCAAAGCCAGGAGCTCCAAAGCTCCAAAAGCCAGGAGCCAGGTGCCTCTTCCCAGTCTCCCACATGGATGCAGGGGCCCAAGCACTTGGGCCATCCTCTGCTACTTTCCCAGGCCATAGCAGAGAGCTGGATCAGAAGAGGAACAGCTGAGACTAGATCTGGCACCCATATGGGATGCCAGCACCTCAGGCAGAGGATTAACCCACTACGCCACGGCACTGGCCCCAAAAGGGAATTTTTAATTTCAGAGATACACACAACTATGTACTAGGTTATCATGTAAAATGTACTTTAACCTGTATGGATTGTATAGTCAAAAATGTTGTATGTATAACAAAGATAATGGGTGGAAAAACTGAAGGGTTTCACTTCATTGTAATACTATGTATCAGCTATATACTACCACATATATCAGTACAAACATATATACTACATATATCATACATGTATAATAATACTTGAATCTCTAAATATTATTTGTGTGAAGTAGACCAATTTTAAATTAATTCTCATGTTGTTAATTTAGTTATTAAAACATGGAAAACAATATTATATAGTATTTATATATTATTTGTATATAATAACAATATAATAAAAGGGAAAAGAAAAGCATCACTTTCAGAATAGCAGTAAGCTCTAGGGTGAGTGGGAATGGGATGATATATATTTGCAGTGCTTAATTTCTTCATAAACTCAGTTCTAAAAATCAGGAGACCTTTTTAATTTTGACTCAGCCATTAGCCACCTATTTTACTCTGACGGGGTCACTTCATTGTGTTTGTCCTTTGTTTCTTTGTATGTGAAGTTAAGGAATGATACCAGAGAGGGATCAGAGTGTCAAATGTGAAGGAGAGATAGAACTGGGCAATGAAAATGCGGGTTAACCATATAACATTCAACCCATATACTTTAAATGATGTCTCAACAGTAGTCAGTGAGGTAGTGGCAGAACTCTAGACTCGTCATCTGGAATCCCAGCATTTCATTCTCTACCCTTTAACTCTGTTTTGGTGAAAGATAAAAGGACACGGCCTCATTTCGCTAGGATGGTAAAATCAGGAGGTCACCATTATCCTGATTTTCACTATAGGAATTGGGCCTAATGATCAATGGTTCTTCTAACCTTGCTGAAGAAGAGAATGAGTGTTTTGAAAAGGCCAACCTTAATCAAATGTATTATGCTTTTCATTGTATCATATTAAAATATGTTAAGACTACTGATATCAAGTGAAATTTCAGTTCAGTTTAATGCCTTATTTCAAACAATTGATAGTCCTTTGATTTGAAAATTAGAAAACATGAAGAAGTTCCATTCAAGACTGATTAGTATTTGGTTAAAAAAATAGGGAAAGCTGGGTGTTCATTAATTGTGACAAAGATACTAATATGAAGTATTAACAGGGAAAATGAGGTGAGGGGTATTTTCACATCTAAAATTTCTGAAATAAATGTTTTAAAAAAGACTGATTTGTGGCTTATGTATGAGGTCAGTTTATTGATTTATTTATGAATACTTCCTAAAACCATTGAGCTAATATTGCATTCAATAGTAAGATGAAATATATATACCAAAAAAACTAAGAAGCAAAGGGGAGGCCGGCGCCGCGGCTCAATAGGCTAATCCTCCGCCTTGCAGCGCCAGCACACCAGGTTCTAGTCCCGGTCGGGGCACCGGATTCTGTCCCGGTTGCCCCTCTTCCAAGCCAGCTCTCTGCTGTGGCCAGGGAGTGCAGTGGAGGATGGCCCAAGTACTTGGGCCCTGCACCCCATGGGAGACCAGGAGAAGCACCTGGCTCCTGGCTTCGGATCAGCGCGGTGCGCCAGTCGCAGTGCGCCAGCCGCGGCGGCCATTGGAGGGTGAACCAACAGCAAAAGGAAGACCTTTCTCTCTGTCTCTCTCTCTCACTATCCACTCTGCCTGTAAAAAATAAAAAAAAGAAGCAAAGGGGAAATAAAAAAAAAATCAAAAAATCTTGCTTATGGAAAAGCCACAATTGAACCCAAAACTTACTTCTGAAATCATAGTAACCACACAAAGGAGGAACCATAGAGCTTATAGGGCTTATAGGGCTCTAATTGTTAGGAAGCCTATGAAATCATCAGCACAAACAAAAAAATATTTTTTTCCCAGATCAGTGCTCCAAGAGAAATTTGACCCAGGGGATACAGACGGAAGCATCAGGGTGGTAACAATGATCAAGCTCTTTCAATCTAGAGACCTAAGATCAAATCCCAACTCTACTTACTGGATTATCTACTGATTAGACAAATTTCTTAATCTCTTGGTTTCCTCAACTGTTAAAAGTGGATGTAATTTACTTCATAATATCTTGTAAAAATGGAGACTAATGAGTCAACATCAGTGACTGATCAAACCAAGGAGAGGACAACTCGTGATCTATGTTTCTTTACTAACTTAAGCAAACAAATACATGAAAAGGAGTTTTTCAAAGGAGATACCTAAATTAGTATGCTTAATATTACCACAGCTACATCGGATCAGCGCGGTGCGCCGGCTGCAGCGCGCCAGCCGCGGTGGCCATTGGAGGGTGAACTAACGGCAAAAGGAAGACCTTTCTCTCTGTCTCTCTCTCTCACTGTCCACTCTGCCTGTCAAAAATTAAAAAAAAAAAAATATTACCACAGCTAATTGTTGCAATGATATATGTGACTATTGCTTTGGGCCTTATTTTTCTATTGATTATCTTTCCCAAATTTTTAAATATTTCCCCAAATATCTGATGTGATTGAAAAAGAAAATAAAAACCAGACAAAAAATGTATCTCCTGCCACCTGGATCAGAGCACCCATTTCTCATGATTGCTCTTCCAGATCCTACTATAAGATATGTCAGATACAGATTTTTCCATCCAGAACTTATATAATTGTAAATCGAAGCAGTCGTATTAATTCCTAGAAAAACCGCACATAGAAATAATTAGCTCAACTCACCTGTGTTCATGCAGAGAGAGCAAAGTTTAAGACAACTTGGCAACTAAGTTGTCTTCCCCCAAAACTGTCTAGTTTTTGTTTAGCTTCCTTTGTTGGGAATCTTAAAAATGGAAAATTATGGCTTACTCATTTTCTAATAAAATCAGTTCAAAGATACAAAAACATCAGGTTACAGGCAAAACCTTTGTATGTAAAGACAGCAATCTATCACATCTTCCCATGCAGATTCAGATCTGTTGTATCAGTGCAATATTTTTTCTGCCCTTGAAATATGTTGCACCATTCATTGTAAATACATGCTTTGTAATTCCACTTAAATTATTTAGCACCTAGTATCTATGTTAATAATATTATCAATTACCTCACAATATAATACATATTTTCATGCATTTGTACCCATTATGTTAGAATAACTTTATAGAAAAACACAATCATCAGTTTTTTACAATGCACTTGTTTCTTAATATAATGCTTTACACAGATTTGGTGCTATATTTGTTAGTAAGGATTACCCTAGAAATGGAACCCTTCTTCAAAAAAGTGCTACAAAATATTACAGTGCTAGCTAATTTGTGTTTTACTTCATTAATTGAAAAGCACTTTTAACAACTTCCTTTCTCTTTCTATATTCAAATAGCTATGTTATTTTTTAATTTAGGCTTTGCAATTGGTTAACCTCAATCCACGTATTATCATCTTCTGCAATTCTTAAACAAGCATTTCTGTGATTCCTCCTGAATCTTTTCAGTGTTTGTAATAAGTGTGTTTAGCCCTCTTGGTCAGAAGTTATGTTATGATACTCTCACAGTTCTCAACACATACCTCAAACATCATTGAGTGTCCATTTAGAGTACTGTATTATATTATGTACTTTTAAAAAGTGAGCTTATGTCTTAAAATAGTATATGATTTCAGTATGAGTCCAGAACTAAAACTAGGATTAAAGTCTAGCTTTCAGAAACACCTGTTAACTTATTCTCAATTTCTTTCAACTCAAGATGGAAGACACAGTGGGTTTTTATTTTTTATTCTCTAATTATTTTTACTAATTTCTCTTTAATGTAATTCTTTCAGTATTTTTCATTTCTTAAAAAATAATTTGGACATTAAATTGAAAGTAAAATTAAATGTATATGCACTTCATAGTAATGAAAATTCTAAACAAATATATTTTAATCTTTGTTTTCATGTAGAAGATTATTCTATGGTGGAATGCTTTAGAAATAAAGTATCTTGGGAATTGACAAAATGGTTCATTTATTTCCAGTCAACTCAGTTCATATCTCTCATTGAGTTATATGACATATGAGAACGTAATATTTTTATTGGCAAATTCAAGTTGGATAAAGGGTTTTTTAATTTCAGGGAATGGCAAGTTTGTTATAATTTTTTATTATTTAAACTTTGATTAATTTTAAGAAATATTTGAGATTACTGTGAGATATACTTAAGAATCTGAAGAATTAATTTAGGAGAGTATAAATGACCATCAATGTGTATAGGATTAAATTCAAAGTGATGTAAGGGAAGACATTGTAATATATTTTGACACAACCAATTCATTTGATATATTGTTTACCATATCTATGTATTTCAGAAGGTCATGGCCATAAACTTGAAGATCCTTTTAAAGCTTTTAATAATGAAAGGGAAATTAATTACAATATAAAAGAATAAAACTGCAAAAATCATTGTATCTTGCATATTATTGTCACTGAACTTGGACTCTTTACTAAAAGTTGGTATGTCACTACCCATCTCCATAGATAGAATAACATGTGTTTTAGAGAAATCATCCAAAGTATCTTATAAGAGTCAAAATACATTTTCAATAGAATTAATTATTGCTTAGAATTATTTTTAACAAAGAAAATTTTGCCAGGACTTACCTAGATAAATACAATAACAACCAGAGAAGGAAAATCAAAATTTCTCTCATTACCTGCTTCTATAATTGTGCATGCATAAAGTATGCATGAAGGCTTTGAAAGGAGAGATTCTGCAAGCTGAATACTAATTTTGTGAATACTGTAATTTCATGTCTGCTACCCATGTTCAAGCTGGTTGTGCTTCGAAGAACAGCTGAGGCTTTATGGAAAACTTTGTAAAACATTCTATTTAGAAGCAATTCTTTTTCTTTGCATTATGTGCTCTGGGTATTTTTCTTTCTTTGTGTTTCATTTTGAGTACATTTGTATGGAAACAAGATCTTTGTTTCTTACAAGCACATCTGCTCTTGCTGCTTATAGATTATGAGAAGTCATCATCCTCTGTGACATCATAATCATCCCCATGGCAACCATTCGGTTACATTTTTGGAAAATTTAATAAAAACTAAGGGAGTGTTAGCAGCAGCAGTCTGTATTTCAAAACAGACACATAACAACTTTTCCATAATCTGTACCCATAGCATATGACCCACTCCTTTCTAAGCACCAAACCTTAAGCTTATTGCTTTTCACTCCCTTGAAGGCCATGTAACTGTCAATTTCAGTTAGCCACAATTTAGAGGACCAAAAATAGAATACTTACGGAAACAAATTCTGAGATGACCAGCTTTATTGGACCTCAATACCTTGTCACATGGATCAGCTGGTGTAAGTTTAGTAAGGGAGAAAATATATGAGACCTTGATATTTTATGTTCTATAGTAAATAATGATATAGATTTGAATAACAGCTGGAAAGATCTTGAAGCCCTTTACTTGAAATGATTTTATGAGCTGGCACTACATTCACTCAACCACTTCAGTGCTGTCAGTAGTGTGATGAAATGTGGCTACGAGAGACCTCCGAACATAATCATTTGGATAATGAGCCAAGGCTGCTAAAGAGAACGAGAGCTAGGAATGGACTTCGTGGCATGTTGTACTACATCAATATTTGTCAAAATCATGAATTTTTAGATGCAATAGCCAAGCAATCCATAGACATATTTATTGACCTCTTGTAATGTGCATAGTACTCTACTGCAGATCATGTGTGCAAGAAGGTAGTACAGGCAAAATCCTGCACTTCTTAAGCCCTTTTTTGAGATGAATTGTTGCTGTGGATTAGTTCTGAGAGGAGGAGCATGGTGGGAGCAAGAGGCACGGAGTCACAACATAGACACTGGCAGTTGGGTGAAAGCAGGCCAGAGGCCACCAGCTTGCTGACTCATTTATTTCGGTTGGTACAGCAGCTTATATAGCAGAGGCAGCCAATCCGGTCAAGGGGCAGTTTATGCTGTAACCAATCACCACCTGTTGCCGGGCAGGCTCCTTTGCCAGGTGGGTTCTGAAGCCATTTCCTGAGTAACTGATGCTCGCTTGCCAGCAACCATTTTGGCATGGCCTTCTCATTCCACCACAATGAATAACTACTGATTATTATCAAGTGTTTTCGGCACTACCACAATATTTTAATTAAATCTTACCCCCCTCCTTTTTTTTTTTTTTTTTTTTTTTTTTTTTTACAGGCAGAATGGACAGTGAGAGAGACAGAGAGAAAGGTCTTCCTTTTCCGTTGGCTCACTCCCCAATGGCAGCTGCGGCTGGTGCACCGTGCTGATCCAAATCCAGGAGCCAGGTGCTTCTCCTGGTCTCCCATGCAGGTGCAGGACCCAAGGACTTGGGCCATCCTCCACTGCACTCCCGGGAAATCTTACCCTTTTTAAAAATTTGAACTTCCTAAGTAGATTTCAACAGTTTGCACCTACAAAGAAACACAAAGTATAAAGTACTGTTTGAGTACTAGTTATATCATTAATTCACATAGTACAACACATTAAGGACAGCGATCCTACACGCGGAGTTAATGCACAGTGACCCCTCTTGTTGATTTAACAATTGACACTTTTATTTATGACGTCAGTAATCACCCAAGGCTCTTGTCATGAGCTGCCAAGGCTATGGAAGCCTCTTGAATTCGCCAACTCTGATCTTATTTAGACAAGGCCACAGTCAAAGTAGAAGTTCTCTCCTCCCCTCAGAGAAAGGTACCTCCTTCTTTGATGGCTCATTCTTTTTGCTGGGATCTCATTCACAGAGATTTTTTTTTTTTGCCACAATGTCTTGGCTTTCCATGCTTGAAATACTCTCATGGGCTCTTTAACCGGATCCGAAAGCTTTAAAGGCTGATTCTGAGGCCAGAGTGCTATTTAGGACATCTGTCATTCTATGAGTCTGCTGTTGAAATCTTTACTTAGTGTATACTAAATTGATCGTCTGTATATAAAGATAATTGAAAATGAATCTTGATGTGAATGGGATTGGAGAGGGAGTGGGAGATGGGATGGTTGCAGGTGGGATGGAGGTTATGGAGGGAAAAAGCTGCTATAATGCAAAAGTTGTACTTTAGAAATTTATTTTTGAGGCTGGCGCCATGGCTTAACAGGCTAGTCCTCCGCCTTGCAGTGCCGGCACACCGGGTTCTAGTCCCCGTTGGGGCACCGAATTCTATCCCGGTTGCCCCTCTTCCAGGCCAGCTCTCTGCTATGGCCTGGGAAGGCAGTGGAGGATGGCCCAAGTGCTTGGGCCCTGCACCCGCATGGGAGACCAGGAGAAGCATCTGGCTCCTGGCTTCAGATCAGCGTGATGAGCTGGCCACAGTGGCCATTGGAGGGTGAACCAACGGCAAAAAGGAAGACCTTTCTCTCTGTCTCTCTCTCTCAGTGTCCACTCTGCCTGTCAAAAAAACAAAAGAAATTTATTTTTATTAAATAAAAGTTAAAAAAAAGCAAACATTAAAGACTATCTCTGTATAACAAAAAATAAATAAAATAAAAATTTAAACTTCCATTTTGTTTTTAAAAGTTGTACTTTTTGGGGGACTGGTGCTGTGGCTTAGCAGGTAAAGCCACTGCCTGCTTGCCGGCATCCCATATGGGTAACCAGTTCAAGTCGTGTCTGCTTCACTTCTGATCCAACTCTCTGCTATGGCCTGGGAAAGCAGAAGATGGTCCAAGTCTTTGGGCCCCTGCACCAACATGGGAGACCTGGAAAAAGCTCCTGTCTCCTGGCTTCAGATCGGCTCAGCTCTGGCCATTGCAGCCATTTGGGGAGTGAACCAGCAAATGGAAGCCTTCTCTCTCTCTCTCACTCTTTCTCTCTGCCTCTGCCTCTGCCTCTCTGTAACTCTGCCTTTCAAATACATAAATAAACCTTTTAAAAAAAGTTGTACTTTTTACACTTTGATATAAAACATAATTAGTTCAGGACAGTTGAACCCAAGGAAATGGTTCTATGTTGAATACTAAGAAAATTGAGAGACAGCATTCAGAAGCAGTTGCTGATGGGGTGCACTTGGTTTCCCAATGGCAGCAATAAGATTGTGATTTCAGATGGGGTCTGAAGCTAGGGTTAGTTATACTGGAAACAAACACACAGAATTGTGAATCTGAATTTAAGCCAGGAATGAGAGAATGGACACAACTATCAAGGACAAAAATCCAGATCAGAAGAAGAAATTGCAGGTAATCTTTTAAAGAAGAGGTGGGGAAAGTGGTGGGCAAAAGTCAAAATGGCAGGCGAATCACCCCAGGGTCTCAGCAGTGGAAGAAGTGTTATAGAGATCCAACTGCATAATCAGCCACCCGGTGAAGAAGGAATGAGCTGGAAAGTAGGAGATGCGTTCATTGCATAACCAGGGAACTGTCAAGGGTCAACTGAAAATAGTCTACAGTTAACTGGGCTTTTGGTGCAGCAGCTAATTTTCTGCTTGGGACTCCTGTATCCTATATCAGAGTTTTTGGTTTGAGTTCCAGCACCTCTGATGCTCAAGCTCCCTGCAATGTGCATACTGGGAGGCCCCAGATGATGACTCAAGTACTTCTCTGTCATTCTAATAGGAGATCCGGGCAGAGTTTTGGGCTGCTGGCTTTGGCTTGGCCCAGCCTTGGCTGTTGTGTTCATTTGAGGAGTGAACCAGTAGATGGAGGATCCCTCTATCTCTCTCTGTTTCTGCCTTTCAAATAAAATTTTTTAAAAAAGTTAAAAATTTTAAGGAATCTGATTTATTAAATGTTCCCATGAACCAGCAAGGTTTACGAATACAAATATTTGTGCATCTTTTCATTTAGTTAGTCATTTAGTGCTAAGCCTTCCTTGAGATACCTGGTTAATAAAACTGACAAAGTCAACTTTAAAAAACCCATTATATGGGATGAAACAGACAATGAAGATGTATTCCAGCAAATTATAACATGTTCTGTGTAGTGGAGGTGGCTTGATATGGAACAAAGCAGCTGGATAGAGAGGTGCTTCTGAGGTATTGCTGAAGACTTCTTGGAGAATCTAACACTGAATTTTAAATAAAATCTTTACCCCACACTTCACTCCATGCCAATGTGGTATACCAAATATAAAATTACAGTTATTTAATGTGCACATCCAGAGGAAGATCCATTCCCGAGTTTTGTAATCAGCCAGTAGCCCCTGTGGACCTACTGAATCCCATCACCAAATTCTCCTTCACATTCCTAAGTCACCCCCTGAGTCTGTCCAGTCTACATGATTCAGGTGACATTCTTGACATGATTTCTCTTGTTGCCATGTAAGGTTCCAGGGAGATAAGTTCCTGAGGTACTTATAGCTTATTTTGGGAGTAGACTTTTCTTTTTTCAGAAGAAACAAACATTTGTAACATACAAGCCTCAAAATTCAATTGTCTTAACACATTTAAAACATTTGGTTAGTTTTTTTTTTTTTTTAAAGATTTATTTATTTCAAAGAGGTACAGAGAGAGAGAGAGGTCTTCCATACACTGGTCCACTCCCCAAACAGCCACAATGGCTCAAGCTGAGCTGATCTGAATCCAGGAGCCAGGAGCCTCTTCTGGGTCTCTCACATGGGTGCAGGGGCCCAAGGATCTGGGCCATTTTCTACTGCTTTCCCAAGCCATAGCAGAGAACTGGATCAAAAGAGGAGCAGCTGTGACATGAAGAGGGGCCCAAATGGGATGCAGGAGCTGCAAGCCAGGGCTTTTAACCCACTGCGCCTTACCGCTGGCCCCTGTTAAGTTTTAGGACCTTTCTAAAGTGTAGTTCAGTCTTCTCGTTGGGGAATTTCAGTTCTCTGCTGGTGCATCTACGTGTACCCGGTTGACAAATGATGTAAGAGGGCAGAAGATCATGGGAGAAGTTTCTACGGGCCAGGCATGGAACCACTGTGCGTCAATTTTGCCCAAATGCCATGGCATGGAATTCAGTTACATCTGGGAATATAGTCGACTATCTTCCCTGAAAAAAGACAGGTTTTGGTAAGTCAATAGTTTCTCTCTCTCTTTCTCTCTCTCTCTCTATTTCTCTCTTTCTTTCTCTCTCTCTCTCTCTCTCTCTCTATATATATATATATGTGTGTGTGTGTGTGTGTGTGTGTGTGTGTGTATTACTCTTCACTCTTTCCAACAGAAAGAATCTACCCATCCCCAACCCAAGTGAGACCACGTTTTGCCCCATTTTTTTAAAGGATTTATTTTATTTATTTGAAAGACAGAGTTAGAAAGCAAGGTAGAGACAGCAAGAGAGGTCTTCCATCCGCTGGTTCACTCCCCAGATGGCTGCAACGGCCGGAGCTGCGCTGATCTGAAGTCAGGAGCCAGGAGCTTCTTCCAGGTCTCCCACGTGAGTGCAGCGGCCCAAGGACTTGGGCCATCTTCTACTGCTTTCCCAGGCCATAGCAGAGAGCTGGATCAGAAGAGGAGCAGCTGGGACTAGAACCGGCGCCTAAATGGGGTGCTGGTACTTCAGGCCAGGGCATTAACCTGCTGAGCCACAGTGCTGGGCCCCGCTTTGCCCCATATAATCACAGATCTAGCTCCAAGTCTAGGATTTCCAGCTCATGTCACTGTGGCTGTCTTGGGTCCAATCAGTACTGACCTCATGAGCATGAGAACTTTACAGTTGCACAGGGTGACTCACTCAGATGGGCCCCAGCAATTGGTTTAATGTTCCATTATCATTGTCTTGAAATGACTAACGATTTTATCTTTGAACTTGTGTTTTTGAAGTGATATCTGTGAGGGTAATGGGGAACAATGTGAGAGCAGATGTGTACAACACCTGTGCCCCCTGTCCTTGCTACCCCAGGCACGTAGAGCATTTGTCATGCCCCATGAATGCAGAGTTCCAGTAGACCTATGAGGCCTTGGAGTTGAGCGTATCTTAACCATGTCATATATACCACTAAGGTACAGGTCTCTGACAGTACTGAGAATCTACATTTTCATTTGAACGAAAATATGATTTGAATACTCAAAAAAGGACAATTGTGTTCTAAGAAACACAAAATACCAAATAATCTCATTGTATTCTTTTTCTTGTGCTATCTTTCCCTGTAGTAAGCCATTAGTTACACTAAAATTATGTCACAGAAAGAAAGGGAATAATAGAGCAGTATAATTCCTTCTCCTTTTATTCCTTTCTTACTCATCAGTAAGCTAATGGTAGAGACTAGTGCTAGAAGGTGCACACATTAAGAAGCAAAATGAAAGCAGTTGAATTAGTTGTAACATTGCTATGTTCTGGGAAGAACAAAATACATATGTATGTACAAGCCACAAAATAAGAATTGTGTCATTTCAGTAATTATGCTTTATATTTGCATTCAAAACTAGCATTGCACAATATAAAGATGAACAGTAAAATTAAATCTTTCTTTATTTAGAATGGCATTAAATTGCAAATACAGTACACGATGACAAGTCAAAACACACGTGCAAGAAAGGAACAAGCTTGACATTTTAGTACTTTTAATGGCTGGCACATTTTCTATGCTTTTTTGAACAAGGAGTCCTACATTTTCCTTCTGTACTGGACCCTACAAGTTACATACATAGTTGGCCCTGTCTGGTGATCTGTGTCATCTGCTTGGTCTAACTATAGTACAAGCTTCCATTGAGAAAAGGAAAGAATAAGGTACACACAGTAGTCAATGACCCTTAGAAATTATTCAATCTGTCTGGATAGGTACTGTGACTACCCAAGCTGTAGCCTCTTGTCTGTTCTCTGAGAATTTCTTCTCCCTTAATCATTATCTTTCATGACAATATCTGAGAAGATTGTTAAGAAACATCTTCTCCTTATGGGTTGTGCAGCTTTCACGTCTCTCTTCCAAATGGTTGTTTTAAGGTTTTTTTTTTTTTTTTTTTTTTTTTTTTAGTCCTAGTTCAGTTTTTTTTTTTTTTGTCATTGTAATTTCTTCAAAAATTCCTTCATCAGTTTCTGGTCTTCTGATCTGTTTGCTTCCAATTCGCTCCATGTGTCAAGATTTTTGTTAGCCACAGTTATGAAGTCTGCCTACTCTTTGTCTCCTAGACCTCATGTTTTTTCTTCTATTTACCAGCAGATACCCTGTAGCTATCTAAAACAATATGCTATGTGGAAAAGTAGCCCCCTAATCTGATGTTTACTAAAGGGCTGAGTTATGCAAGAAATCCTGCTGACCGATTGACACTCAAGGCCAATTTTTATTCCAGTTCCAAAATCAATCAACTTTGCAACCATGAAAGACCCTTGTTCACTAAACTTTTTTCTCTCCATTCTCTGTTTGGACATCAGCCCAAATTCACCTATGTGCAACTCTTTCTTGCTTTAAGTTGTGAGCAACACATGATCCCTCTGACAGTTCCAACTAGTTCCCCTAGAGCTACACATACAGTAGATATGTGGATATGTGGTCTGTTACCCAGGATCCCTCCTGACAACTATACTGTAAATTTACTGAGGTACAACAGCACATCCCAGACACCCAGCCTGCTATGTATATCCTTACTTCCTGCTGGCAATTCGTTCCATCAATGCCTCTTATTTCTGAGTATTGTTACAATAGTAGCAAATATCAAAGTATAATTTCTGTACTTATCAAGGTGGAATAACTACTACAATTAAACAAAATATTAAAATCTCAATGCCTTAATATATTAAGTTTATTTCTGCTCACCTAACATATTACTGTGAGTTTATGATGAATGACATACAATTCAGTGATTAAGAGAACCAGGCTTATTCCACTTTAAATTATTTTATTTTGTCTTACCAAAATGGATATTTTGGAAAATCTTGATTTGAAATAACTTAAAACAATTTAAGAGCTTTTTTTAATAGTTTAATTTATCACAGAACTTGGATTTAATGGTTGTCACACTTGAAGACCCCTCACATTTAGAGGTAGAACCAGATGGAGGAAATACAGATTTTTCAGCAGTAAAAAAAAAAAAAAAAAAAATCAGGACACTCAGTTTTCAGTCTTGTTTACCAATGAATGCACAGATTCTGTCAAAATTTTACTTGTAAATTTAAATTTTCAGTCTCTCTTATGTCAATTAGTAGTTTTTATAAAGTAATCAAAGGATTGACTGTTTTAACAAATGCACTTCAAACCCATGAACTATTTTTAAGCACATTAAAAAAATTCTGTTTTAAAATATTCTAAGCTATCAGAATATGAAAAGTGTTTTTTAAAGATTTGTTTATTTATTTGAAAGGCAGAGTTGCAGAGATTCAGAGGCAGAGAGAGAAAGAGAGAGAGAGAGAGAGAGAGAAAGGTCTTCCATCCACTGATTTACTCCCCAGGTAACCTCAAGGGCCGGAGTTGCACCAATCCGAAGCCAGGAGCCTGGAGCTTCTTCCGGGTCTCCCACGTGGGTGCAGGGGCCCAAGGACTTGGGCCATCTTCTACTGCTTTCCCAGGCCATAGCAGAGAGCTGGATTGGAAGTGGGGCAGCAGGGACTCGAACAAGCACCTGTAGGGGATGCCAGCACTGCAGGCAGCAGCTTTACCCGCTACACCATGGTACAATCCCCAAAAAGTGTTTTTAAAGATGGTAAATTTATTGACATTGTTTCAAGTACCAAAAAAATTACTGTAGAAATAATTTCAAATATCCTTTTTCAAAATACACCCTCCAAGCATACGATTATTTTAAGAAGTAATTACTATTTCATTCATTGTTAAAATGTTACCTCTCCCATAAAGGGATTGATTACTCTGTTTTTACATGCTTTTCTTAGCCACTATAAGTCACTGGTTGTCACAGAAAATGTCCCAAATCATAAGCTGTTAGTCAAGGGAGTCCTTGGATGTAGCCATATGGCTAAGAGGAAGAAGGAAAGGGGTGAAGAATAAGTCTAGAGGGACCAAGGAAAGATCATGACTCACCCATCAGCCACTCAGTCACACCTGTGTGAGCTAGAGGAGAGTGAAGTGAATGAACGAATTAGTGTACCATCGTCAAGCTCTCCAGTTATGGAACGCCTGCATTTCCCTCAGAAAATCTCGTATTGCCATATGTGACAAGATTCTTGGAGTGTCTCATGGGGCCTCCTCTCTCAACAAATTGACAAATGAAACATATGGCATATGAAGACAAATTGTTGTTTTTATTAAGAAATTGAGGTTAAAGAGTGTGGTATAAAAGGAGAGTCAATGAGGCCTGCTAAGAGAACCCAAAAATTCTGGTGTTGCTAGCCAAAAACAGGCTTTCCCAAGGGCTAAGACGGCTGAGCTGAGGGGTAGAAAGACTGAGCTGGAGGGGTAGAAAGTCCAAGAATATGCATAGGATATGTTCTAGGAGGAACAAGGTGTGTGAAAACAATGTTTCCGTCTACAAAAGATCACTCAAACAGATCTAGTGAGAGTACCAGAGTCAATTCACATATTAAATATCAGTAAAGCTTAACGTTATTTTTATAGATAAAAATTAATTCAGCCATCCCTAAGTATTCTCAAGGGATTGGTTGTAGGAACCCTGCATATTTCAAAAATTCACATGCTCAATCAATTCCCTTATATAAAATGACATAGTATTTGTATGTAACCTACAAACATCCTACTAGATTCTTTAAATTATTTCTGGATTACCTATAAAACCTAATATACAATGAAAATTGCTGTTATACTGTATTATTTAGGGAATAATAACAAACTGTAACTTCTAATGGTTTTTTTTTTTTCCTTTCATATAAGAGAGATTTCTCTGCAGATCTCTTAGGGTGCACATATAACACTTTTTAAAACATTGAACTAAGGATACAATATTGAACAAGTAATGGCAAATTTAGCCTTTTCTCAGTTCCCAGTTATCTTTCTGGCCAAAAGCAGCAAGAATTTCACACCTTGGTAAAATTTATTTAACACTCTTCTGACTCTTGTTTAGGTACAACGCAAGCAAGTTTTGCTCAGTCCTACTTCCTGCCTTGCTTAAAGTCCAAGTTCCACTGAATACGTTCTCAGGCTCTCTGGGAATAACGCAGCACCAACCTGTCATCAGTGCTCAGCTTGAAGCTGAGTGCTATTGACAGTATGTCAGCCTCATGATGATATATGAAGGCCAACACACTATGTCAATGCACTTAAGTCTGTTCTTTATCTGTTAGGAAGGTTAGAATGACTTATTTTTTATTTGATTGACTCTCAGAAAATCAAGCAAAAGGTTTTAAAAAGAAAAGGGACATGCATCTTACTGTTCAATTTATACAATGAATAAGATTTAAAATTTTTTTTCTATTTATTTGAAAGTAAGGGGATGCTCCTATCTTGTTAGTTCACTACCAAGTGCTTGCAACATCCAAGGCCAGGCCAATCTGAAACCAGGACCTGGGAACTCAATATGGATCTCCTACAGAGGTGGCAGGGACACAGCCACTAGCTGCTCCCCAGGATGTATGCATAATCAAGAAGCTAGAATCCCAAGTAGAGCTGGGACTTGAAACCAGACACTCCAGTATTGGATGCAGGCATCCCAAAAGGTGTCTTTAAGTGCTGTGTCAAATGCCCACCCAGTGAATAGGGTTTTATGTTTCTGCCCAATGGCTTCATAGTAAGAAGGGAATCTGAAGCAATAGAGAGATTAAATGGGAGACAAATGGCATCTGTGTACTCTTCTATCCATTTGTGTCAGAAACTATTTTAAAAACTTTTGCTTGTTTATTATTTATTTGAGAAAGAGGGGGAGAGAGAAGGAGAAAGAGAGAGGGAGCAAGATTTCCCCATCCACTGGTTTGCTCCTCAAATACCCACAAGAGCCAGGGTTGGGGCCAGGCTGAAGCCTGGAGCCAGGAACTCAGACCAGGTCTCCCATGGGTGGCAGGGTACCAAATACTTGAGCCATCCACTGTTGTCTCTAAGAGTACGTATTAGCTGCAAGCTAGAGCTTGAGTATGAAGTCAGGCAGTCTAGTATGGGACAAAGGCATCTTAATTGGCATCTTTACACTTTTATTTATTCTTTGAAAGTCAGAGAACCCTTTCATCTGCTGGTTCATGCCTCAGATTCCTGCAACAAGCTGGGTTTGGGCCAGGGCAATGCCAGGAGTATGGAAGTCAGTCTGGGTCTCGCAGATGGATGGCACAGAAGCAAATACTTGAGCCATTGCCTGCTGCCTCTTGGGGTGCACATTTAAGGAAGCTGGAACCAGGAATGGAATCGGGACCTGAACCCAGGTATTTGGATATGAGATGCAAGCATCATCTAACCCACTAGGTCAAACGCCTGACCTAAAAACCTCTTTTTAAAGAGAACTTTTATTTTAGCATAGATTTAGATTCGCAGGGAAAAATCTTGTAAAGATTGTACAAAAATTTGGCTATGTAATTCAAACGCAGTTCCAAACCTATTTAAAACAATTTTTGTTTGGCTGGTTGCATCAGTTTGCTTTGTATTTTTAAAAATCATGTGCATAATGTTACTTCAACATATCAAAGCAATAATTCCAAGATTTGTGTAAGGCAATACCACTGCCACATCCAGGGATTTAGGTCGTGAAAACACCCTGCTTAGAAAGGATAAGAATTCAGACGACTGACCTCTGGCCTTCTTAAGTAAATCCAGGAGAGTTTAAAGCTGCCCTCTAGGTAAATGTTTTAGGAGCTGATGAGCATTCAGCTTCATTTAAGATACAGCTTGCCAGCAACATACTCAAATGACGGACAATTTCTACTTATGGTTTAATGTGAGTGAACCTGGAGTCCATTGGAGGTGCTTGTCAAACTCAGAGCAATAAAGGAGATACGTGTTGAGGAGAAGACCAATATTTGGAAGATTGTCTTTTGATGAGTTTACCGTAGCTTAGATGCTTGTTACCCATTTACCCAAAGTGCGACTTAATGAATTCAGAATGAAGGAATGTGACTACTCCTTTGCCACTCAAATCCTGTGTCTTTAGAATGTAAGTCCCTGGGTGACAGAGGACCTAACTGCTTATTTTGAAAGCATGTTAGACACATGGTTGTTGCTCAACAGTTATTTGTGTATCAGCTGACTTTGAAGAAACTTGATGGTTCTTACTCTGCTGTATAAAGAGTAAGAAGAGATCATTGAAGAGAGAACCCTCAGGAGGAGGAAATCCATGATCTAGAAAACAGAACCAATGGGGTGTATGTGTGTGTGTGTGAGAGGGGGAGAGGAGAGGAGGAAGAGAGAGTGAAAGAGGGAAGGAGAGAGAGGGAGAGAAAGAAAGATTTATTTTGGGAATTGGCTCCTATGATTATGGAGGCAGAGAATTTTTCCCATCTGCCATCTGTAAGCTGGGGAATCAGGAAACCAGGGTTGTAATTTGAGCTTGGTCAAAAGACCTGAGACCTGGAGTGGAAGTGGCGGCTGGTGTAAGTCCCAGAGTTCAAAGGCCCAAGAACCAGAAGCACCGATGTTTCAGGGCAGGGGAAGATAGATGTCTTAACTCAAGAAGAGAAAGAGAATTTGTCCTTCTTCTGACTTTTTGTTCAATTCGGGTCTTCCAGGGATTGGGGAGGGTGATTGTCTTTACTTAGTCTGCTAATTCAAATGTGACTCTTGTCCAAAAATACCCACACAAAAGTGCTCAGGCATAACGTTTTGCCTGGGTATCCTTAGCATAGGCAAGTTGACACATTAAAAAAAAAAAACATCATAAGCATACTATTTTTTAAAACCTATATTTTAAACCATGTACTGGGGCAGGCTCTGTGGTACAGCAGGTTAAAGCCCCAGCCTACAGAGCCAGCATCCCTTATGGGTGCCAATTCAAGTCCCAGCTGCTCTACTTCCAATCCAGCTCCCTGTCAATGCACCTAATAAAGCAACAGAGGATGGCCCAAGTCCTTATGCCTTGCACCCAAGGGGTGGGAGACCTTGAAGAAGCTCCTGTCTCCAGGCTTCAGATTAGCTCACCTCCGGCCATTGTGGCCATTTGTGGAGAGAACCAGTGGATAGAAGACCTCTCTCTCCCTCTCTCTCACTCTTTCTCTCTCTCTACCTCTCTTTCAAATAAATAAAATAAAAAACTGTATATATGAAATATAATATATATTCAATTTCTTATATTAAAATATGTATTTTTTGCAGGGAAAATACATAACTGGTCCAAGAAGCCAGCAAAAATCAATAGCCTCTACATAGAAAATGGAAAATCATTTCTGAATGGAAACTAGAGCATCCAAATGATGTGCATTTGAGATTGACCACTGGAAGGGGAGATTCAAGATAGAAAGGGGAGAGCAGTGAACAGTCATCACCATAATTACCTAGGATGACCTAGACAGAAACTTGTAGTGAGGGGATAACTTTGGTGTAAAAATTCTTATTGGGGAATTCTCATTATTTGACCTAATGGAATTTCAGGTCTTTGCAAGCTATCCATAGCAAAACAAACATGTTGATATTTCATATAATAATAATTGCTTTTCTTATAAAGGTTTTATTTATTTATTTGAGAGGTAGAGTTGCAAACAGTGAGAGACAGAGAGAAAGGTCTTCCCTCCACTGGTTCACTCCCCAAATGGCTGCAACGGCCAGAGCTGAGCTGATCGAAAACCAGGAGCCAGAAGCTTCTTCTGGGTCTCCCAGGTGGGTGCAGGAGCCCAAGAGCTTGGGCCATCTTCTGCTGCTGTCTCAGGCCACAGCAGAGAGCTGGATCAGAAGAGCAGCAGCCAGGACTAGAACCGGCACCCATATGGGATGCCTGTGCTGCAGGTAGAGGATTAACCTACTGCACCACAGCATCGACCCCAGTAATAATTGTTATTCTTTGGGATCATTGTACTATACTGAAGAGTGTTTTTCAGTTTCTAAATAGCCATCTAATCTCACAGTGTCCCTTAGAGCCATTAGTTCCCTTTAATTTACAGACATTTGATAATATTTAGTATTTCTTATTTCTTTTAAAATGTTTATTTATTCATTTTATTTATTTGAAAGGGTATGGTCAGTGTCTTTCATCAGCTGGCTCACTTCACAAATTCCTTCAAGAACATGGCTGAGCCAGGCCACAGCCAGGAGCCAGGAGCCAGGAGCCAGGAACTCAGTCTGAGATTCCCACATGGCTGGCCGGTACTCAAGTACTTGAGCAATCATCTTATGCCTCCTAGTTGCATTCACAGGACCCTGGATCAGAAGCAGAAGTGGAACTCAGTCCAAGCACTTTGAATGGGATGTGGGTGTCCCAAGTGGAGGCTTAACTAACTCTGCCACAACACCTGCACCAGTGTTCAGTATTTCTTGAGCATTTACTATGTGCTCAGCAGAGTGATAAGTACTTTTTAAAACAACCTTATATTGCTGGTAGCATTGCAATCATTGTAATGAGGAGGAGGAACTGGATCTTTGAGAAAAGTTAAGAAACTTGCCCGTCCTAACATTTCTAATATGATTGGATTCAACCCAGATTTGGTTGATTTTAGAGCCTGCATGCTTGACCACTACGTTACTCTCTTACAAAGTGGAATAAGAGTAATTTATTACCTTGCTATTTACGCTGCCTCGTTACTTTTCAATAAGCAATGTAGTTTAAACAAAATGTTCCGTAATCATGATAGAAGGACTGAGTTGGGGTCTGTAACTTTAGAACCAAGGTTTTCTTTTACTTCATTGGAATGCTCTGTGCTATGCTCTTCTTGAGTACTTAGCACTGTCAATGACATATAAACTTTCCTTCAAGGATCTCATATTCTTAAGAATGAGAATATGACTATATGAGGGAATCTTCATCTTATGGAAAATATGCATCAACTTTTAATTCTATTTCCATCAACTTTTTGAAGGCTTTGTTATATATAATAAATTACATGTCCTAAAACCTGTATGATAAACTTGCAGGTGAGCTGGCAAGTTATGACAATGTTAAGAGAGAGACAGACTGTGTGCTTCATGGGTAGGCAAAGTATTATAGAGGTGGAAGTTGAAGGATTCCATAAACACTGAGAAGGATTTTGGCAAATATAGCATTGGGATAATTATCTTCTTCTTTTTTTTTTTTTTTTTTTTTTTTTTTTGGACAGGCAGAGTTAGACAGTGAGAGAGAGAACAAGGAGAAGGTCTTCCTTTTTCCATTGGTTCACCCCCTAAATGGCCAGTACGGTGGCGCATTGTGGGCAGCATGCTGTGCCGATCTGAAGCCAGGAGCCAGGAGCTTCCTCCTGGTCTCCCATGTGGGTGCAGGGCCCAAGAACTTGGGTCATCCTCCACTGCCTTCCTGGGCCACAGCAGAGAGCTGGACTGGAAGAGGAGCAATCAGGACAGAATCTGGCGCCCTGGCTGGGACTAGAACCTGGGGTGCCGGCGCCGCAAGCAGAGGATTAGCCTATTGAGCCGCGGCGCTGGCTAATTATCTACTTCTACACCTACTTTTCTCCTACAAGAAAGAAAGTGAACACTGGTTATAAGGTTGAAATTATCACTGATTTGTAGCAGTGACAAAAAGGTATAGCAATTAAACCAGTTTAAATGAAATGTCCAATTCTTACTGGAGAACAGTGAGAGAAACTGAACATTCAAAACAGATTAAACAAAGCCTTGAAGGGCTGGCCAAAACTTTTTCTGTGTAGGACCAGGGAACTGATTCCCCGCTCCCCATTCACTAGGTGTAAAATACTAGGTAAGCTTTTAACTTCTTGCTAAGCTATGCTTTTCCACTCATACATGTCATGTTTTTGTGAGTACTGTATTATTACTAATATAATACAGCATGCCACACACTGAGTGACTGCTTAATAAATGGTAGCTAGTATCATTTCAGACAATGAAGCGTCATTTTAGAGTTTTTGATGATTAAAGTTTTAAATCAAGCAGGATTTCCCATGAAACAATTTTAGAGAAAATGAGATGGAAAGAACAATAGAAGTGATTTTAAGACAAAGGCTAGCCCTGTGGAAACCTTGTTCCTTAGACAGGTCAGCATTGAGGGGGAGTGATGGATTCAGAATTAGAAGATTATTGCAATTATACTGTTGGAAGTAAAAGTAAAATTGAAGTTCTGGATGGAGAGAGGGTTTGTTGCAGTGGAAGAGTTGTAGGCAAGTTCATGGGCAAAGAGGGGAAGGGTCAAGGCTGAAATTCTAATGAATCTGGACACTGTGCTCATTTTGCC
This sequence comes from Lepus europaeus, assembly GCF_033115175.1. NCBI lineage: Eukaryota > Metazoa > Chordata > Mammalia > Lagomorpha > Leporidae > Lepus > Lepus europaeus. The sequence continues at coordinate 157,573,668 of NC_084827.1, forward strand.
AAGTTGGAGGAGAGCCGTGATGGAGAAGCATAGGTTAGGAGAATTGAAGAAAGCAAAGTATCTTAAATTCATTATATGTGAGAGCACTCAACAGAGTAGAAAGTGTTGAGTAAATAGCACCTAAATTTTAAAGTCCAGGAGAAAAATGTGAGGCAGATTCTGAAATTCTGTAAATTATAAGGAACGGCCAGTGTTTCCTGAGGGTAGGGGAAATGGAGGCAGAAAGAAAGAAGAAAAGGAGGCCAGCGCTGCGGCTCACTAGGCTAATCCTCCACCTTGCAGCGCCGGCACACCGGGTTCTAGTCCTGGTTGGGGCACTGATCCTGTCCCGGTTGCCCCTCTTCCAGGCCAGCTCTCTGCTGTGGCCAGGGAGTGCAGTGGAGGATGGCCCAAGTCCTTGGGCCCTGCACCCCATGGGAGACCAGGAGAAGCACCTGGCTCCTGCCATCGGATCAGCGCGGTGCGCCGGCCGCAGCGCGCCTACCGCGGTGGCCATTGGAGGGTGAACCAATGGCAAAAGGAAGACCTTTCTCTCTGTCTCTCTCTCACTGTCCACTCTGCCTGTCAAAAAAAAAAAAAAAAAAAAAAGAAGAAGAAGAAGAAGAAAAGGAAAACAGGCCATAAAGTGACGTGTCTGGATATGTGAACATCAAAGGAAGAGAAATGAAATAGTAGGTATGGGTTACGGACCTGGGGATCCAAGAGTCAGTCACTTTCTTTTCTTCCCCTAGTAAGTAGATATGAGGATGCCAAGCAAAAGTTCAGTCTCTGATAATAACTAAGTATTGTGCTATTTTTGGAAGAAATCCAAACTCATTGAAGGGGAATGAGTAATGAAACAGGATCAGAAAATGCTGATTCTACTCAACATTTAGTTTGCAACAACTATAAGTGAGGAAGTTTGTGACAATTATAAAGAAGGACTAATAGATGAAGTAGAAGTCTTATAGGACGTAGTTGGGAAAAAGGAAGTCTTTCATTGTGGGAAATGGAAACAAGATAGAATCAGATTTGAGAAGTGGTGTCAGGAATTTTAGGTCTCAGCTGGTGTGACTAATGGGAAGTAGAGGTAGAAGTAGATTCACAGACCTCTGAAGATCCTGAAAGACATTTCTAGGCAGCTGTCACCAGGAAAGGAAAGCCTCTCCACAGACATGGGCACACATCGTCAGCATCTACAACAGAATGCTTCCTGGTGTTTGAAGCATCCACTCGAGGAAGTGACCAGGTTTCACTCTTGCAAATTTTGATTTTAGAGGTTACTTACAGAATTGGAGAGAAGTGGAGATTGTTTATAGGATGTGGGTGCCAAAACAACCTGTATCTAGGAGCTTCCTTCTCTGTTGGAAAGTGAATGACTGCTTGAAAGAACTAATATTTCATTTCTTCACTTCAGCAAATGGAATACAGTGATATCCTTAACTAACTGTAACATCTTAAAGAGACTCCTGAATCATCAAGAAATAATTAGTCGTTGTGTATTTATTTCCTGTTCTTCAGTGATTACTTCACATGCCACCTCTTTCAAGAAAGCTTTTGTATGGATGCTTGGAGTAGATTGCAGTAGGCATAGTTGGTGTCTCCCCAATTTATTTTACATCAGGCTTGTTGTCTTCTAGCCACATGCTTTGGGAGGAACCAGTTCATCTTTCCTTAGATTGTGCCCTGATTAACTGATGCCAATCTGGTGTCCCAAGCATGGGTTCCCTTGTGGTAGAGATTTGTTTAAGGATGGGTCATGCGAAACTGGGCTTAGGCCAACTTAACACGTGGAATTCCCCTGGTCAGAGGGATTGGTTGAGGCTCAGCACAGGACTTACAGGGTCCAGTTAGAAGGACACACAAGACTCTTGTTGATGTTTGGGGCAAGAAATTGAATGAATCAACCATTCCCTCTTTCACTCTCTCTTTCTCTCATCCCTACCCTGCATGTAACTACTTGGTTAACCAACCTTGGAATAAATTTGCCACAATAGAAAGAAAATTGCTCCTTGGTGAATATCACAGAGCTGCTAGATCAAGCCTTGCTTTTGAGTTTCTTTTTAAGATTTATTTATTTACTTGAAAGTCAGAGTTACACAAGAGAAGGAGAGGCACAGAGAGAGAGAGGTCTTCCATCCGCTGGTTCACTCCCCAGTTGGCTGCAATGGCTGGAGCTGCGCTGACCCAAAGCCAGGAGCCAGGAGCCTCTTCCGGGGTCTCCCATGAGGGTGCAGGGGCCTTGGGCCATCTTCCACTGCTTTTCCAGGCCACAGAAGGGAGTTGGATTGGAAGTGGAGCAGCCGGGACTGGAACTGGTGCCCATATGGAATGCCGGCACTGAAGGCAGCTGCTTTATCGCTATATAACTGTGCCAGCACCATTGAGTTTCTATATCAATGAAATACCTTGTGTCAATTAAGTATCATAACTGAGAAAACTTTCTGAATTGCATTTAATACTCACCTACTAAATATTTTACTTTTACCATTTATTTCAGTCTTGCCATGTGCTGTCTCACACTGAATTTGCTGGCCTACATTTCTTATCTTTCCTCACAGATTTTGAGCTCCTTGAGGGCAAGGACTACATTTACATATTTTCATGTTTCTCCTAGCTTTCAGAATATAGATTTGCATATAGCAGTACTTATAAATATTTGTAGAATGAATAAATCAAACTCGTGAACTTGATCATTTGAGCTCATTAGCACCATGCTGTAGTTAATACACATTAGTAAGTATAAAACCATTGAATAAATTGAATATGAAAATGTTGTTCATTTATTGCTTGATTTTATTTGATGTTTACTTGTTTCTCTTCTTGACTATAGGAAATACTCTAACAACGCCTTCTGTTTTGTACTTTCTTCCCTAGAGGCAACAGTTATTCCTAAGGTGTCATGACAGATCATCTAAAGTTCTAAAGATTAGGAAAAATAATCAAGCCTTAGGAGTTCTCTTTATGTAATTCTCACCAACGCTGGGCATCTTGACATTTTTCATTGACTAATACAACCTTACCTTGGGTAAAAGAGAGATTTACACTAGTATTTGGATACCTTGAAGAAGATGGCCAAAGGACAAAAGAAACCTGCCTTACTTTTTTTTTTTTTAATTTATTTAGCAGATAGAGTTAAGACAGAGAGAGAGAGAGAGAGAGAGAAAGGTCTTCCCTCCATTGGTTCACCCCTCAAATGGCTGCCACGGCTGGAGCTGCACTGATCCGAAGCCAGGAACCAGGTGCTTCCTTCTGATCTCCCATGCAGGTGCAGGGCCCAAGCACCTGGGCCATCCTCCACTGCCCTCCCGGGCCACAGCAGAGAGCTGGACTGGAAGAGAAGCAACCAGGACTAGAACCCAGCGCCCATACTTTTAATCCAAGTCTAACACTTACTATAGTTGATCTTAATATTCTGCAAGTATATTTTACCAGAATAACCTTACATATCATATATATTTGTATTCACAGGATTATTTCATTTCTCTTGGTCTCAGTTTTCTTATATAAAAAATGGGGATGATTATAATATTCATTTTACAAGATTATTATAAAAAGTCAATAAAATCGAAGTACTTGGATTAATATACAATATAATAAAGCACAATATGCTTTTCTTTTCCTTCTTATTCGATAATATTATTGTGGTATTATTGTTATTACCATGCAGATGAGGAAATAACTGTAAGTTTTTTATGTAAAAATTAGTTTTTCTACAATGACATGCAATAAGACATATTTGCTGCTTCATAATAAAAAAATCTTACCAGCTATCTGCTGGAAATAAAACCTACTGGGCTCTTTTTCAGATTACATGCCCATGCAAAAATATGCATGGATATGATAAAATTACCAAGGAGACTTACTCTATAAAAAGTATGTTAAGAAGTTATTGAAAACAAAATAATTCCATAAGTCAAAGTACTTTTAAAATAAGGTACATACGTGGCCTTTAAAATGAATTTATTAATAAAAGGTAGGTTTAAAAATAATCTTATTTTCATTTTTATGCACTGTTTAGTAAATTAATTTAAAATTACAGAATTACTTTTTATTGAATTTTCATTGAGTAATTGTAGTACATTCACATGCTAATGTAAGATATAATATGGAATGAGCCCTTGAACACTTGCTCACTTTCTCCAAATTATAACATTTTGCAAAATCATACTTTAATGTCACAAAGATCTTGACATTGATACCATGCACCAGTATTATTCAGACTTCCCAGTTTTATTGTTACTCATGTGTGAGTATGTGTGCATATATGTGCATGTTTTCTTTCTTTCTTTCTTTTTTTTTTTTAACAGGCAGAGTGGACAGTGAGAGAGACAGAGACAGAGAGAAAGGTTCTTCCTTTGCCATTGGTTCACCCTCCAATGGCCGCTGCGGCCAGCACACTGCGGCCGGCGCACCGCGCTGATCCGATGGCAGGAGCCAGGTGTTTATCCTGGTCTCCCATGGGGTGCAGGGCCCAAGCACTTGGGCCATCCTCCACTGCACTCTCAGACCACAGCAGAGAGCTGGCCTGGAAGAGGGGCAATCGGGACAGAATCCGGCACCCCGACTGGGACTAGAACCCGGTGTGCCGGCGCCGCAAGGCAGAGGATCAGCCTGTTGAGCCACGGCGCCGGCCATATATGTGCATGTTTTCAAATGTGTGTGTGAAATTCTTCAGTTTTTATCACTTGTGTTCCTTCCTGTATCTATCACCACAATCAAGAAATAAGAGTTCTAACTCCACACCCACCTCCCTGCGTCCTTCTCATATTTACTCTTTGAACAAAAATTGTTTTAAAACAAACAAACCCAGAAAACCTTATGAATCAAACCCGTATTTCCAGTACTCTCTTACAAAGTACCATGTTCATTTGCTAAAAGTCATACCCTTCTGATACAAATTTCCTGAAGCAACACCCATTAGCAGTTTCATCTGACTACTTTTAGGAATGGACATAGATGTTTCTAACACCGCTAGCACATATTTATCTCTCTGTCTAGAGTAGAGTTGAGAATATGAGTTCTCCTTCACTTATTTACCCTACACTCAATTATAATTTATTTGACTTACAGGGATTTAGTCATTATTATTAAGATCAAATCTGTGACCTGCTATGCAGCTGAGTCACCCCCAGTTCTAATTTAACCTCTTACATGTTGCAGTTTACCCATGTTTATTAGATGTCCATGACATTAAGATATATTTACAGACAATATTAAAATATAAACACACATTGTGTTTTACTCATATCTTAGATATAAAAGATAACTAAGTGTATTAGATGCAAAATGCAAAATGTTTAAAAATTAGATAAGTCATGTTCTCTAATATTATGTCAGAAATGCCTACTAGCAAGTACATCAATCAAGGAATAAGAAATTAAAGAAAACTGGAAATTTAGGGCAACAAAGGGAAAACATAAAATGATGAGATTAGAAAGTTTTCTATGCACACTTTAAATAATCTCAGTGCAAAGAGACCCGGCACTCAGGAAGTGCTTGGAGATACTTGACCTAGCTGTGTTCCCTTCCTAGTCATCAGCTCTGTCAGCTGAGCAGGCCTCTAGAGGCTTTCTCACCAGGAAATGGAAATAAGCCCATTATTTGTAAGAGATTAAATATTGATCATGATTTTATATTTATTTCATATTAAAATCTATATGTAAGTGCTTCGTTATTGAGTTCAGTTTCTGTATGGTTGTTCAATACAAAAAGCAACACAATAGAATTTACTTCTACTGAGAATATAAAAACATGAATACTGCATCATATAAAATGATGACGATGATTCTCTGAGTGAGATTTATGTGTAACCAGAAAATAAATGTTGGTAAGTGAATAGTGACATGATGAAATATTGGAGACAATGCAACTGAGAGGAAATTGACCATGGGTGCTAAAGTCAGATTATAAAATTTCCTGCCTCTGCCACTAAACAAACACTCAAACTTTCTGGGTCTCAGCTTCTTCATTTGAAAAATAACGCTAATAATAGAATCCACTTTCTGGGGTTGTTTTACAGTTTAAATTACTTGACACTTGTATTGCACTTAACAGATTCCCAAGTATATTATAATTGTCCAATAAATGTGAATTGTTACTAAGCAAGATGCATTTCCAACAGTACTCTTCAACTTTTATCCTAAGTACCCTATTACCTAAAATTATATTAGAAAACTCAGCATTTACAATGGCTAAAACAGCAACCTAAAAGATCTTAGAGTAATCCTCTAAAAATTAGCAGATTTTGCCATTAGAACTACTACTGCTTTATCACAAGACTTAGCAGCAACATGACTGGCTATGTAGAATAAATTTATAGTGAAACTCGTATAAATGTTTGCTAACTGAAGATGCACACTCACACATACACACAACACACATACTGAGAAGGAGCAGTCTCTGGAGATTTCAAAGTGCTGCGTGATTTTACAAGTAAAGATTGAATGTAGAGGGAATACTTGTGTAGAGTGAGTATATAGGCTGTTCGCCTTGCATGATATTTCATTTACCCTTCTTTTATTTCTTCTGTCATAATTCCTCTACTCGACACTTCCCAGCACCTTGCTATCCGTTATTGCTTATTTATCATATACCATATTTAATACCAAGCATGACATTGTATTGATCAACCCATTATGTCTTTTCAGCTTGTCTGTCTACTGAGTTTTGATGGGTTTACACATTAGCTCTTTTGAAGGATGCTGTAATTTGATTCAAACTCTCCTGGTGAATACAACTTCTTTTTAAATTTTTAACTGATACATACAGATTATACAGGAATGTATTAGGCACTTATTGCTTTAATTCTTTCTGAGCAAGTAACTATAGATATTGATTATACCCACTAACCAATCCTTCTTATTCTCCTTTGTAAGCTTTCGATCCTCTGCCTGTCTCTTACATTTTTTTTCCTTCACAATTCTATCCTACATTCTCTTCAGTGCTCAGTCTTCATGATCTACTAGGAAAATCTCTTGTTCAATAGCTGCAATTGCAAACTAGCTATTATTCAGTGGCTCCAAAATATAAGTCCCCATGTTAGATCTTTAGATTGAATATTTCTAATTGGACGTAGGATTCCTCCACACAGAGGGGCTACTGACATCAACATTCAACACAGCCATAGTGAACTAATGATTTTCCCAAACCTTCTAGGACCTATTGCAGAGAACACCTGTGAATTATCTTTCACTCTTCACTTACTCTGCACAGTTAATCCATCATCAGTTCCTGATGAATCCATTTTAAAAAAAATATTTATTTCCGGCCGGAGCCGCGGCTCACTAGGCTAATCCTCCACCTTGCAGCGCCGGCACACCGGGTTCTAGTCCCGGTTGGGGCACCGATCCTGTCCCGGTTGCCCCTCTTCCAAGCCAGCTCTCTGCTGTGGCCAGGGAGTGCAGTGGAGGATGGCCCAAGTCCTCGGGCCCTGCACCCCATGGGAGACCAGGATAAACACCTGGCTCCTGCCATCGGATCAGCGTGATGCGCCGGCCGCAGCGGCCATTGGAGGGTGAACCAATGGCAAAAGGAAGACCTTTCTCTCTGTCTCTCTCTCACTGTCCACTCTGCCTGTCAAAAATAAAAAAAAAATAAAAAAAATATTTATTTCCTTTGTTTGAAAGACAGAGCTACAGAGGGAGAGACAGAGATCTTCCATCTACTTGTTCACTACTCAAATGGTTGCATCAGCTGGGGCTAAACCAGGCTAAAGCCATGAGCCAGGAGCCTCTTTCAGGTCTCCCACGCAGATGTGGGGGCCCAAGCACTTGGGCTGTCCTCTACTGCCCTCCCAGACATGTCAGTAGGGAGCTAGAATGGAAGTGGAGCAACTGGGACATGAACCAGCATCCATATGTGGTGCCTGTGTAGCAGTCTGGTGCCCTACCCACTATGCCACAATGCTGCCCCCCTAAATGAATCCATTTTATAAATAACTTTCAAATCAGTCCTTTTCTCTCCATCTCTATCGCCAGGAGCTTATGCCAGACCACCATTAACGTTTACTAAGATGATTGTAAATCTTCCTAAGTGGTTTCCTTCTCTAGGACATTCTCCTGGATGTTGTCAATGCAAGATTTCTTAAGTGTGACAATGACATTGCTCTTCCATTTAATGCTTTTCAGTAAATTCTTACTCAGAGAATCAAAACTCTCTATTGTGATTCTTAAGGTCCTTTATGACCTTTTAGCATCCTAGAAGTCAACTATTTAATGTCAAAAATATAAGTTTTGAGACTACATGACTGCATTTAATTTTTAAAAAATTTCCATTCATTTGAACAGAAAAGAGGGGGAGAGAGAAAAAGAGAGAGAGAGAGAGAGAGAGAAATTGTCTTCCATCTGCTGGTTCACTCACCAAATGCCTGCAACAGCTGTGGCTAGACTAAGCCAAAGTCTGGAACTCAGCACCTGGCCTCTCATGCTGGTGTCTCCCAGGGTGAACATCAGTAGGAAGCTGGATTAGTAGGAAGTGACGCAGGGATTTGAACTCAGGCACTCAAATACAAACTACAAGTAGTCCGAGTGGTGTCTCATCAACTATGCTAAATGCCTACTCCTAAAATCTTCACTGTCCATTCGTTCATTTTTGAGCAGCCATGGTTTGTTTGCCTGGCACAGTTCTTTCTTCTGTGAATACACAGCAGTGAAGAACACCGGAAAACCTGCCCTTCCGGAGCTTTCATGCTACGAACTTAAGATGAAGCATTAACGAACTATAGAAATGATCCCTGAAAGTACAGTCTTAAGATAAAGCATTAATAGTAGAACAAACCTAACAGGGAAGGCCCTCCCATATCTGTTGGGGCATATTCTAAGAACCCAACAGATGCTTGAAACTGGTAATAGTATCAAACCCTATGAATACTCTATTTATTCATATATATAATATATATTTATGATAAAGTTAGTTTATAAATATCCCCAAAAGTGATTGACAACAACTTAATAAAACAGAATAAATATAACAATATATTGTAAAGAAATTGCCACCATCACTGCTCCTGCAGTTTGGGCCATTATTAAGTAGAATAAGCATTACTTGAACACGAGTACTGTGATTCCCAGTAGCCAGTCTGATCCCTAAGAAGCCTATCAAATGACTACAGGAAGGTAGTGTGCACACTGTGAATACAAAGAACCAGGGAATGATTCATGTCCTGGCTGAGTGGGACGGATTGGGATGCTGTGAGAATAAATTCTGCTACTCAGAATGGTACACAATTTAAAACTTATGAATTGTTCATTTCTCAAATTTTCTATTTTGTTTTTGGACCATTTTGAGCCTTAAAACCATGTTTGATAGTTGAAGCCATGGAATGGAAAACCATGGATAAGGGGGAGATAATGTATTGCATGTTAGATAATGATAAAGCAACCCAAAGCATATTTTGTGGCATTCAGAGAGATAGAAAAAAGAGTAATCCTCCAAAGCAGAAGAGTATTAAATAGCCTTTCTCTCCTACCAAGATCATCTCAGAGCTAGATGTTTTTGAGGGATTTACATTTAAATTTCTTGTTTATTTCACTATCTAAATCTCTACCTACTATATAGAGAAGAGGCTATGAGGTAATATGAGTGGAAGCAGGAAGAGTTAAGAGACAATTTGTAATCACACAAGGTAGAGCTAAAATTACAGTTGTGACAGTGGAAGTGGTGAACAACAGTTTGCCAATGAGCTTAATTCCAATGTAGAGCCCACAAGTCTTCCCTCTGGATTTGAGGATAGGAAGAAAGGAAGCATCAAGAATGATGTCAAGGTTTTGACTTAAGAAATTGCAAATGGTGGAGACATAAAATGGTATGGGAAGGAATGAGAACGATCCTGTCTGGAGTTCAGAAAGGCAAGTGAAGAATTTATTATTTTTCAGATGCCTGCTAGAGTTCCAACTGGAAATGTCAAAGAAGCTGGATATGGAGTATGGAGTTCAGGGGGGTAGTATGAACTGGGCTATAACATTTTCTGTCACATGCATATCATTTTTTTAAGATTTATTTATTTTCTTTTGTTAAAAAGATTTATTTATTTATTTGAAGGCAGAGTTACAGAGAGACAGAGGCAGAGAGAAAGGGAGAGGGAGAGGGAAAGAGAGTCTTCCATCCGCTGGTTCACTCCCCAATTGGCTGCAACGGCCAGAGCCACATGGATCTGAAGCCAGGAGCTTCTTCTGGGTCTCCCACATGGGTGCTGGGACCCAAGGACTTGGGCCACCTTCCACTGCTTTCCAGGCCATAGCTGAGAGCTTGATCAGAAGTGGGACAGCCAGGACTCGAATGAACACCCATATGGGATGCTGGTACTGCAGGCGGCAGCCTTACCCACTACACCACAGTGCCAGCCCCTAGATGTACTTATTTTCTTGAAAGGCAGAGTTACACAGAGAAAAGGAGACACAGAGAGAGATCTTCCATCCACTGATTCATGCTCCAAATGGCCACAACGGCCAGAGCTAGGCCAGGCTGAAGTCCGGAGCCAGAGGTTCATGCAGGTCTTCCAACACAGGTGCAGAGGCCCAAGGACTTTGGCTACCTTCTGCTTCTTTTCCAGGCACATTAGCAGGGAGCTGGATGGGAAGTGAAGCAGCCAGGACTCGAACCACTGCAGACACTGCAGAAAGCTGCTTAACCTGCTACGCCACAGCACAGATCTCTACAGTAATTTATAAATCTATGAGACTGAATGAAGATACTTAAGAATAAATACAGATGGGCAATATGCCCATAAATACTTAATGAACGGCTCTGCTCTAAAAAAACAGTATGGGTCAGTCATTTGGTATTAGGGGTTAAGGTGCCACTTGGGACACCTGTGTCCTATATCAGAGTGCCTGGATTTGTGTCCCAGCTCCACTCCCCATTCCAGTTTCCTGCTAATGTGTACCCTGGGAGGCAGCAGGTGGCGGCTCAAGTACTTGGGTCCCTGCCACCTATGAGGGAGACCAGAATTGAATTCCTGGCTTCTGGCTTCTACTTGGCCAAATCCCAGCTGTTGCAAGCATTTGGTGCAGTGAATCAGCACATGTGAACTCTGTCTTTCTGTCTGTCAAATAAATAAAATACAAAGAACATTGCTCTCCCTAATTTGCCATGGTCCTCTGTACTCACTCAGTTATGCACCTTTCTTAAATAGGGCCTGTTCACTTATTTGTGTTACCTGCCTGGCTGTTTTGACACAGAAGTTTGTTATCCAGCAGTCTTTTCCTTCTGGATCCTTTCCATTCAGCCTATTCACTCCATGTTCTATTACACACTATCTGTCTCAAACACCACGTTGCTGGTCCCATCCATCATTAGTTCCATCCTCCTTAGATACAAGCCTAGCATCACTTGTGGCAGTGAAGGGAGGAGCTAGAAATACTCCAGTTTCTAAATATGTTTTTCAGTGCATGTAAAGACTATTCTCCATCAAATGAAATTCTTCTTATTGAACTATGAAGCTGGCATACTAAATGTAGCTCCTAGGGCATGGGGGGCTCAATAGCTGTGTTTTTTTTTTTTTTAAGGGAAATTACCAGGTTCCCTTGGATAATCATATATCTGTTTTGGGTGTCTTTTTGGAGATGGGAATATTGGCATATAATGAATGTCAATACTTCAGTTTTGATTAGTCCTCAAAGTTGAAAACAACAGGTCAGAAGAGAGTTTAAGAAATCCTCTACAAAATATGGTAAAGAAAACTAGTTCTATCTTAATTTTTTTAAAGTAAAGCAATAATTTCAGATAGGTTAAAAAAGAGTCACAAAATTAATTTATTATGGAAATGATTCAGTATAGAAAAATTATATACCCAATAGTCATGGGCAAGATTTGTCAGTAGTTGAATGTAAGGATCACAAGGTTATAAGTGGATGCTGAACACTGAATTAATTGCCCTCTCACTCAGGGCATAAGGTTAGCTTTCAGCCATATGCCATAATTTTAAATGATTTTTTTCTTCTCTGGAAGCTGTATAAAATATAACTAAAAAGCAATGAAAAATATTTCACATTAAAACATGAATCGTTACTTTATGGCCAAGTAGCCGTCATAATTTTCTATTTTTAAAAATGTTATCCCTTTCTCTGTTCCCTTTGTTCTCTGTGCTGTACCTCTCTTCCCTTTCGTGGGTTTACACTTCTTGTGATTTTTTTTTTCTTTTTTTCCTTCAGAGCATAGATAGAATTTCCTGTGTGGCATTCAGTATCTCCAAGACCTTGGATGTTCCTTGAGAAGTATGGTACTATTTTGAGGTAAGTTATAACATAAAACTGCATTAGCTGTCTCATTTGTGAAAATTATACCAAATTCCCAGATATGTGGTAAGCAGTTGCTGGTAAAAACACAATCCTAATGGTTTTCATAATTGATGTTTGCAAAACCAGAAATGATTCTGACCATATTGCATCCCCCTTATAGGACTCCAGTGGTGAGAAAGAATTCTATGTTTTATGAGGTTTAGTAGACATTATATTTAGACTTTTTTTACTGCCGTATTTCTGAGACAGAAAGAGACTTTGGAATCTTTTTCCTTTTAGTTATTTGTGAAATGTTAATGAAATGTGTATATATTTCTATTTTTCTTAGTAGAATTCCAGGGATGAAGTGGCAGATAATTCCCTATGGAGTAAGAATACTCTTCACTGAGTACTTAAAAATTTAAAAAAAAAAGAGGCAAGATCATCAAAATATTCTCTTCACTCTTTTCAGTAAAATATAAGGTACAGTCAGCACTCTTATAGTTAATTTTTAAATTATCTCATCCTACATTGATATAATGTTTGGGATTAGATTTTCTGCAATGCTTATTGACCTACACATTAATTACAAACTGTTTGACCTTAATCAATTTCTCTTCTATCTATTAGTCCAAATTCATACTTAGTGTTTAAATAACTTAAGGAACATGATCTGACTCATGCAAAACTTCCATTGACTTTTACTGGAGTCGGTAAAATGTTGTCAGACATCCAGAATCTAAATCACTGCTGCATCCCAGAATGCAAACTACAAACGAGAAACTGGTGAACTTTGTGCCATATAGCCACATAATGTTCTTTTAATGTTTTTCCTGATCTCAGTGGGATTTTTGCTAAATATGTAGCATTTATAATGGCATTTTTATTCCTGGTAGGTAAGCATTCACTTACAATATATACAGATAAGATACGCAATGATTTTGTTGTATAAAATATTAACATTACCATGTATTATTATCTTTATTTTTATTCTCCTTTAAACTCACTTCTTCTTCGGCACCTTAGTTAAAAAGAGTCTACGTACAGAAACGATCAAATTTTCTTGGTTGTTCATTTCCAAAATTTCTTCAGCAATGTTTTCATGGTGATATTGGATAGCCAAAAATTTTCCCCATGTAGATGTGATGAATGAAAAGATCACCTAAAATAAGATGAATTTAAAAGAAATAAGTAATTCCAGGATGATGGCAGCCTCTCAGCCTCAGGTGAAATCAGAGATGACCCCCTAAAAATCTATACAAAAATTAATCAAAGGAAAGCAAAGACAGGTAGAGTAGGAGTTGGAGTGATGCTGAATTTGGGAATGAAACTGAACACAGACCACACATGTTAAAGCCTTTCTTCCAAATATAGTCATGCTCAGGAACAAATTAAAGGCAGATACCATTTTCTAGAGAATGTAATAGGCTTATGGGAAGTAGAGAAAATGTTGTCACTCCCTATTAATACTGAAGGGACAAACATTGGAACTGCAGGCAGGCTCTGAGAGAACATGGAGCCTCCCAGCCTCTTTCCCACCAAAGTTCAACAGCATTCCAAGACTGGCTGGCATCCCTGGAATGTGAAGTGAGCACCCAGCCCCTCCTCACTGTGTTCCTCTGATCTGGCCTTTTGATAGTCCCTGAGTTCCCTCTGAGAAAGGAAGGGACCCTCTCATTTCAAGAAGGGAGGTCTTCTGTGGAGGAAGAAGAAACATAAAGGCATCAGAGGAGGTAGAGAAGACGATATTGAGGCAACAGCACAGAGCATGGAAACGGAGACTGAGATGGGAGATGAAAGTTTCCGCTTCGCAGTCAGAAACCTGCGTCTGACCCTGGTTCACTGACTACCAGCTATGTGCTGCCGAGACACTTTTGAACCTGTGTGTGTCTCAGTTTCGTCATCTATAAAATGGGGATAATAAGTCTTCTACATATGAAGACTATGTAATAAAATGGTACTTATGGAAGAAGGTATTATGATAGCTCCTCGAACACATGGGGCATCCCATAAACGCTGAAGGTGTTTGTTAAGTTAAATAATTTAATGTCCTTAGCTAAATCAGTAAGTTAAATATTGCTATTATTAAACTGAAACAAGAAGGGACTAAACTCACTTATGTAACAGAAAACTTTTAAGTTGGGTGAAAAAGTCTATATGGTGTGAAAAAGAGACAACCGAAACCAACTGAGTGAAATGTTAAAAGCAAAGAACAGAATGCCAGACAAGCCAATAATCGCTGTTGCCCACCCACATTCCCTCCTTGTAACAGTAACCCAACCTGAGGGGTCAAGGCCGTATCTGTATGGTTGACTGTAGTCCACTGTTGGCTAGGGACAAACAAGCTATGGTCTGTCCAGGGCCTTGTGTTGTGTGTCCTGTCTGAGAGCAGCCTGGGAGAGGATCAGATTATTTTTATATTTGGGAAATTAAATAAATGAGCTGAATGGAAATGTGATGCTGGAATGAGCTGGAAGGAAGTGCATTCAGCAGGAAAAGGAACACTTGTATCGCAGCCTGCCCTGAGTTCCAGGTGGAAACAGAGAGGGAGAGGGAAGTGTGGATTCCGGGAGCAGGCAGGCTCTAGGCTGGGTCCTGGTCAGAGAGCACCACATGACAGCTGTGAGTCTCCTGCTAAGCTCTGTTTCTCTGGGTAAGGTCGTGATTCTGACCAGCACAAAAACCTATCCTGGAGGAATGGGGAGCTGGGGGTATTTGGGACCCTGGCCTCTTGGAGGCACTTTCTCGTGCAAGCCCCTCCCACGTGTGCTGAGACACCCCTTATAAATCCCCCCTGTGACCAAAGCTTGGAATGCAGCGTGGGCTTTTGGAAATAAGCAAAGGCAGCTTAAGGAAGAAAGGCTGTTTTCCCGGAGTTCAAACTGATGTTTCCCTTCAGAGCCCTGAGGCTTAAGCCTTTATTTCTAGAAGAATGGGGAGGGGAGGAGCTATTCCCATTTGTTGCTAAGCGACCAAAGCTTTCTCAGGTCACGTTTGCAGCCATTGAGTAGCAGTGACAAGGTGGATGTAGCGATGCAAGAAGCCTCTCATGTCAAGATTTCTGGTTCTGCTTTTTAAGCCACAGAGTACTTGAGAATAAAATTGACTGGGAGCCCGTCAAAGATCTTCAAGAATGGTGATTTTAGAAATAAGCTAGTCCTGAGAAAGGAAGGTAAGTTTCAGACTCAAACCAACACAGCAGGACATCTTATCTTGGCTTGCAAAATCTAGGCCCAGTACAAAGAATAACGAGAATAAATTTAACAGGATATAGACAGAAGCTGTATGAAGAGAAAACACCAATGAGCTAACCAAATGAAGGCCATGAAAGAATATCAGAATGAATGGAGAGGCACTCCATGGCCTTAACAGGAGGATAAATTTATACAAATTTTTTACAAATTCTTTTGTACAAATAACATTTTTGGAAAATGACAGCATGAGCCTCACTTATTTGGGAGATTAAATCTACAGGAATATCTAGAAACATCCTGAATATGAAAGTTATGAGTAGAAGGGTACCATTGAAGTATTTAACCATAGTGTTAACTTGTGGCAGTGGAAACCATATGTTACTCTATGATACCAGCATTGGAATACACAGGCAGGACAATGGAGGAGACTAAAGAGCCAGAACTAACCTAACAGAAAAAACCCTGGGAATCTAGCAAGCACTATAGGTGATATTTCAAATCGATGTGCTGAACAGATCCTCTACCACCACCCCCAAATGTTTTGGAACAAATAACTAGAGTTTGCAAAAACGTAAGGTTCGAAGCCTATCTCCCACTTACTAACATTTCAAAGTTTTAAATTAACTCCTTCAATGGAAAAAACAAGATTATCAAGTATGAGAAAAAAAAGTGGATGAATAATGTTATAATCTCAAGATGACAAGGTGCCTAGTTTGTCAAAATTCTGTGGCTGAAAGTGGAGATTTATTTTCTCAGTGATGGAGACTAAAAGTGCAAGGTCAAGGTACAGGCAGAGTAGATTTCTCCTGAGGCCCCCTCCTCACTGTAGCTTCACGTGGCTTCCCCTGTGCATGCATATGCCTGGTGTCTCTTCCTATAAGGACACCAGTAATGTTGGATCAATGTCCCACCCTAATGACATCATTTAACCTTAATTACCACTTCAAAAGTCCCATACCCAAGTACAGCCATATTGGGTTAGGGCGTCAACACGAAATTTGGGGGGATACAATTTAGTCTATGACCAGAAGTAATTCGTAAATATAACTCCAACAGTAGAAAAGTTATCAATTTCAGTGGACATAGAATTCATATAAAATAAAAATGTTATTGTTCATTGATGTGATTTAAAAAAATGGTTAGTTCCGGCCTTGGTGAGAAAATGGGAATACAAGTACTGTTTAAGTATGCTTCCACACTGTTGGTGGAAGATCCGTGATGTGAATACCATACAGGGAAATTTAACTACTTGCAGCATATTTTTTTTTTTTTTTTTTGGCAGGCAGAGTGGACAGTGAGAGAGAGAGACAGAGAAAAAGGTCTTCCTTTTCCGTTGGTTCACCCTCCAATGGCCGCCATGGCCTGTGCGCTGCAGCCGGCACATTGCACTGATCCGAAGGCAGGAGCCAGGTGCTTCTCCTGGTCTCCCATGGGGTACAGGGCCCAAGCACTTGGGCCATCCTCCACTGCACTCCTGGGCCATAGCAGAGGGCTGGCCTGGAAGAGGGGCAACCGGGACAGAATCCGGCGCCCCGACTGGGACTAGAACCAGGTGTTTCTGCGCTGCAGGCGGAGGATTAGCCTACTGAGCCACGGCGCCAGCTGTAGCATATTAAAATAATGGCTAATCCTCTCAATTATTTATTTATTTATTTATAACGATTTATTTATTGGAAAAGCAGAATTACAAAGAGGCAGAGGTAGAGACAGAGAGAGAAAGAGAGGTCTTCCATCCTCTGGTTCACTCTCCAGATGGCCACAATAGCCAGAGCTGAGCCCATCTGAAGCCAGGAGCTTGGAGCTTCCTCTGGGTCTCCCACACAGGTGCAGGGACCCAGGCACTTGGGCCATCTTCTGCAGCTTTCCCAGGCCATAGCAGACAGCTGGATCTGAAGTAGAACAGCTGGGACTTGAACTGGTGCCCACATGGGATGCCAGTACTGCAGGCAGCAGCTTTACCTACTACCCACAGTGCCCCACTTCTCCATTTCTTAGATTTTGTCCTACAGGCATAAACCAACAGGTAAGAAAAAAATATATATAGAAAAGTTAAGATTGTTTCAGATAATGAAGATAGGAAACAAATTGGATGTTAATAAACAGGGGATTGGATGAACCAACTTAGATTTCAGTTATATAGTGGAGTATTCTTCAGTCATTAAGAAATATACAATATACAGCAGATTAGCTTTCTGGATACAGACACAGAATCTTGATGTAATGTTAAGTGAAAAAAAGTGGGTTATATTCAGTTCCCATTTATGTATCAAATATAAATAGAAGAACATATGATGAAAAGTGGCTATATATGTTTTGAATTATATACATTGAGTAGACAATATTTTGTTAATTAGAAATGTAAAAAATAAATCCATTTCAGAAACGGAAAGCATATTCCAAATACTGAAAAACATATTTAAAAAACAACAGAAAATAAAAATAGATAAAATACTCTGGCTTAACAAGGAACCTCCAAAAGGAGGAAAATTCTCTTATCATGTCTATGGGTTTAAAATGGGAAATATAGACTTAGAGCTTTCCTGTAAGTTTCATGCTGTCTGAAGATAGTGTTGTAACTGAGACGGGCCCTTTCACACTTGATAGCACAGTTTGAGAAGCACAGTTGGACAGTGGAAGAGAGGCACCCTGCCACCGACCAAGTGTTTGTCCCCAAGTGTATTTCTGCAAGTGGAGAGCCATCCCTAACATGGACAGACATGCATTAGATTTTCAAAATTGATAATACAGCTGAAAAGATTAAAGAAAATTTAAAAAACTTTCTTTTTTCCATAATAAATGAAATATTATTTGCTTACTACATGAGGTAATTGATCTTAATGTGTCTAGTGTTTTAAAAAGTAAACATTTAATTAAAAGATTTTTAGTGGATATATTTTAAAAGATCAAATATATGCATATTATGTTATATACATGATATGGTAAGTTCTTTGTTAATAATCTGCGTTATAACTAATTTTATGAGAATGTTATCAGCTTTATTTCTTACTTCTTTTCTTTTTCCTTACTAACAAGCCAAAAGGATATTTAAAAATATGCAAAGTTCACTTTTTACGGACTCAATACTCAGTCTGTTGTGTCGATCCCACAACATATCCATGATGCTAAAAATTCCAGGCTGGCATTTCAAATGCAAGTAAAACAGCATACTGAACTACTTTCAACAAGCCTAGTGCCAAATGATGAGAAAATAGATTTTTATTTATCAAGAGCCCATTAAGTACTAACATGTATGACTTCTGAGTTTAGTGTTTCAAAAGGCTATCAACAAGAAAGGAGTGGTTATTGGGTTCTGATTATACAATATACTTCCACCATACTACTTTCTCTGTGTTCCTTTACAAAAGAGTTATGTTCAGAGACACAGCCACATCGTCAAGTTTGCTTTCATATCTATTGGATGAAGTGTGTCGACAGTAAGGATGGAGCAAGCAAAGGCTGGTAATGAAGCCAAATGAAGACAGAGGCTCTGTGGAGGACCTCCTGGAAGGCAGAAAGATAAATGAAAGCAAGCAAAAGAGTTTTAAGGGTAGGAAGTGGTAACTGCAAAGAAGTTCAATATTTGGGAGCTTCTTAAGGGAAATCAGTCTTTCCCCTAACTCCATCCAACAGAAATGCCTTTCCCTGAGGAAGTATCATCATAATTCCTGACACTGTGAGTCAAGCACTGCATCAACAATGTCCATTATTTACCTGTGTAAATGACTTTAAAGAAACATAAAAATATTCCTTCAAATACATTTTATATAGATCTAAGCAAAAGATAAATCAAAGCAATGCCAGTTAAGATCTTATGAAAATAAAAAGAATAAAGAAAACACAGAATTAATTTGAGCAATCCAAAAGTAAAATTTAGTATGAGTAGTGTACATTTTTAGAATACCATCTTTGAAAAATTGGAAATGATTACTTCTTATGAAAAATTTCTGCATATTTTGGGTATATACTTGCTTAGTTAGTAAATAAATATGTGTTAGATGAGCATAGAAATCAAACTACTCCTCTAGTTCCTTCAGTTACATACAAGTGTTTCAGCAAATATTGCCCCCAATAAATCTATCAAAACTATGATGCATTAAAATAACTGGGAAATAATTACCTAATCAAATTTATATTTTATTAAAACAAACAATATATTTTTAAAGAAAAATATTTGAAAACGTTCAGCAAAGTTGACTGACTTTTATAGATTACTTTGGTTCATTTGTTGATGTCAAAATTTGTATCTAATTCTGTTTCTTAAAGTTTTAGAAGATCACTGTTTCTGAATCCATTTATAAATTGCTTTTTTAACAGGAAGTGTAAAAACATTTTCCACTGCATGTTCTTTTTTTTTTTTTTTTTGGTAATGTGGTAAAAATGTGAACAAGTTTAGTTATGATAAGTCTTTTCAACTTTTCCTGTACTCATTTAATATATATAACTTGTTATTTAGAATGCATACTTACCCTTTAAATGCATTCCCAAATGAACATGGGTAGTCACTGTTTTTAGACTCTGAAAAAAATTATAGTTTCTTCTTTTGAAACAATTGATGAAACTGCTTTGTAAAAAAAAATTGCAAAATATAACATTTTGACAAGGGAAAGTTTTCAAACCTGAGACTGTCATAAAATGTAAAGGTTAGACAAAAATAGCTATGATAAATATCATAAATACACTTTTAAGTGCTGATAAAAAAGAGTCCCAAAGAAAATGTTTGAAAACTCAAAATTATTCCTGAGAATCACTGAATTAAATATCAATATGTAAATAGCTATGTTTTCTTCTTTAATCTATGAAGTAACAACTCTGTCACTCCAGTTGTTTGGTCATATAACTTTACATCTTTGATCTTCCCCTTATATTTGTAAGCTAACTTACAATGCTACCCTCTCAATATGTAATTTTGCCACTGTATAAAGTTGTTCAGTTTGAATATTATCTGCATTTTTAATATGTAAAAACTGAGTTATTCATTTCATCTACTACCATATAAATTCACTGACTTTTGTATACCAGACTGAAAGTAGAAAAATAATTGAACATCATCCTTAACTTCAAAGATTTAGTAACAATGACCACGGAATATGAGTATCATACAGATCATAGTACATAGAAAATGTACATAGGAAAGACAACAAATTCACAGCTAGGCGAAGGGAGGCAGAAAAAGATGAGATTTTTGCAGAGCATCCTGGACAGAGGCACCTGACGCTGAGTACATCTCCCATGCTGGGAACAACTAAAGGAATGTAGAGGTCCGCTGGAGACTGCAGTGGGGAAGGGCATAGTAAGTGGTAGTGAGTGAGGGGCAGAGATGTCCCAAGGGTGGATCATGAAGGGCCTTGCAGGCCATGCTCAATAGACTTCACACTGAGGGGCATCGAGGACCAGGGAGACTCCTCAGATTTGATTTCACGAAAACTATTGGAATGGTTTGGAGAAGAGGGAAGGTTGTAGAAGTAGGAAGTCTTTTAGGGAGGCCATTACATTATGCCACATGCGAAATGGTGAGGTTATCAGGAAAGCATCAGCAGGAACTGAAATAAAGAGACCATTTGGGTTTATTCAAGACATTTAAAAGTTGTTTAATTTTGGATTATATTGCTATACTTCACAATGTCAACAATTCAAAATGAAAAAGACAAGTGAACACCTAGGTCCGATGCCCACTGTCATTTGTTAAAATGCCACAATATACCAATGGGATTTTGGAAAGACTAACTGCTTAAGAATAGCCAAGAATATTTTTAAATGAACAAAAAATGGGAATTTAAGATTATATTTAAAAGCATAAAACTGTCATAATAAGACAATCTGATTCTGATATGGAACAAGCCAGCATAATGGGAGAGAGGCCTCCAAAACAAAAATAAACATTTATATGTCCAAAAACATACAAAGAAAGAGCAAAGAAAAAATGAAAAAGATGCATCCTACTTGTAAGAAGAGGATGAGTTTACTCGTAATGAATAAAGGTATCTTGAAGGGCCGGCACTGTGTCGTAGCAGATAAAGCCACCACCACTAGCGCTGGCATCCCATATAGGCGCCGGTTCGAGTCCCAGCTCTTCCACTTCCAATCTAGCTCTTTGCCATGGCCTGGGAAATCAGTAGAAGATGGCCCAAGTCCTTGGGCCCCTGCACCCATGCGGGAGACCAGGAGGAAGCTCTTGACTTCTGGTTTCGAATCAGACAAGTTCTAGCCATTGTGGCCATTTGGAGAGTGAACCAGTGGATGGAAGACCTCTCTCTCTCTCTCTGCCTCTGCCTCTTCCTCTCTGTAACTCTGCCTTTCAAATAAATAAATCTTAAAAAAAAAGAAAAAATATATCTTGAAATTACATAAAAATGGATGTTGTAGTGACAAAGAGCATATTAACTTCTCCAAATATATACAAGTGAGCAATATGCATATGATATTGTATTAATTCCAAATTTATTCTTACACAGAAAAGTGAAAATTAAAATAAGGAATGCCAGGGTGGGCATTGTGGGGCAGCAGATTAAGTTGTTACTTGGGACATTTGTATTCCATATCAGAGTGCAAGTTTGATTCCTACTTTGAGTCCCAGTTACTCTGCTTCCAATTTTGTTTCCTGCTATTGGATCCCTGCCATCCCTATGGAAGACCTGAATAGAGTTCCAGGCTCCTGCCTTCAGCCTGGCTCAGGTATTTGGGAGGTGAACTAGTGGACTGAAACTCTCTCTTCTGTATTTCTCTGTCTCTTTTTCTTCCTGTTGCTTTGCCTTTCAAGTAGATGAAAATAAATACATGTTAAAAAGGATTGTCATTTTAACATACATATATTGAATTATAGAATAGTTACAAAAGATGCCAAACATTAATGGGTATGTAGAGAAATGGTCACTTTTTATAATCTTTACGAGAGTGAACCCATGAAAGTGACTACACAATCTTTGTGAGAGCAATTTTGGCAACATATATCTAAGACTTAAAAAATGTGCTTCGATTCAGCAATTTCAGATCTAGGAATTTTCCTAAGGAAGCATAAATTTATGAAGAAATTTAGAATCTTAGTCTGCATCCCCCAAAACTAGATCCTATATTAAAACCTTATAGGTGGGGCTGGCGCCTTGGCTCACTTGGCTAATCCTCCACCTGCAGCACCAGCAGCCTATATGGGCGCCGGGTTCTAGTCCCGGTTGCTCCTCTTCCAGTCCAACTCTCTGCTGTGTCCCGGGAGGGCAGTGGAGGATGGCCCAAGCTGCACCCACATGGGATACCAGGAGAAGCACCTGGCTCCTGGCTTTGGATCGGCGTATCTCTGGCCATAGCAGCCATTTGGGGGGTGAACCAACAGACAGAAGACCTCTCTCTCTCTCTCTCTCTCTCTCTCTCTCTCACTGTCTATAACTCTACCTGTCAAATAATAAAAAAAAACCTTATAGGTGAGTCCTTTATTGTTGTCAGGTAGTAAGGATGAAGACTGGGGAGCCAAGTGAGGAAAGAGTGGGGGCCGGAAACATGATGCATGATTGTTTTAGTATCCATTGTGGGCAAGAGGACACTGATCACTGCAGGGTTATTTGGGAAGGCACATGAGATATGTCTCAGGCTTTTCATCTGCGGGAGAAATGTGTGTGTTTATATACTTGTTCCCACCTCTCAAGGGGCAAAATTTCATGGCGCAGGGAGTTAACTCTGCCATATTCACAGGTTACACATGAATAGCTCCTCATCATCCCCTAACCGCATTGCATCCCAAGTCTCTGCTTTGAGGTTCATTTTGTCTGGAGCTGTCAATTTGCACTTGTCTAACATTGATCATTGCTCTGGAAATATCTGGAATTTGAAGCTAAGGGGATGTGAAGTGACACAGATATCCAATAAAGTCCACCCCTTGCAATCCTTAGATCTGCTTGTGTCCTGTATAATACACATCTTCCTTACTATGTTATGGGGTCTTTATTGTTTGTGAGAATAGGTGGCCCTCACTTCTTCTCGGCAGGAGGAGAGGTCTCAGATGTGGCAGAGACTCCACAAAGGTGGAGGATAGCACAGTCTCTGCCAAGACTTAGTATAAGAAGCTGAGTGAAAAACAGACACATCCCAAAACAAATTCCCTATATCTCCACAGTTGAGCTGGTCCTGAGATTTAAATTAGTACTTTTCATATTCCTCTTCGCCAATAATCATTTCCCTCACCCTTGGCCAGCACTTGACCCCCAAGGTGGAGGGGATCCATTGTAATCAACCTTCTCAGAACTGCCCATCTTATCTCCTGAATAACATGAGTATCTGGGCTACATGTCATATTTTTACTTAAAGAAGCCTCACCATGCTTAGATCAATGGGCTCCTTGAAACTTCACAGATGTGTCAAGCTTCTGAATTTTGGGGGAGGATTTGTAATCCAACCTTTGACATTCATGGGTCTTTATAAGAATCCAGGACACTTGCCATATGTCACCCCAAAAGCCAATTAGTGTGATGTCATCTATATAGCATATCACCTAGTAACCTAGATTCAGGGAATCTTGCAGTGTCATTTGCTGCATTCCATTCATAGACATATTCCAAGCCTGCCCAGATTCAATGGGAGGACAATCAGACACTATCTTTAGGTGGAAATGTGGGAAGTTTCTAGAGTAATATGTGTGATAAGATGTTTTGGTCATCTTTCTAAAAGATAATCATCACATGTATTCTCTAGACTAATATAGTAAATTCATTCTTACATTTCTATCTCTATGAACCTTTTGACCATTTTCTCAATAACATTCCAAGGAAGTTGTAGTATCTGCAATCATTTAATTTACTTAGGTCAAGTTTCAAAAAGCCATCCCAAGAGAGCATTAGGCCCATCTCCACCATATTCCTTGTAGGACACTGAATCCTGTGATAAAGATCATGTCCAACAATTCTCCCCTTCCAGACTTCAATTTCAACACCCGTGTTACCTACACCTAGAGCACAATCGTGCTTGGTCTTCTGAATCCTGCTAGTACATACTACCTAGGTCCTTTAGCTCCTTGGTATTTCAGGTCTTTCTTCCAGGAACAGAGTTTTCACTTAGTAGCCATTCAGATGACCCTGGTCATGGGACTGAAGGCAATGATGAATTTCAAGGGCAGGGCTTCACCAGTCTTAAGTGAAGTCACTGCAAGTTATCTATGCAAGGGAAAAAACCTTTTTTTTTTGGGGGGGGGGGAAGGGCCTGAAAGGGCACAATGGCATGTTTAGGAGAGTGTGAGGGTTTGTGATTCTCGGGCTCTTCCAGCCAAATGTCCTCATTTCAGCTCTCAGGTCCAACCATGTGCATATGTGGGCCCAGCCTCTGGTCTTGAATGATCAGTTCAGATGGTGCCTCATAATCTTATTTAAGCTCTGCCATCCTTACAATTACAACCAGAAACTGATTTTTAGCCCAGTCTGCCTAGTGGTGGAAGGAGATGAGTTTTTCCTTCAAGTCTACCATAGAGGTCCTATTCAGCGTGCTGGCCTTAACAATTAGCTTTAGTGGACTTCATTTTCTTTTTTAAAGGTTTGCAACACAATAAACAGAAGCTAGGCTATATTAAAATCCTTACAATTATAATATACACAATTATATTTGCATCATACCATCCAGATGCTTTACTTTCTACCTATACCTCATCTCAGTCAATCAAAACACTAAACCTTACTGATTGAGGTGTCATTTGCATAATAAGAATTCTTACCACCAATTGGTGGTGGAAGGGGATTCCTTATTAAGGTCTGATCATTAAGTAATCCAGTCCCCAAATCCTATTCTGAAGGTCTTCTTTCCAGGTCATTCTGATGCCATCTTTCATAAACGATTTTCCCCAGAGAACGTAGCCTAAGACAGAACCTTTTATGCACGTGCTTTATTTGGAGAAGCAGAAGTGAGGGACAAGGAAACAAAAGCAAAGAAAGAGGAAAATCACTGTAGAGAGCTGTTTGCTAACTCCTATGGGCCATCTGAGAAACCTTCCACAATGTGTATCGTATCTGTTCACCCAGAGAGAAAAGTGACAAGCATATGTGCGCCACTTTCATTCCCAGAATTCACCTCATGGGCTATACGCAACAAGTAGTTCCTTGGCATTTACCATCTTAGTCAGTGGAAAATTTCTGAACCTCATCACAGGTGCTTGAGTCAACACGCTATCTGGCTACATCTGGGTAATGCTGGTCAGAGTCTGTGCAATATTAGTTGTGACAGCGGTGTCTGCAAGAAACAGTGAGATCAAGAAGATCTAAAGGAATGCTTAAGAGGTGTCCAATATTATGGCATGAGAACATTATCGTATCATCAAATTAGTGACAACAATATAAATGTTCATCAATTCAGGATTTGTCAAATAAATTGTGGTGTGATTTTCAATGAGACACTGTGAATTTGCAAAATATATACAACAATAGAAGAATATGTAACAAAAATATTCACAACAAAGCTTTAGGTTGGAAAATCTGTGTTACATTGGCAATATATGATGATTTTTGTGAAATCAATTCTTTTTTGTATAAATAAACATATTCTCATTTGGAGCATTACTAAACTTTTACATGCTTTTGTTTTCTTTTCTCCTTTTCCTTTATATTTTGCTATAGCTTCCTAGGGTTCTAGTCAGCTCGTTAGAAGTACTCACTTTGTGGCCGGCGCCACGGCTCACTAGGCTAATCCTCCGCCTTGCGGCGCTGGACACCGGGTTCTAGTCCCGGTTGGGGCGCCGGATTCTGTCCCGGTTGCCCCTCTTCCAGGCCAGCCCTCTGCTATGGCCCAGGAGTGCAGTGGAGGATGGCCCAAGTGCTTGGGCCCTGCACCCGCATGGGAGACCAGGAGAAGCACCTGGCTCCTGCCTTCGGATCAGCATGGTGCGCCAGCCGCGGCCGCCATTGGAGGGTGAACCAACGGCAAAGGAAGGCCTTTCTCTCTGTCTCTCTCTCTCTCACTGTCCACTCTGCCTGTCCAAAAAAAAAAAAAAAGTACTCACTTTGTGTCAAGGAATTATTTATTTATTTATTTATTTTTTATTTTATTTTTTTTTATTTTTTTATTTTTGACAGGCAGAGTGGACAGTAGAGAGAGAGACAGAGAGAAAGGTCTTCCTTTTGCCGTTGGTTCACCCTCCAATGGCCGCCGCGGTAGGCGTGCTGCGGCCGGCGCACCGCGCTGATCCGATGGCAGGAGCCAGGTGCTTCTCCTGGTCTCCCATGGGGTGCAGGGCCCAAGCACTTGGGCCATCCTCCACTGCACTCCCTGGCCACAGCAGAGAGCTGGCCTGGAAGAGGGGCAACCGGGACAGGATCGGTGCCCCGACCGGGACTAGAACCCAGTGTGCCGGCGCCGCTAGGTGGAGGATTAGCCTATTGAGCCGCGGCGCCGGCCCAAGGAATTATTTTTAACATCCTACTAATAGAGATCTCCTCTTCCAGTACTGACTCTTCTTCCCATTCTCTTTTTCCCATGTGGCCACTTGGGGAGTGAACCAGCAGATGGAAGATCTCTCTCTCTCTCTCTCTCTCTCTCTGCCTCTCCTTCTCTATCTGTGTAACACTGAGTTTCAAATAAATAAATAAATCTTAAAAAAAGAGAAAGCAACATCAAAGAAATGCAATCCAACCTTTAAGTCAAAGGGAATCTCAGCCACTGGATTCCTGAGCACTGACGGTGCTAAGTTTTTATTTACCTTCATCTTTAGACATGGGAAGCTTATTTCCCAGAAGTAGCTTTGCAAACGGTATATTTGTTTCTTACGGTGACAATAATCCTGAGGACAAAGTAATTTCAAAAGCTTGGTAATAATAACAGCCGCACATCTTTCCCATACCACGTGTCAGGGACAGTTCTTAACACTTTTCAATTGCCAACACATTTATCTTCACTCTAACCCTATAATGGAGGTGTTAATAGTACCCTCATTTTACAAATGAAACAACCGAGGCACAGAGAGTTTATATAATTTGCCCAAGGTCAGATGATTAGTAAGTGGCAGAACTGGGGTTTGAAATCCAGCCATCTGGCTCCGGAGCCTATACTTTCAAACATTATATAAAGAAAATAATTTCCAGAACTTCCACTTTTATTTCCCGTTTTCTCGTTTGCCATTGCTCCTTTATTTTTCATAAGGTTTCTATGATCTCTAGGCCAAATGAGATTCCAAAAATAACAATTTTAATTTCCAAATCGAGGGCATGATTTCTAAATGGACCAAGTTATTTTTGTGAACCCTACATAAAATTCAGGAACAGAACTTTGGGAAGGAACTTCCAGATGGCAGTAAATCTTCACAGTTCAGTAATTAAGCCTTTTGAGAGTGTTACTCTGTGATGGAGCCACTGCCTGATTAACTGTACAATATCAATTATATCAAATGGCACTACTTTAATTCTGTCAAAATTTAGAGAAATCTGACATGCTGACACAAGACTCTGTGAAGTGTGATAATGAGCTGCCAAATGTCATAAAGTGCCACGGGGGGGAAACACCCTTGCTTTCAGACTAAAGGTGTTTTTTTTTCCTTTATCATATTAGGATATGCTTTATTAAGCACCATGAACATCCAGATATACACATTTGTCCTGTTTGAAATGAACAGCCCCATCTTGTTTAGTTTTTATGAATGAAGTTTAAGTGATAGGACTCAAATTTAGAGAAGAAAATAAATATAACATTTATTTTTGGTTGAGAAAAATGATATGTGTAGGAAATTAGGCCCTTTTACATTTTGTCCCCTCATTCTTGTGAAGCATGGTTTTCAGAAAGTTAACTTTTACTTTGCAAAAGTTAAAAGTTTGACTTGCCCAATTTTACAGTGACAGACACTTGTCTGGTCATTAAGGACAAATCCAGGCTGTTTAAATAGCAACGCTGGAGTTATTAAGTGACAGAACCTTTCAACAAAGTTTGGCTTTCTTGAAAAGAAAGGCATGTCCTTTTCATAGAAAGTAGAAGGGACTTAAACTACCTATCATCAAATGTAAAAGTTTACTGTTTTGTTAATGAAGTAATAAGAATAGCTAACAAGCATGGGCCACCCTATTTTGATCATCCCATCATTACTTTAACGTGACCTTCAAACATTTTAATTTTCTCCTGTGTCCTCAAGGACAAAGGGACCCTGTACTGTGACTTGGAGTGAGTTCTGAGTGCTCTTAATGCGTGCCCTCTCCCTGGAGGATTAATTCCCTTTCCGATCCAGGATTGGGGGATCATCGTTCCGAAGGAGTGGCGTATCTGCCCTCTTTCCCTCCTTTTTGCCTTTTCCTGCATGTATTTTCAGTTACTTTCTGGATCTTTACATTTGGAAATCCCAGCACCCCCTGAAACTCACTGGGTCTAAGACTTAACCTGTCAGTTTTCCCAACCTCCTCCAAGCTAGTCCTCCCCCTTCCTTTCTTTTGGCCTGGAAAGTCACCATTTTCCAAGCCTTCAGAAGTTATTTCTTCTTTGACTCACCCACTTTCAACATTCTGTGGCCTTGCAACCTAGTAACTGAACCTTTGGAACTAAACAAAAACTAATTTAAATGGACTTTCTTTTCCTTGGATCGCTGCTTTCAATCAACAGTCAAAACTTTACCATCCTTTAGTAACATTAGGAGAAAATTCCTTTCTTTTGGAGCTCCCTGCACAGATCTTGGACAGGTATTTTTCCACTGCTCTTTAACTCCTGTGGTTATATCCCAAGGCTACTCTCTGTTAATGTTCCCCTCACCGGGCAGGTTTTCTTGTGTGCTGGTAAGATAGTTCAAACCTGGCTGTCTTCTATTTGTGTTTCTTGGCTTTCAGAATGTTTAGTCGTCTCTTATGATAAATGGTGGAAGAGCTGGCTGACACACTGCCTCCCTGTCTTTGTCCCACTAGAATTTTCCAATTTTATTTTTCTTGTCTCTGGGGAGGAAGCAAATCCACTGGCTTCACTGAATGAGATGCCACTGTTTCCTTCTGTCAGGTACTTCTACTTTTTATGAGTGATTTTCCTGAGATGTCTTCTCTTATTGGTCTTAGAAGAGAAGAGTCCCTCCTGTCCCATTGTCTTTTTCTACCTAAGAGGGTGAGAGAGACAATACTTGACTCTTCTTGTGTTTTCTGTTGAGGTATGGTGCATCTGGGTTGGCTGTTTGGAAGGAGAGTTTTGCTGGTTCAACTGCCCAGGGCATCTAGCTCCTATAGATCACTCAACTATTACTACTATCTTTACCACTAACTATTCAGTTATTTGCCACTGTATTTGGTGAAGCTATTTAAAGTGTCTTTTTCTTGAATTTCAGGTCTTAGTGACCAGTTCTGGGGTGACAGAGAGGTCCCAGTTAAGTTCCTATTATAAGTCATCAAATTGTCTTCATATATCCTTTCATATATTTTGCACATCCATGGTAGGATCAAGAATGTTATTTTTGTGTGTGCATATGGATGGCTATATTGTAGTTGCAGCAGAGACATTATTTTGTTTTAAAAAACCTACTTAAAGTAGAATATGGGATAAAGATGTTTGGTGTTGACGAACTAATTTACATCTTTATTATCTGTTAGGTGATTTTACCTACATGACTTTGGCACTTTAAGATCCCATCATACCTTTTAAAATCAGGAAGGCCTGATATAGCATTTCTCACTCTTTTTTCAGACTAAAAAGTTTATATTTTGAGATGAATTTAAAGATGCTAGTGGCTTGCTCTCTTGCATTTCTCTATGTCTTAAAAGGAGAGAGTACTCTAGATCCTCCTGGGAGACACAACTGGAAGATGGCAGTGCAAACATGCCATGTGTGTTTTTGACATTCCTGTTTTCCTAAACTTTTCAATTATTTTCTCTACAATATGCAAAGGAACTTCTGGAATCTCACTCTCATCATCCATAGTCCATTACTGAGTCTGAGTTGTAGCTAAGTTTCAAACAATAGAGCTCGTATATGAAACTTAAAATTTCTGACAAGTGTATCACATAGATAACTTTGGCCTAGTCAATATTGTATTCAGTTCTACTTGTTTGCCATTGTTAGAATTCATACTTTTCAGCCAGCGCCTTGGCTCAATAGGCTAATCCTCCACCTTGCGGCGCCAGCACACCGGGTTCTAGTCCCGGTCGGGGCACCGGATTCTGTCCCGGTTGCCCCTCTTCCAGGCCAGCCCTCTGCTATGGCCCGGGAGGGCAGTGGAGGATGGCCCAAGTGCTTGGGCCCTGCACCCCATGGGAGACCAGGAGAAGCACCTGGCTCCTGCCTTCGGATCAGCGTGGTGCACCGGCCGCAGCGCGCCTACTGCGGCGGCCATTGGAGGGTAAACCAACGGCAAAGGAAGACCTTTCTCTCTGTCTCTCTCTCTCACTGTCCACTCTGCCTATCAAAAATAAAAAATAAATAAATGTAAAAAAAAAGAATTCATACTTTTCAGAAATTTTCTATGTCCACACAATTGATCAGAGTGTCATGTTTTAGGGCCCATTCATTCCCTAATTCTTTGTATAAAGGACTTGGTGGATTATAAATTCAAGTTGTACTTCAATAGTGATAACTATTCATTTGTTGTATCTAAATCTCATCTATTTCTACTCTATAGTTAGCTAAATTATCATTTAAAATTCATTTCTATGCTATAACTAGTACTCCAACAGTATTTTTCACTTTGTGTTGCTATATGGGGGCAAACTGTTGAAATCTTTACTTAATATATACTAAACTGATCTTCTGTATATAAAGAGAATTGAAAATGAATCTTGATGTGAATGGAAGGGGAGAGGGAGCGGGAAAGGGGAGGGTTGCGGGTGGGAGGGAAGTTATGGTGGGGGGAAGCCATTGTAATCCACAAGCTGTACTTTGGAGATTTATATTCATTAAATAAAAGTTTAAAAAAAAGATTCATTTCTAGAAACTGTGTTCACCATCCTGGGACCCTTGTGGAAGTAATCATGCATTAAAAGAATTATTTTACTAAGAGGGAAGTCGAACTAAATAAAAAAAGAATGGAATGCAAGGAGCAACATTTGGGCAAAAGAAGGTGAAATCTTATCAACTCAAAGTAAATACCAGGTATTACAAAGAGACTAATTTGAGGGACATTTCAAGTGAAAGAATAGCTAAAGCACTACATGAAACAGACTTGTCATCTTTAGTAATATTCACTCACTCTACACTCTCCATATTCATGTGAGTATACTTCTCTAACTTGAATTATGAGTATATAAGTATATACAAAAATAGTAGCATTACACACACATAAATGTTCTTTGCATTTTCTTATTAAATTGCACAGTTGATGATTGTTCTGTACATACAGGGCTGCCTAAATTTAGCACTTATAGGACTACCTAACAACCTATTGTTTGAAATAACAAATTATTTAACAGTCCAGTTTGTATAATAGTTACCTTTAATTTTTAGGCAAGATTTGTTTATGTGTTTACTTGAAAGCGAGAGTGACACAAAGAGAGGGAGAGACAGAGACAGAGAGAGAAATCTTCCATCTGCTGGTTCACTCCCTAAATGCCCACACAGATGGGGCTGGGCAAGGCTGAAGCCAGAAGCCTGGAAGTTCATCCAAGTCCCCCACATGAATAGCAGGAATCCAAGCTTTCTAAGTTCCTTGAATTATTTTGAGAAGTGTTGACTAACTTTTAAAAAATTACTGCTTTTAAAAATTTATATATATATATATATATATATATATATATTTACATATAACCAAAATTCAAAATGCAGAAAAGGTA
Organism: Lepus europaeus; assembly: GCF_033115175.1. Lineage (NCBI taxonomy): Eukaryota > Metazoa > Chordata > Mammalia > Lagomorpha > Leporidae > Lepus > Lepus europaeus. Next base: position 157,605,735 of record NC_084827.1, read on the forward strand.
TTTAACAAAAAATGTTCTCCTTCTCATACTTACTCAATAGCTCTTTGTTTGCTTTCTCCAGAGGTAACCAACGGATACGATTTCATAACTGTACTTCCAGAGTCAACATCAGCTGCCTTCCCAGGCACATTACCTGAATTAGGATTGAAAGCAGGTAGCTAGGACTGGAACTGGTGCTTAAATATGGGATGTGGACATCCCAAGCACTGCTTAACCTGCTGTGACACAATACCCACCCCACAATCACCTTTAAATTCTATAATGCAAGTAAATATGTTATTTATTAGTGATACTTATGGAAAACATAGAATATATTTCTAAACCATTTATGGAAAAAAAAAGGAAGAAAAAAAAGCCATCAGCCTGTTAGAAGGCAAGAAAGGTGGAAAAAGGAAGAAAAGAAATGTATGGTAAACGGAAAGTTGAAATTCTATGGTATTTTATGGTAAAAATAAATCCAAACAGATCATGTAACATCATCATAATGCATGTGAGCAACATTTTGCAATTAAAAGATAGAGATTCTCAAGTTGAAGTGTTTTGAAAAGCCAGCAGTATCTATGGTGTTTCTAAGCTATTCACCGACACATTACATAAAACCTACACTTAATCTTAACCAAAAGGCCGAGAAGCGACACACACACACACACACACACAAAAGCTTAAACATTGTTGCACAGAACTTTCATTGAAAACATGATTGAATCTATGGGGATAGAAAAGAGATATCAGGATATAATAGTCAAAATTAATCAGGATTAGTTATATAAATACCAGAGAAAACAGACCTTAAGAAAATAATTCTTAGGTTTAAGAGGCTATGAAATCATAATAACTTACAATGCTTCAGAAAGACAAAACGCTTCTCAGTCTGAAGGCATATAACAAAAGGCTTCAAAATATGTAAAGTGAAAATGGCCAGACTTTCAAGAAGAAATGATATCTGGATAATTAAAACCTTCCTCAAAAGTCAATAAATTTAAACTAAGCTAAAGTGTAATGATAAAGAAAATTTAAGTAACACGTTTGAGAACTTGATCCATTGGTTTCAATGTAGGCACTCAAAATAAATAGAGAATGTACATTCTTTTAAATACCTACAGATTGTTTCAAAAATAATTCATCTCTTAGGTTCAGAGGAAATCTGAACACATGATAAGGAATCGATAGCATGTAGATTGCATTGAAAATCAAAATGATATAATTTTATAAAATGAAAAGGAAATAAAGCTCCCAGGCCTATCTCAGCAGACTAAATCCTAAATAATTTTTGGGTCAAAGAAGAAATTATCATAAAAACTATGACATTTAGAACTGAATTTCAATGAATGTATTTCATTAGAAATTTGTGGATTATAAGACCCACTATAAAAGTTCTTAGTGAACATTTTTTCCCTCTTCCTCCCTGCCTACTTCTATCCCTTCCTTCCTTCTTCTGCTTCTCTTCCTCCTCCCCCACCCCAAGCCTCATCTTTTTCCTCCTCCTCCTTTTTTGAGAATACTACTACTCTTTTTTTTTTTGGGTCTACCCACTGTCCCCTAGTGCCATTTTTCCAGTATTGAAAAACTGTCAGGCCGGCGCCGTGGCTCAATAGGCTAATCCTCCGCTTGCGGCGCTGGCATCCCGGGTTCTAGTCCTGGTCGGGGCGCTGGATTCTGTCCTGGTTGCCCCTCTTCTTGGCCAGCTCTCTGCTGTGGCCCGGGAGTGCAGTGGAGGATGGCCCAAGTGCTTGGGCCCTGCACCCCATGGGAGACCAGGAGAAGCATCCGGCTCTTGGCCTCGGATCCGCGCGGTTGTGCCGGCTGCAGTGCACCAGCCACAGCGGCCATTGGAGGGTGAACCAACGGCAAAGGAAGACCTTTCTGTCTGTCTCTCTCTGTCCACTCTGCCTGTCAAAAAACAAAAAACCTGACATTTTCACACTACTTCCTTTGCTCTCAACCTCTTTTGTCATTGATTAGAGACTTATCTCACTAAACTGTATAATTAGAAAGAATACAATAAACTAAGTTGTACATAATTCAACATAGCTTAGTATGGTTCTTTAATGATTATTTAAATAGAAGCAAGATAAACTATTTTAGAGTTAGATAAACTTACATTTTAGTGGAATCATAGGCATTGTGCACAGTGAAATGAGTAAATATTTTAAAGCAGATTTTCTCAGAAACATCATGAAAATTGTTTTAATTTGAGGCTGGCTCTACAAAACTGATTTAACAATGCTTTAATAGTCTGTTTCCAACTCACTCTACTAAGGTAATTTTACATACAAGTACACATGATTGGTTTTTGGGAGACATTTTGGATGAATGAATTCATATAGATATGAATGAATCATATAGATATGAATGAATTCATATAGATAGATTATATATATATGTATATATATACATACATATATATATATATATATATATATATATATATATATATAAGCTTAACAGGCTTAGTCTGTACTAGACATCAAGATCAGCTTACTGTGGATTTGACTGGCTAATGTTTAAAAATGAACAGCCAGAACCAGTTTGGGCAAGTCCAACTGCTAAGTGAGTCACCAGAAACTACACTGCTAATCTTTTTTTGAAATAACTGATTGTTTTCCTTTTAGTTTTTTTCCAGGGTCAAATAGAGTTTCAGCATTCCAAGAAGGAAGATGGAACTCTCTCTTTGTTTTAGAATATTTTGTCTTTCTGTCAAAAATATTGATGCATATAATTGAACAACTGTGTTTCTTGACAGGAATGTATTTTAAGACTATGTAGTTTATTTACATGACACATAAAGAAAACAGTTCTTATATTTGGGGAAATTGTTTTTTCATTAGAGGTAGTTCCATTTTCAGTCATTTTGTAAGCTTTGAGTGTGAAGAACAAGATCAAATATGAAACAATTTTATGCAGTAAATTATATAAAATTTCATTGAGTCCATTATTTAATTTAAGTTGGAACTCAAGTATGTACATACATGAAATACTCTGTAGCTTAAGGAAAAGAGTCCCAATTTTTTTTTTAACTCCAAAACAAATTGATACTGTTTCTATGTTGTAAAATACAAGAAGCCAGTTGGGTAATGTTTCTAGCCATAGATAACTATTTTCTGAGTATTTAGAATCTCCCTGTCAATGAAGATGTGCGGTGTAGGGGAGGAAGAGAATCCTTTTCCTCTATTCTCATATGTTCAACAGCTGAGTCTGATGAGTTAAACTGACAAAATATTGATTAACAGGATAAAAAGCATATAAACCTTTTTATGTCAATATCTTGATTTTTATGTGCAAGGATCCCTTAAAGAAAGGACATAAAGACCAAGTCATGTGGTTGAACATGATTGGGAGGGGCGTATAAACCATATTAACAAAGGTAGTGCATTATGGAGAAGTGACAAAACAGCAGAACAGTTGTTTGGGCTTCTAGGGGCAGTAAATTATTGAGAGGTAAGTACATAGAGGAAACTAGCAGAAGATAAAAGTTATTTGGTCATGTTTTGCATATATAGAATCCTCTTGACACTCTTTTCATCTCTAATGATGCCATATTAATTCTTCCTTCTTGGTATGAGTAGGGAAATGCATGTCCTGCTTTTAGGAAGAGGGGGAGCTCAGAGAGTTTTCTGTTATCTGCTATTTATCAGCCACCTTCAGCCCAAAACAACTGTTATGTAAAGTGTCATATTTTCATCCCCTTCAGCATCGTCTGAGTTAATCATCATACAACTACTATCATAATAATCTCTATGTTACAGATGATGAATGTGAGGCTTAAGAAGGTTAGAGAGCAGGACTTTATGATGATAGTTATCACTATCCCCAGGGGTAAAAATCTGTGCTGGTAAAAAAGATTAAAAGAAAAAAGCTCTTACTTATATCTCTGAAAATTGTCCTATGGGTATATAGCAAAAGGAGAAATATTCATTCAAGAAAAAGTACGAAGTTTAGGTAAGAATAAGAAGAGTAAGTATAGTATTTGAACCCTAACTTGCCTCAGTATCTGGCTTGGCATTGTTTCTCTATCCCAGCGTGTGGGGCCAAGCTGAGGCTCTTTATCTCTCTAACTTTTGACCTGGGCAGCAATATCTTCCTATGAGGCGTAGGCAGCCAGAAATTTTTATCCTCCCCACTCCATCTTGCAGAAGCAGTTACGTCCAAGCGGACTGAGAATCTTCTTTCCATGCAGGCTTAATTTGTATGGCAGAAACTCTACCCAAGCACATCAGACATAGACTACTGAGGCCCTAAATACAGATAGCACTTGTCTATCCAGCTTACTCAATAGGTTGAGGTTCTGTGTCAACAGGTCAAGCCAAGAAGACAAAGGCCTGCTGACAGCTGCCCCCATAATCAGTTGTAGAGTAGAAATATTACTCCTGGAAAAGCAGACCTCAGACCCCAACTCTCACATGGTGACACAGAGGTTCTGTTCAGTGTGTAGGACTTGCCATAAAGAGGAAGAATTCTGTAACTCTTCCTTAGACTGCTTTAACTGGAATGAGGAGTGGAGAACTCCATTCCTAAGGGTGTTGTCATAATCAGAGATTTTGGCGGACAGCATCTATGAGAAGCTGAGTAGCACTAATGTAAGCATAATTGAAGAGCAATCAGAAGACTAATATAGAGAAGCAGGGAAAGAGAATGCCAAGAAAAGCTTCCTTAGGATCTCAGTCAACTCTGGTGATGAGAAAGGTTGTACATGTAATCCAGTCTGTACATACTCAGGAAAACAGAATCACAGTTATGGGAGACTGGGGACTCATTTCTTCCATTGTCTCTATTTTTCAATAGAAATGACAATAAACATTACCCTCTTCTTGCTCTGCCTTTGTGTTTTGCAAGCATAACACATAGGTCCATATTCAAAGATTGAGAGTTTTGTCTTAGAATGGGCAATATTTAGTGACTTTGTGATATATTAACTAATGTGACATAGATGATGAAATTGGAACTTTTGGGCTAGAGATATTCAGATGAGATTTTGAACTTCAAATTGTTGCCTTAAAGGGTTGATACTTTGAGGGATTTGGGAGTGGGGTGAATGGATTTGCATTTGGGTTATACACGAATTTTTGGAGGCTAGAGGGCAGATGAAAGCAGGCTAAATAGTTGACTCAATAGAGATGTTCACATCATGATTCCTGGAACTTGTGAAAAACACCTTATATGGCCAAAGGGACTTTGCAGATGTTACTAATTTTTTTAAAATTCCATGCACAATTTTCCATAATATGAATTTTCCATGAGCTTTTTGAGGTATTTCTTAAGTCTTATGGCAATCATTTAAACACACACACAAATATAATTACACATTTTGTTCAGAGAATTAATTTGCTACACTAGAAAATATCCACTTAATTAAGCAGGCCACACAGAAGACTCATAGAATAACAAATGCCCTAAACAGAACTCTGGCCTCAGAATCAGTCTTTAAGGCATTTGGATCTGGCTAAAAAGCCCATGAGAGCATTTCAGGCATGGAAAACCAAGACACTGTGGCAAAAAATGTCCTACATGAAGGATCTCTGTGAGTGATATCCAGTGGAAAAAAGAGGCCAAAGAAGGAGGTACGTTTCTCTGAAGGGAGGAGAGAACTTCTATTTTGCTTATGGCCCTGTCTACATACTGACGAAGTTTGTGGACTCAAAAGGCTTCCCTAGCCTCAGCAGCTCATGACAAGAGCTTTGGGTGATCACTGATGTCATAAATAAGAGTGTCAATTGTTAAATCAACAACAGGAGTCACTGTGCACTTGCTCTCCATGTAGGACCTCTGTCCTTACTGAGTTGTACTATGAGAATTAATGGTAAAATTAGTCTCCAAACAATACTTTATACTTTGTGTGTCTGGGTGCAAACTGTTGAAATCTTTACTTAGTTTAGAGTTCATCTTCTGTATATAAAGATAATTAAAATGAATCTTAATGAAGAATGGGATGGGAGAGGAAGTAGGAGGTGCGATGGGAGTAGGGGTGGGAGGGTGGATATGAGGGGAAGAACCACTATATCCCTAAAGCTCTATCTATGAAATTTATATTCATTAAATAAAACTTTCTAAAAATATCCACTTAATTTTAAGTAAGGCAATAAATAAGATGTATGGGAAGAAATAAAATATACAGAGGAGATAAAAAGCAAAATCATAGATGTAAATCTCAACAAATTAGCAGGGTTATTAAGTGCAATTTTATCAATCAATTTTATCAATCAAAATTATATATTGGATTAAAAACAAGATCAATTTCTATGTTGTCTATAGGTGATACACTTGAAATTGATGAAAAATAGAAGATAGGCTGAAAGTGAAAGGATGGGAAACAGACTCATCAACCAAAGTGTAACCATAAAAGAGTTTGTGTGGGTACAAGAATATCAGACAAAATAAACTTTAAAGGACAAAAAGAGTCATTTAATAACAATTAAAAAAGGGTCAATCCATCAGGAGGATATCATGATTATAACCATTTGAGCTCCAAAATTGACTGAGCTAAGGCAAGAAATAGAAAATTCAAAAATAGTAGTTAAAAACTGCAATCTCCCATTTCAATGTTGAATAGAACAACTAGACAGAATATAGATAAGTTAAACTGTTATTCAGCAATAAAAATAAATGAAGTGTTAGTCTTGCTACTAATTGGATGAAACATGAAAATGCTATGCTCAGTGAAAGCAGATACAAAAGTCAGATATTCTGTAATTCCATGAATATGAAATAGGCAGAAGAGGCACACTAGCTAAACAAGTTATGGTGACGCACTCACTGTGTTTGCTCCAGAGTTTTCTACATCCCCAGGCACTCTGGCTTCCCTTGTGTTTTCACTCTTAAGGTGCCAGCACTCTCTTTTTGTTGGAGAGTTGGCCCCAGGCTGCTAGAATCTACTTTGTTAGAAGAACCTGGGGGCTCATATCCCCCAGGTGCAATTCTTTACCAATGACTGACAGGAGTGAGAGGTTTAAATGTTTCCGCTGTCTTGGCTTGATCAGGAGAAATCTGGGATGTGACCTGTACTGCCTTCAGACATTCTCTGTTTCACAGAGCCAGAAGTTCCCTCCATGAGACTGCTGGGTAAGATACCCCTGCTTAGCTTCCTTACCTTAGCAGTCCTATCTTCTCACTTTTCTTCCAGTGTTTCTGGGAAAACTTTCCACTAAGTGTGTACACATGAATACTAATGTTTGAGGCTGTGTCTAGGAACCCCAATATAAGGCAGAGATCATAAGGACTTTAATCTTCTCAAAAAAGCACTGGTAAGAATGAAGGGAGGATCAGTCATCCTGTCCTACATTTTTGACTTGAAGCTTTCTCTACTGACATATCTCAGATGTGCTTGGGAAGAAAATCAACTCATTCTGGACATTCAGGTTCGTTTATGAAGTTGGTAATTTATGTCCAGACTTCAGGAAAGAGGTCAGACCTAGCAATATATTAAATTAAAACAAGCTGGGTTGTAAACTCATAATGTATGAGTTATGCTGATTTACTTTTCTGTGAACTACCTGCCTATCCTCACCTAATTTTAAAATTCAGTACAGCTGTGAGTTTCATTAAATGTTTATGATCCTATTATAGGATATATTTTTAGCCTTAATAAAAGGAAGTTGATAAAGCTTCATTATCTGTCGTTTCAGAGGAAGAATAAAAAAATCTAACATCTACCAAGTGAGTCTATAATATGTCATCGTAAATCTTCTATTTCCCAAGCCTTTGTATCTCTCTGACATCAAAGATAAATGACTATTACTAGAATTAATATCTCTTAAATATATCATGATTCTTCAACATTATTACCAAAAGGCTGTTATGAAAACTTCACTAAAATAGAATTTGATTTTCTTTCTATGAAGTGTAAGGGTGACTGATTTTTTAGTACCTGTAGTGGAAATGTCTTCCATATTAACTCGGCAGGTTTTGTTAGAGGAATAAAATTATTTTATATGTAAGAAAGGAAATTACAAAATGTACTGGGAAAATTATTCTAGTTTTTCATATTTTGAAAACCATGATCATTTAAATTATGTTGCTGGAAGAGGCTAGTGCCACTTCTAGGTGCTCAGTCTTGCTTTAAAATAACATGAGCGTGATAGCAAAATAATTCAACTTAATTGACCAAGGGAGAGCTCTTAAGAAATAGCCTTAAGATCTTTGAAGTAGCTTTGTTTCTCCTGCCAGAGTCAAAGGATAATTTTAGCCTAAGTTTCTTTGTACTAGTGTGAGTAACAAACATAATTTCTCCAGAAACGTGTGCTATGTAAAAGCTCCTATAACAGTTGCTATGGAACTAGCATCTAACACTAACGTTATTAAGGCTCATTTTGGATTGGAAGGAAATGCAACTATAAGGCATTGGAAACTGCTTCCACAATTTGAGGCTGAAGAAGCATAGAAAAAATAGGAGAGTAGCAAACAAACTGAAGAAAATATTTGCAAGTATTAGTTGTATATGAAGATTCTATATTTTTTAATGGCAGTAGTCTAAGAAAACTAAGTATTTTCTAGGGCTATTTTCTATGTTAGCTATCAGTGAAAAGATCTTTTAACTTCTGGAATTATGATATTTTTATTTTAAAAGTTAATGATTATTAGATACGGAGCCAAGGCCAAACAATACTGGGGCATATCAAGTTTTAGAAATTTGCTTCTTTCTTTTCAGGTATGTATCAGTGGAGGTAAAACTATGAAATAATTAAAGAATGTTTTACTTATCCTATGCCCTTGAGGCATGTAGGGAGATTTCTGCTTCCTCTACTCTTTCCCACCATCAAAGGTAGCTCTTTGACAGCAAGGACTTGAATTCTCACTGAGAGCCAGTGGCTGCAGAAAAGCTTACACCTACTACTGTGAGAGGTTTCCAGAAAGTTTGTGGAAAATGTGTATTATGAAAAAACTATACATTGATTTCAGCTTTTTTTACACCAAACCAGCTTATTTTTTTTAAAGATTTTATTTATTTATTTGACAGGTAGAGTGACAGACAGTGAGAAGGAGAAATGCAGAGAAAGGACTTCCTTTGCTGGTTCACTCCCCAAATGGCTGCGATGGCCTAACTAGGCCAATCTGAAGCCAGGAGCCAGGAGCCTCCTCTGGGTTTCCCATGCAGGCAGGTGCAGGGGCCCAAGCACTTCGGCCATCTTCATCTGCTTTCCCAGGCCATCAGCAGAGAACTAGATCAGAATAGGAGCAGCCAGGACTAGAACCGGTGCCATAGACAGAGGATTAAACTACTGTGCCCCTCGCTTATCTTTTGATTCCATTTTCCCACAGACTTTTGGAAGTGTCCTCATAATATGTCATACAATCTGTCTACCATCCCTCCCCTTGATTTCATTTTATACCTGTTTTCTCCATAGTACTGATTTGCCTACTTAATTTTTGACCTAGTATTTTCTCTTTCTTTTGGAACCTCTCACATCCATTTTTGAGATATATGAATGAGTGCATAAGCAACACTAACACAAATGCTAAAGACGACTGTGCCACTATTGGCATCATCTTAGTTTTATAGGTGAGAAAATTATAGACCCGATTGGTTACGTGATCTTCCTCTGCTTAGCAGTGTTTTAGTTGCAAGCTGGGGCCTCAAGCTATTAGAGGCCCAATACAACCCTTTGTAACCCTCTTCTCCCCATTTTTCTGATAATGTCTGTTAAGCCACGTTGGTTGTAATGACCAGAACACTAAATATTTTCATTTTTTTAATGTGAAAAGTAAACAATTTACATTCAGGAAGAGATTCCTGTCCAAGTTTGCAGCCATAGGTCTTAAAAGTAGGTTGAAGCACTGTAGTTTGCTGCCAGTCTCTTCCCTACTGAGGATAAATCCCTCACAACACAGGTGAATACAGGTGAATGCCATTGCTTTAGGGACTTACAAGGAGGAGACACTCATTAGAGAGATTGAGTACTACTGAAAGAAAGAAATCACAGGGTTAAAAAACTGAGAAGAAATGGACTCCTTTATGTGGAGATCAGTACTTTTCATTATATTATTGTTATACCATCCCACAACCTCTGATTGCAAATTTGTGTTCTCACGGAGCATATAATATGCAATGAAATTCTATTTCCACATTACCTTTGAATTTTATTGTTAATATGAAGGTCAGCTGTCTGAAAGGATATGAATTTAATTATAGTTATGCACCTATATCATACTTGATGCTTCAGAGTTTTCCCCCGATTTTTAATTTTCTTGGACATCCTGGATATTCAGTTTGACTCATGTGGCATATTTTTGTCATCAAATTTTGTAGATTTTGAAAAAAACCTTTTCTTCATAATGTCCTGTTCAATTTATTAAGTTAATCTTTACACTGAAAACCAGAATATTTTAAAATAAAATGTGTCAATAAATAACACTAATGAGAAAATAATAAATCAAACAATCGCAGGAAATCTGTACATTTTCTTATTAAATACAGTGTTACTAGGGCAAGAAAAGAAATCTGTTATGTTTCTGGGGGTGTGAAGGGATGCAAGACTAATACTCAAAGAGGAAAAAGTAGCTGTGTGCTTTTCCAGCAAGAAAATGTTCCCTATTATTGAGGTTACTTAAGAAACTGTGCATTATTTTTACTACTCTCCTGTTGCCTTCTATTTATATTTTTAGTAACTTCATTAGAAATGCCTTATATTTTGGTATACACTGCTAACACACATATTTTCCAGAATATATGTTGCCTAATATAAGTAAGTCTTTGTCAAAATCCCTGGTGTTTTTAATCCTTCTGAACTGTCTATAGCCTTAGAAACTCATCATAAAACATAGTAAAAGAACATATTTAAAATTTACTACATATTAAATTGGAACAAATGATGCTAGATAATGATGAAGTTGATATAAAAACATTTAAGCCTAAATATCATTTTAACTACTGGTCACTTAGCAAAAGAACTACTGAAGAAAAACAATTGAAGGAACTAGCTGTTGTCATTATAGGGAGGTCATTTAACATATTCATGCATAATTTTTTTCAAAGGAAAAACAGGCATTGAATTAAATGGATTCCAAAATTTCTTTAACTTTACAAATGATCCATCTTTTAATTTTCTCACTTAAAGAATTATCTAAGGTAAGTAATGAGAATATAGGAACGTGTTCCTGTTTGTGTCAAAACCTTACGTAGTTTTGAGGGATGTACTTTAGATTAATCTGGTCTACCATCTGTTTAATTTATATTATCTAGGGGCCAGAATAGTTGAAAAGCATGATTAGTAATCAAAGTGAAACTAGACTTGTGATATAAGGAAACAAATCAAGAGGCTATGAAGAAGGGAAGAAACTACTGGAATGCACTGTGGGAAAATATGATAGTGCTGGGATAAAAAGAAATAGAACTATTGTTATTAAGAAGGGTGGAATAGAACTGTGTGATAAAAAAGATAGGAAAATCTGTAGAATTGGGGACAGTATCCATGTGAAGCTAAAATGAGGTTAGAAACATAATTAGGCAGTATATCCTTTATCAGGCTGAAGTTTTAGTTGGATTGCCTGGTCCCCTATCCTGAATGTGTCCCTTACATCTCAGGACCTTGAACAGTTTATTTAATCTCTCTGGGCTTCAAATTTGTCACCTGTAGAATATAGAAGATGATAAAACCTACCTAATAGGGTTGTTGTGAGAATTAACTAAGATTAAATGTTAATTTCCCAGCATAATATTAAGGAGGCGTTCAATAAATATTAACTCTTATTATCACTGTAGGAGAGAGAGAAAGTGAGCAGATTGTATCTCCGTGGGAAAAATGACAAAGCTGTACTTCGGGTACATATTCAATAGAAAAATCTCATTTTCTGAATATAGAGCACTTGATAGATTTTTGTCTTTGTCAGTGATAGTTTGATTCAGTAAAAGGTAAAGGAAGTTATTAGGAAAATTGGTCCTATCAACCTATGCAGTTGCACATGGGTTAGATGAAAAGAATACCGAATAAAGTATTGAAAGAAATCAGTGTAACTTTCCAGGACACTGCTGGCAAGATCAGATTCTAAATTGGTGAGACATAAGAAGAAAGGCCACATACTTAAATATTTCGGTGAATCTGACTGTCAGGATAATGTCAGAGGTGCTGCAGTCTAAAATGAACTGTGATTTATGAAAAATGTTAAGGTTAACAAAAATTTAAAAATATGTAGAGGAGTTTTAAGGGAAGCAGAATTAATAAATGTGAAGCATATTCTTTGATGAAGGCCATTAATGAGCAAAGTTTGAAGCCTGCTGGTGAAGTGGTGACAAACTCAGTTGCTATTAGCAGAAAAGGGGTCAAGATCCTAAACTCCTTCAAAGTTGTTAAAATTTGTTGAGGTGAGCTGGGGTGGCCTTGACTAAGGTCCAAGAAAGAGTAAAGGTGACTCTGTAAGGCAAGCCAATAACTGAAACACTGGCAAGCTAGAGAACAGTGAGAAAAAAATTTTAATGGTCAAGATTTCACAAAACTGTTATGGGCAGAAGTGGCATTTATCTTTGGCAAGGCTGGTAACATTTCAACAGGCAAAAAAAAAAAAAAAAGATGCTTTATCATTAGCCATATGAAGCAAATGGAAACCTGCCTTTTTTTTTTTAACAGCAGACAGGCAGAATTAGACAGTGAGAGGGAGAGATAGAGAGAAAGGTCTTCCTTCCATTGGTTCATCCCTCAAATGGCTGCTCTGGGCGGTGCGCTGCGCTGATCCCAAGCCAGGAGCCAGGTGCTTCTCCTGGTCTCCCATGCAGGTGCAGGGCCCAAGCACTTGGGCCATCCTCCACTGTACTCCACAGCAGAGAGCAGGCCTGAAAGAGGAGCAACAGGGACTAGAACCCAGAGTACCGGTGCCACAGGCGCAGGATTAGCCTAGTGAGCTGCGGCGCCAGCCTTGGAAACCTGTCTTTTATAAGCCAGATTTCATACAAAATACCAGCCCTTTGCATTTGGTGACCCTGTCAGGATTGAGGCTGCCTACTCTAGTGTGATTGCCTTCAAGAAGTTACCTTTTTTTCCTCCAACTTTACAGGGACAGATATGAGTTCTGGCTTGAGTGCAGAGAGAATAAGATCAAGTGTGACCCTTTTGATACACATAAGTACACAGGAAGAATGCAGCACTGTGTGAGACCAGAGAAACTCAACTTCCTACTTTTGAGGCAGATGTAACCTGGAGCAAATCCTACTCTAGGTCAAAGGATCATCTCCCACTGACTCCATAATGGACAGATAACAAGAATGAATAACTTAGAAGGTGAAATTACATCAACAAACCAACATGTATAGTGCATGTAAAACCTTAATTATAAACTGTACTGATTGTTCATTAAATGTCTGTGCTCACATGAGTAAGGTAGGCTCTGTTTACACAGTAAACTAGAATCACGAATACTAGCTTAGCTGACACTCCACAACCTTGACATATATAGCATATGTTAAAAATGCCCATATACGTGCAGTTCTGGGGAGTAAATGGATGAGAATGGATGAGACTCCTTTAGTCACTGTAGGCTCCCCTTGGCTGTGCCAGGGCTGAGACACATCTCTAAGCTTGAGGAACAAAAAGATAGGCTAAGGCCATATAGTCACATAAGGAATATACTGAAAGTAAGTTTCCCTAGCTCTCCTTCTGTGTGTGCATGTATGAGCATGCATGTGTATGCTTTAGAAGGAAGCACACTTGTTTTAATCTTCATTCACAGAAAGCCTCATTTTCTGTGATCAACTAACAGCAGATGAGATAGCGAGCCTTGAGACAAATCTTGTTCTACATAATGTAATTGACTGGAAACTTGGATTAACATACAGATAGGAAGAGCTCATTCACGAAGCATCTACACTATGAAATCATCAGGATGCTGCCATGGAACCCAACTAGGAGCCTGACTTTTGATGTTGAAATTCTTTTATTGTGTTAAAATACACTATTCTTAATATATTACCTTTCATGTTAAAAAGAGTTAACACTAAATTTTATTTATGTAAGATTTGTCATTTTACATTTAATTTAATGAGCAGTATCAAATTTTATGGTCACTGTTTTTCAATTTCTACTACTCAGAGGACATTGGTAATGTGCTGACTTGACACAAGGAGCACATAGCAGCAAATGGTGTGATCAGGTGTGGAGCTGTGCATAGCTATAATCCTAAAGCAAAGGTCCTGTCAGCTAATAAGAAATCAGATATTCCTTTATCCTCTTCCAAGACTCAGCCTAGGCAATGCCTGTCCCTATTACAGAAGAACCTAAGGCTTTAAAATGCTGAGAATGGGGAATAATAAAGCACATTTATTGATGTCCTCAGTGAATCAGAGTGATGAGAATAAAATAATCAAATGCACAGCACAATGGGAAGCACTATAATAAAATGCTTAAAAGTATGCACTCTATGGCCAGATTATCAGAATCTGGTGGCCTCATCACCTCTTATCTATTATTTATTAAGTGGCGAGTTTATTATCCTCTTTGTCTATCCATTTGCTATCTCTAAAATGATGACAGATTTATTTATAGTATTATTCTGAAAATTAAATAAATTAATATATTTAGACTCTGGATAATAATAAATATCAATAAACATAACATCCTTTATGTATTGTAGCAACTCCAACCAATTTAGGCCTAAACAAAATGTGCAGAAAGTTCCCCATATAACATTTAATGTTTATATGCTGTTTGAAGAAATGTGATATATTGGAGACCATTCTGTGATTAGCTGACTAGAGAAGCTAATAGAGAAAATAATTGGCACCAATGGCACTGGGCCCTTTACCAAGGCCTCAGACAGTGAGTCTTTCTGGAATGGCAATGGCTGGTATGTGTTGAGCACTGGTTACACGCTATACAAAAATCTAAGCATTAGCATGTACAAATGCTTTTTATAGCTTCACAACATACTGTGAAAAAGGAACAGTTGCTATAATTATTACTTAAAATATATTTTTATTTTAAGGCACAGAGAAGGAGAGAGAGAGAGAGGAAGAGAGAGAGGAAGAGAGAGAATGGGGGGAGTAGAGAGAAATGTCCCCAATCTGCTGATTCAATCTCCAAATTCCTCCAACAGGCCAGGCCAAAGCTGGGAACGCAATCCAGATCTCCCATATGGCTGACAGGGACCCAGCTACTTGAGTCATTTCCTGCTGCCTTCCGTGGTTGGCACTGGCAGAAAGATGGAATTAGAAGTGGAGCTGGGCCTTGAATCCAGGCAGTCTGCTATCGGATGTGGGTGTCTTAACCACAAGACCAAATACCTGCACCTGACCTCATTTTTAAAGACTAGAAAATGGTGACAAAATTTCAAGTAATTTGCCCAACATAAAATAAATTGCAGAGCTAGCATTTAAACCTAAAAGTGTGATCCCACATTACTTACTTGTATACTATATTGCCTCTTACTAAATCCTTGAACATGCTCTTTCTGTAACATGTGTATAAGCAAGGTAACTAAGAATCACCAGTCATCCATTTCTTTATCTGGCTGATAACCTAAAGGAACTTGAGATAAACCTAAAGACAAACAAGAAAAAAAAAAAATCAACAGAACTATTAGGTTTTCTTTACTCCAACAATATATCCAAAGAACTCAAGTCTTTATCTGGTAAATCACAGAGACTCAATTTCCTGTCTTTAGAACAGGAATAACACCTATTCCATGAGGTTGTTGTGATCATTAAATTAAGTAATTTGAGTCAAGTACTAACTACGGTGCCTGCAATATGGAAGGTGGCTGCTAATAGTATTGGGGTTATGGCCTTGAGAGTTAGGTTTCCTCAGAGTAAGGACAAGTGGGGAACTCGAGGGAGAAGAAAAAGATTGGAAGGAACGCTTGAGTGGGTTAAAGAGAAGGTGCCAAACATGCGTAGCCCATGCCATGCAGATTTGTGTTCAGTCCTGGGGTTGTTCAGATTCTCTCTTTTCTGCTACTCTCCTTGCTGAAAGCTGTGTCCTTTTAAAGCATATGGGTAAGTATCAGATTGTGTGTGAAAATCAAAGAGGCACTAGTCTAAAAATATGTAACCTGGATTCTATTCCTGGCCCAGCTACAGACTCCTGTTAACTTATTAATCTGTGTAAGCCTCAATTTCTTATACAACATATCGATGGAATGAAATGCTTCCCCCTGCACTGACAGGAATTTGGGATGGCGATTGGGCATCCATGCGCTCCAGTTCTCTTGACGGAAGCCATATGTACAAGTGAGGCTTCCACTGTTAGGTCACATTTGCTTTGGTTAAAAAGCAGTTTAGAGACAGGCAAAGGGGAGTTCTATCTGTGCATCTCATAAAAAGGAAACAGTGCTCATTTAGTTGGAATTCACATTCTTGATGAATTTTGAATTTTTTAGAAAAAAGTTTCTGAGTTTTAACTTTTTTCCCATTTAGAGGTTTATTTATTTGTAACTGATACAAAGAAATTATACAGATTTGGGGGAGTTCCCATGTGATGTTGTTGTTGTTGTTTGTTTGTTTGTGTTTTTTTGACAGGCAGAGTGGACAGTGAGAGAGAAAGAGAGAAAGGTCTTCCTTTTCCCGTTGGTTCACCCTCCAATGGCCACTGCAGCTGGTGTGCTGCCGCCGGCGCACCACGCTGATCCGAAGGCAGGACCAGGTGCTTCTCCTGGTCTCCCATGGGGTGCGGGGCCCAAGCACTTGGGCCATCCTCCACTGCCTTCCCGGGCCACAGCAGAGAGCTGGCCTGGAAGAGGGGCAACCGGGACAGAATCCGGCGCCCCGACTGGGACTAGAACCAGGTGTTTCTGCGCCGCAGGCGGAGGATTAGCCTATTGAGCCCCAGCGCCGGCCCATGTGATGTTTTCATACACACATTCATTGCATAATGTTCAAATCAGGGTAAACACATCTGTCTCCTCAAACATTTATCATTTTGTTATGGTGAAAACATTCAAGATCCATTCTTCCAGCTTTAACAATATATGTACAGTACACTTTCATTATCTGTAAGTTACCCTCTTGTGCAACTGAACAGCAGAATTTTTTCTCTTGTCTCACTATACTTTAGTATTGTTAATCAACCTTTACCCATTTCTCCTTCCCCATTACTAACTTTTATAAAATTTAAAATTATTGGGCCGGCACTGTAGTGTAGTGGATAAAAGCTGCTGCCTGCAGTGCCAACATCCCATATGTGCCCCCGTTCGAGTCCCTGCTGCTCTACTTCCAATGCATCTTTCTGCTACGGCCTGGGAAACCAGTAGGAGATGATCCAAGTCCTTCGGCCCCTGCACCCACGTGGGAGACCTGGAAGAAGCTCCTGGATCCTGGTTTTGGATCAGCACAGCTCTGGACCATTGCAGGCATCCTGGGAGTGAACCAGTGACTGAAAGACTTCTCTCTCTCTGTCTCTGCCTCGCTCTAACTCTGCCTTTCAAATAAATAAATCTTAAAAAAATTATTGCTCACTGACAGAAGAAACTTAGCAAATACCCACTTTACTTCACCCTGCTAAGGTAGATACAATGCTAGATTGACATTGTGTAAGAACACAGATTAGATTGGTTATTCCATGAAATTTATCAAAGGCAGGTCTATTAATTCTCAATTTTGGAATTAGATAAATGGGGAATAGTTTTTGAATTGTTTTTCCAATAGATTCTCTTACTTTCTTTGTATTCTTTGGGGTGGTTCTGCAAGCATTTCATAGTTACTGATGGAAGTTTAAATACAGTCATATATTTAATGTACATATGCATATTATGGTTTCACCACTAAAAATTCTGTTCAGTGTAGCATACCTTGGTAGCTATATTTTTAAGATATCCTTGAGTTCCTTGGTTCGAAGTTATGTCTCCGATTGAGCTGGTTGCTTTCACAGACAAAATCAGAATGTAAGGTTAATTTCCCTGGCATTGGACGACCAGCTGGAGAATTAACAGGCTATTGATTTCCCATACATTTTGTTAAATATTTTGTTTGGCTGAAGAGGAAAATAAGGATGAATGAAATAATGAATTACACAACTAAATTTCCATGGGCCCATTCCCAAGTCCATCCAAAGGCAAACTTGGAACTGCTTTAATGTTCTCTTGTCTCAGGTCTAGCCCTCGCTGAATTTCCACAACTGCTGAGTGAATGTTTGATACGGGAGAGTACTAGCATTTAGGAGTCTTGCTGAAGAATGGTTTGACAGCATTCCACAATATCTCAGTTCAGTGTAGCCAAATATCTTTATTGTATGGAATATTTTCTTTGACTTTATTTTCAGGTTTGCTTTTATTATTCTACTCTAGCTATAATGTTACTGTAATATCTTGATATAAGTATTATAATATGTCAAGCATAATATCTACCTCGGAGAGCCATTGTTGTATAAAATGTGGTTATGAATGGACAAAGCACTTTGCAATTTAGAAAGAAGCATACCAATGTTTAATCTAATTAAAAATTACCTTGAACCTAATGAGCTGCACATTATTGATTCTCCAAGAACATTTGGTTATGTGTATTAACTCATACCATACCTTCTGCAAAAAGTTACAGCAGGTTTATTAGAGACATAGGTCACCAGAGAAAATTATTCAAACTATAAAAAAGGTTTAGAAAATAATTATAAAAGTATGATGTGACAAGTGCAAGCAATGCAGAAATGTGAAAACTAAAAGGAATGATTTCTAGTCTATTCTGGACCTCACATACCAGAGGCAATAATTATTGACATATTGTGTGTTATTCCATATTTTTATGGTATATAAACACTGAGATACACATACACAAACACACCCTGCCTCTGTCTCTTCCTCACCAGAAGCTTAATATTTTTTAACAAAAAAAATCCTCTTTTACATATTAGAAGTGATCTCAACCAATGTTTGCAGGCACTTCTAAATTAATTGCCTAAATTGAGGCACCACGGAACTTGTGCTAATTTTTGGACTCTGAGGATATAAGGGTGAAAAGCTGTTCATACTCAGTGTCTCTGAATGTCAGGGAAAGGAACACACCTGTTTTCATGTCTTTGTAGCTCTGTGTCTCTCCAGGGGATCAAGCTTTTACTCAGGGGATTTCTGGTTGGAGGAAGAGGGTCTGCCCCACAGCCTCACTCTAAGTGATTATTATCACACCGGTAAGTTTCCACTGTGGCTGCTGCGTGCAGGCTGTGAACACATTTGAAGTCAGCAGGGGACCGTTAGAAACCTTCCCTTTGCTGAGATGGAGCTGTAGAAACCTCGGCTTCACTGAAGCAAGCAGACTGCAACCTGCGGTCAGTTGCTGCTTTTTTCATGCAGTGCTGTTTTAAACTGTCTTCTATCCCACAGAGCAAAAACGTACCCAACCAAAAACAGCACAAACAATCCCCGTGAGTGTTTTTGAATTTTCCTCTGCTAGTCTCATTGTTAATGGTATGAGGTCTTGCCAGGAGCCATTTGTGGTTTAGACACACTAAATAACATAACATTCACACAGTTAAAAACAATTAATATCAAGCATCAAATCAAAGGCTATTTGATGCAGAACCTAGGCTAATTGGCTTTTCTACCTGTCTTATGGAAAAAGCATTTTATCTTCTTTACGGGTCACTGATTGCTAGATAAGGAGGTATATTTAGTAATCTAAGATGCAGGGTGTTAAACATAATAATGACATAATTGCATACTGACTTTGCATATTATATTATCAGTAAAAGATTATCCTGTTTTCAATAAAAATATTCTCCATTAGTTAGTGGAAAGTGATTCACATCAACATTTCCTTATCTATACTTGTCCTTAGCTGGTAATGAATTTAGCAGCACTTAAATTCCTATTTGCTATGAATTGAAAGGATGTTGTCCTTGGCTGAGAGCATTGATTTTTCTATCAAATAAAGTTTAGGTAGAATTACTATTTATAGGAGGAATTTCAGGAAGAACTCAAAAGTCATATAAATAAAAGGGATCCCACAGCTATTACCCTTAAACCAACTAGAAATAATTAATTTTCTATTAATACTTTAAAGTTCACATTGTATGTAATACTTGATATTGAAAACTTTTCTAGTTACTTTTATAGTTTCAAGTAGTTAAAAAGCTAATGGTAGACACAAATCAAATCCCACTACAAAATAGCTACTAAAAGAAGGGAGAATCGTGGTGAGAAAGTACTTCTAGCTAGCTATTGACTTTGTTTGTTTATTTAGCTGTTGCTCTATTTGTAAATTCTAATGTTATTATAAGTCATAAACCTTGAAAAATGGATGAGATTAGGAAAAAAGTAATAAAAACAATTTTGCCACTTTCATTGATTCAAGAAACATCAGTCCACTAGTTAAACAATGAAACAATCTATAAACAGAATGAATAATACATTTTCTTTTCAATTTATTGGTAATTGATGTTGCCATTTGGCTTATTTTATCTTTGGTAATTTAAAAACACTGACTTCGTTATTTGGAGTTTTAAGGTTGTTCATTAGCTGATAGCTTCTTTTTTGTTCCTGTCCTGTTGAGAAATTACATTGTTGTGTTTCCATGGATATTTGAGGGGACAATATTTCACAGGAAAAGTCATGAAGACTGAGTCACAAATGGTTAACAACTGCCTGAATGAACCCAAACTCTAGAATTGAATGAAAAAGAATTTTTGACACAAGTAGTATGTGTGTATATTAGAAAAATTAGAAGACATACAAATATTTTAAAGTACATGAGCATATTTTATATGGCTATGATTAAGGTTTATTACATATTTTTCTAGAATCTTCTAGGAAGATTTTTAGATTAAAGAAAAATAGATATTACTTTAATTTATAGATTATTTTTACATATTAAATAATATGAATATAGGACATTTTAACTTGCTTTTAAAATTTAGTATTATACAAACATCTTTCTACATCAAAAATGTATTTTAACAACATTATTTTAGTTTTGATAGGACACTCTAGTTTACTATTTTTAGTTTCCCTTCCTATGCATATACTTTTTTTTTTTTGACAGGCAGAGTGGATAGTGAGACAGAGACCTATGCATATACTTTTTCAATTCATCTATTATTAATGCTGCCATTTGATTTAGCAGTTGTAATGGTTGTAATGTAGACAGATATTCCTTCCGTATGGGAATTCTATTCACTGAATACATGTCGTTTTCATGTCACTATTTGATACTTTCTCAAGTTCCTTTCTTCCTTGTAATATAAATGTAAGAAAAGTGTAGGGTTCAGCAATTTTGTCCCTGCAGATCTGCATGTTTTTCTTTGAATTCAGGTGAATCAGTCCAACCCATAGACTTTTGAGGTCTGAGAGTTTAGTCACTTTTATTATGTTCAATGTGAAGTCCTATCAAAATGAATACAAATCATAAAAATCCTTAAATATACAACAAAATGGAGTAAAACATATTAATTAAAACTACAATTTTCTTTGGTGTGGCAATTGCTAAAGTAATTAAAATTAAATAGAAATGTATTTTTGCTGATTCAAGCTACTATGAATATGGATATATTTTTAGTCTCAAATCATGTAATTTCCCCATTTGTCACTTAGCCAGTTTTTATGGTGAACCTCAGTGGATTAATCGCATGAGATGAGAATTAGTACTTCTTGCAGCATTTTGAGATATCCAGAGAAAAGGATCTCTTTTGATTTATCCTCATTCTGTTCCGTTCAGCTCCCTCATGGCTCACTGAACCACAGGAGAATGAATTTCCTGAAATGGTAACTTTGGCTTTTAAGAAATCACTTTGTGTCAAATCATTCATTATCCCGAGACAACTTCTGGTCTTATTCTGCTGTTTCCCAGTTCTGGTGAGTGCCCCAAAGTCCAGGTTTATATTATTAGCGGCAATTATTACTCACGAAAAATTGGAAGAGTCAGTGAGTCTTTATCTTTGGAATAATTAGGTGCTTACAAAGCCCGTAAAAACAAAAACCTGTTGGAAAGAGGAATGTTAAGTGGAGGAAAAGGTAACAAGTGTCATTTTTGTGGGCCATCAATTATATGTATATATATATACATATATGTATGTATTTATATATTATTTTACGTAGGATAGGCAGCACCATTCCTTGTTCTTTTTCAAATGCATTAGCAATTACCAGAGGGATTTATGTGTTTCCTTTAATAATGATAAATATGATATATGATAATGTTTCCTTTAATGATGATTGGTCTTCATAGCTCTGTTTTTGTGCATTTAAGTGTGAAAATAGATCCATAAACACACAAATACCTTTGTTTCTTTAGCTACTCTAATTTTACTAAGTGAAGAAATTTTAAGGGCATTATAATTTCTTTCACGTGCTGATTAGTATACTCTCATGTTTAATATTCTCTTCTTTAATGGAGAGAAATAGTGCCTCACTTAACGCCATGACATGAGACACTCTGATATCATTAAAATGAGCCTAGCAGCTGTAAAGATATTTCTGAGCCTTGTTGATGATGAAGTAATCTAGTTTGATGGATGTCTTCATTTCTATCTTAATCACAGCATGCAAGATTAGAGATACATGTGTTTCACTTCAGTTAATTACTCAGAACCCATGCACAAATACAGGGCTTTAATTAATTACCTTGAATTTCAATGAATTTAGGAGGGACCATGTAGAAAATATCTTGTCTAGGTCTTAGATAAATCTAATGAATGCTATAGAAAACTTATATTACAGCCTCTTCCAGGTTTACATTTTCTGCTATCATAGTGAAAAGTCTGAAAATTTAAGTATGTAGAACATATAACAATAAATCAGATAATTAGATGAGCTAATATCCTGTCTTTAGCTATAGCCATTACCTGAGGGTTAAAAGAAAAGTGAAAAACTATTAGATTAACTGTGCCGTGGTTATAGGAAAAAAGAGAAAGGCCTATGTTCTTACTCATACATTGATCCACCATTTGTGACCCTCAACATAAATTTTATTAGTGACTATTCTATTGTAGTGGTCGTGGAAAAGTTTATAGATTTAAGATAGGATTATTTTCTCGTTGGTGCTAAAATGCCATGTTCTGAACGCTTCCTGATTACTGCATACTGTGTAAATAAGACATTAGAGTTCTTTCATCATTAAAAGCTAAAAATAATCTCTTGACAGACTCTGTTCCCAACTTTAGACCTTTTCCCATAACCCAATCATAGAATATGAACTATAAAGAAATGGTCCAGAACAGACACATGTAAAATACAAGGCTGTTTAAGCTTCAAGTTCATTTATCTAAGACCAAGGCTAGCAGATGATTCTGTGTACACCGGAGAGAATACAGTGGGTTATCATGGATCCTGGAGTTCACACAAAAGAGACCTTATAGATACATGACACCAAAAATTAACATAATCATGTGAGAGTCAAAATTTATTAGAGTGGTTGCTGGAAAGAAAATAAAAATGGCAGGAAAGATAATAGAAAAATGCAGATAAAATTGGGCAAAGATTTTGTTAAAAATTGCAAAAAGACATTACTGAGAGGAAACAATTTTATGGCTGGGCTGCTGTTAATTCACTGTCACAACTCAGGTTGAGAATTGCACAAATCTAAAACTAATAAAAATATGTCTGCAGCCAGCTTTCACAAGGGCAGTGTTGGAGCTGTGTCCATGAGAGAAGGAGAGACCTATTTTATGCATTTATTTTACAACGTGTTCCTATTTGGGAGAAGCACTACATTTGTGGAACTGGGAGGAACCTGCTCAAGGTGCTGCACAGAAATTCCAATCAATGCCCCCCTCTGAAGCAGCAGGCATATTCCTGATGAGTGAAGATGCCTTGTAAATTAAACAAATAAATAAACACACGTAGTACCTCAGCAGCAAACCTCCACAGGGGCTTATTTCTCAGTAAGGATTAAGTTCTGCACTTCGACAGATGATGTGTCCTGACTCCATTCATATCATGCAAAATATTTACACATCAGAGTATTGGTACCGGGAATTTTAAGATGAGACAAGCTTTCTAAAGAATTGCCTTCCCAGTTTTCCTTCGACTCCCTTGCTAAATGAGCACTTAGACACTATTTAGTGAGAAAGTAAAACAAAAACCAAGAAGCTCTCACAGCTTCCAAATGTCTACTCAGCAACAACAACAAAAGGCTTCCACTGAGGACAAACAGGAAAACACCCAGTTTGTTTCAGGGGTTAAGTTTACAAAATAGCACTAGCTCAAGGGCTCCTTCTAAAAAAAACTGAACAGATGAAAATACTTCATGAATTGCTGGTGTGTTCTTAGATAAAACAGCCTGGCTGAAACAACAGTTGCCTTCTGAGTTCTGCTGGAAAAGCCGAATTCCAACATAGTTGCTAGATGAAGCTGTACAATCCCAATCTCCTCTCATTGACAATGGAATTTGGCTTTGGGTAAGTGACTTCATTACTCATCTGTTAGTTATTCTTTGAACAAAAGAAGTTTTGTTGCTCATCCTAGGATCCGAACAGATAAACGTGTAACACCCTTTATGCTAGAGCTTGCGGTCTTGCCAAAGCTATGCTGAGAGTTAAGTGTAAGCACCACAATATGAAAGAACTGGAATATCAGATTCAGCCACATTCAATGCCCATAAGCTGCAAAAAAAGCTGCAAAACATTCCTTCTCCTGAGACAAATCAATTTTAAACTGCAAATTTCCATTTTTCTAAAAATAACATTTCTTATTTTCTAAAAATAAGATTTTCATATTGACACAAGAACAACTTGAAATAAATCACATTATAAAAATGAAAAGCATTTCAGAATATTAAGGTATGAGACAAAATGTGACAGTCATTTTTATGCTGCCAATTATAAAGAATTTTCCATATAACAAAGGAGCAGTTAAGACTCTATTAGGGTGCCTATGTCCCATTTCAGAGTACATGCATTTGAGTGGATCCATGCATTTGCTGTGGATTCCAGAATTCTTTTTAATGTGTACCCTGAGAAACAGTAGGCTCATGTAGTTAAGTGTTTGTTACCCACAGGGGAGACTCAGACTGATATCTTAACTTCAGCCTGGGCCAGCCCTGGCTATTGCAGGCATTTGGGGAATTAACCAGGAGATGGAGGATTTCTTATTGGTAAGTTTAAAGAAATAAAATAAATGCATTTAAAGATCGAGAAAAAAAAAGTCATTTGTAAGTTTAAAGAAATAAAATAAATGCATTTAAAGATCGAGAAAAAAAAAGTCATTTGTTTCTAGTATACATTTGACTAATAAATGAAAGAAACAGTTGTAAAAATGCAAATCCTCAGAGACAACAAAAACAAAGCAAGGTGGATTTCCCATACTACATGTTCAGAAACCGGGAAATGTATGAAGGCTTACTTTTATACCAGAACCATGTTACTGGTGGTACTTTAGTCTTGATTCAGGAGTATTTAAATGTTTTAGAATGAGACAATTAAAAACCATGCTTAGTTGTTGGCTCTATTTTTATGATTTAATGCCACCATTTATCTTTATAAAATACTGAAAATTTAATTGCGTATTCAGAACTAAAACTCATTCTCTGTTTTGAGAGTGCAGGGTTTAGCATTAACCGTGTCTTTTTGGAAATTTCTACTTTTTTTTTTTTTTTTTGTAAATCTCTTGCTTATATACACACATAGAATGTGAAGACATTATCCAACATTTGTATTTCTCTTAGAAAAATTTTTGTTAGCTGACATGCAGAGGTCATTTAAAAGGGAAATATCTATCTCTATAAACACACACATATACACACATTTTTATTTTATGCTCCCATTAGCCCAAGTGAGATTAGAGATCATATCTGTTTTTCATTTGAATTTGTTGCTACCCTATTTTTGTTATTGATTATCTAAAAATAATAGTCAATAAAAATTTGTTGAATTTTCAAAACTACTTAAGTATTACATACTTAAAATAATGCCCAATACTAGAGAGTAATTTCATTTATTTTCATATCATAGACCAGGATACTTTAAAACAAAAGATTTATTTATGTATTTATTTGAAAGGCAGAGTGTCAGAGAGAGAGTGAAAGAGAGATATCTCCAGTCAACTGGTTCACTCCCCAAATGCCTGTAACAGCTGGAGCTGGGCTAAGCTAAACTTAGGAGCCAGGAACTCCATTTGAGTTTCCCACATGGGTGGCAGGAATCCAAGTATTTGGGCCATCCTCTGCTGCCTCCCAGGTGCGTTAGCAGGAAGCTGCGTTGGAAGCAGAGGTGGAACTCCATCTCAGACTCATGAATATAGGATGCTGATGATCCAAGCAGCGGCTCAGCCGGCTATGCCACAGCACCCGCTCTCTGCATTACCTTCATTTTAAAACCATTGTGACAGTGTAGCTCAATCTATAGTTAAAAAGAAACCACTTCGGCCGGAGCCCCCGCTCACTTGGCTAATCCTCCGCCTGCGGCGCCAGCACCCCAGGTTCTAGTCCTGGTTGCTCCTCTTCCAGTCCAGCCCGGGAAGGTAGTGGAGGATAGCCCAAGTGCTTGGGCCCTGCACCTGCATGGGAGACCAAGAGGAAGCACCTGGCTCCTGGCTGCAGATCGGTGCAGCTCACCAGCATTAACGGCCATTGGGATGTGAACCAATGGAAGGAAGACCTTTCTCTCTCTCTCACTGTCCAACTCTGACTTTCAAAAAAAAAAAAAAAAAAAAAAAAGAAAGAAAGAAACCACTTGAATTGAAAGGTGATCTTGTTCTTAGATTTAGATAATGTTGGATGTTGTCCTTCCTAGTTTTTTAATTTCTCCAGTACAGAGGGAAAAGAAAGCTTACTTAGACTAAGCAATATAAATTAGCACAGTTTCTTGTCTACCTTGTTTGTTTAATGTCTTTCTGCAATTGGTAATGGGAATTTTCGTCCGATAACTGAGGTCAAGGGTAGCAAATTCCAATGCAACAGGGGACAGGCATCTAAGTCACCTCTGGAATTGCGGAGTTGGTGTAGGATTGAGAAACAAGGTTAGCACACTCTGCATACACATATTTAAATTGTCCTCATTTTTAAAAACATCATGCTGGGGCCAGCCTGTGGCTCACTTGGTTAATCCTCCGCCTGTGGTGCCAGCATCCCATATGGGAGTTGGGTTCTAGTCCCGGTTGCTCCTCTTCCAGTCCAGCTCTCTGCTGTGGCCCAGGAGGGCAGTGGAGGATGGCCCAAGTGCTTGGGCACCTGCACCTGCATGGGAGACCAGGAGGAAGCACCTGGTTAAAGGCTTCAGATCAGTGCAGCGCGCTGGCCGTGGTGGCCATTTTGGGGGTGAACCAATGGAAGGAAGACCTTTCTCTCTCTCACTAACTCTATCTGTCAAATAAAAAAAAAATTAAAAAAAAACCCATCATGCTCTTTAAACAAAACCATTTGTCTCCCTCACATTGTAGGCACAGGGCCTGTATTAAAATGAACACACAACAGTCATTCTTCAGTGTGAAAAAGGCAGCACCAGAATGACTTGGTCACTTTGTGAATGCAAATTCCTGTTTTCACTTGGAAATTTTAACTCTGTGGACTTAGGAACCCATATTTTTATGTACAGACAAGTTCATATTTATTAGGAACTTAGTGTTAAAATAATAAGGTATGTATTTTAAAAAATCAGTCATCAGAAATAACAGTGAGTAACTAAAGAAGTAGTATTTGCTGAAATGAGGAGTATCAATGTGAGGCAGTCCTATTGTTTTCATATTAGCTCTATTCTTATATGTGTTGCATTTTGGCTTTTGCTTTTGTAAAATATGGACACAGTTTACAATAGAGATCTCAGAAAGAAGTAATTTGAGCAGAGGAATTATTAACCTTTAGGATTTATAGTACTGAGCTGATCTGAACCCAAGAGCTGCTTCTGGGTCTCCCCTGTGGGTTCAGGGGCCCAAGGACTTGGACCATCTTCTGCTGCTTTTTGGGTGCATTAGCAGGGAGCTGGATCAGAAGTGGAGCAACCAGGACTTGAACCAGTACCCATATGGAATGGAGGTGCTGCAGGCCAGAGCTTTAAGCCACTGTGCCACAGCTCTGGCCCCTAAATGAGAGCTTCTTAGAAAGACATTGGTTACAAATACTGCCCCTTCCCTGAGAAGCATATGTTAAATGACCCTTAGAAAATAAATTCTTCTTTCCCACTATTTCAAGGCTGATATTAGTAGGCGGTTGCTCAAGCTGTTATTTGTTTTCTTAATCTGCTACCTTTTATGCCAATGATATTTGAAAACCTTCTACTCGAGTGATGCAACACATTAGTCTCACTTGCTTTTCTTTTTCCGCTCGAGCTGCTTGCCCTGTTGCAACCGTGTCTTCAGTTTATCACCCTCAGACCGCCAACCATGCCTAGCCCCTGAAACAGCAATCAGTGTTATTTCAACACCTTCCTGTTCTCACAAGCTAGGTCCTAGGTGAGACCTGGAAACCCTGCAAAACTAAGCTTGGCACCGTGAGGAGCAGAGTTCCTGCAGCAGGGGCTGCTTTGCCAGAAGGATCTATCTCAGAATCAAGAGGGTTGGGGCAAGAAGCATGGGACAGAAGTCTGGGCAGCCTAGATCAGCCTGGGAGTGGAAGTCGAGAAAGTAGCTATGGGTGCCAGGGTTTAGAAGAAAGTCTCGAGTATTTGGAAAGTGTTGGGGAACTCAGAAAGTCTTGCATTTCAGGGCTAGAGCAGCTATGAGCCTGTGCTAAAATCAAGCAGAAGCACAAGAGGCAAGGGAGAGATCAAGAGCGGCCACACCGCCGTCTATCTTAAGAGTTAAGCCAAGAACCTAGTTTTTCGAAGTGAGGAGTAAGGTCAGAATGAGACTTGGTGCTGAGCTTTCTCCTGGGATTCTTAAAATCTTCCTGACTGGCATCAAAGATTTGTCCCAGAATTGGATGCCAGGAATCAGAATTTAGTTGACCTGTTCAAGATCACAAGCTAATTAGTGCTGGGGCCAAAATTAGATCCCAGGATTTCAGTTCTCAGAACAGGGCTCTTTATGCCATGGTCCGAATGAACCAGAAATGCAGAGAGATACACTTAATTGTTTTTGATATGTTAATTTGTCACTGTGGCTTCGTAATGACAAAAAGAATTGATAACAAGAGTCAGAATACTGGAGGAATAAACTGAAGCAATTCATAGGCATATCTAGTAAAAATATACATACATTTGTCTTGGAAAGACTCAAACTTGATTGCTTTTTTTTGATTATTATTTATAATCTCTGTGAGTTGATTTAGAAGAATTCATTATGGGTTATTACCAATTATAGTATTTTCTGATCAGAAAATTTCACACTAAGCATATTATTGAATAATACATGTTTTTATGTTTCCATCTTACTTACATGTTTTTCTGTATTTTTATTTTATTTGAAAGGCAGAGAGGAAGGGATAGAGTGGCAGTGAGAGCGAAATTGAGAGAGAAGATCGAGGAGAAGATAGATTCCATCCGCTGGTCCGTTATGCAAATACTTGCAACAGCCAGACCTGGGCCAGGCCAAAGTCAGCAACCCAGAGCTCCAGCTGAGCCACCACATCCATGGCAGGGACCCAAATACTTGAGCCATCATCTACGGCTTCCCAGAGTGCATTAGCAGGAAACTGGATCAGAGCTAGGGAGCCAAGACTCAAAAGGACACTCAGATATGGAATGGGAGCCTGGCGTGGGAGGTGGTGGCTGAATTCTCTGTGCCATAGCACCCACTCATTTTTCTTTTCTTTCTTTTATTTCCATTGCAGTGGTTTAAACTTCGTTGTTCTTTCAATACCTTAATTAAAAAGTATTCAATTAAAGGTTTATACAGGATAATCTCTTCTATTATTTTAAATTTAACCATGAATCCAAAGCTATTAATATTCTATCTAGTCATAATTGCATTTATATATTCTAGGTTTAGCCTTATAACCGTTAAAGTTAGCATTGACCCCTCTTTTCAACCTTGAAATTATTCATCTCAATCTTGCACAATTGATATAAAAGAACTAATTTGTTACCAAAACAAAAAAGCAAGGAATATTTCAAAATTATACGAAATTTATTGGATATTTGTATTCAGTACTGAATTGCATTATTGTACCACTGCTGCCTTGGGTATCTCTGGATTTTGTTTGTATGCAGAATTCTTTTTTAAACTGTTGACTCATGGAGCTTTCTTGACTTCATGGACTCAGGACACTGATTTACCGTTTTTTGTATTGCACAGAACCACACCGAAGAAGTGAGCTGGACACTAAATGGAGCTAGAGACTGAGTGCTGAGATCAGCATGTCTACAGGAGGCTGCAAGTGTGGGGACTTGGAGAAAGGCCAACATAACCAGAAACAGGGAGAAGTTTTTGAGTGAATTTCTACCACTGACAATAGGGAGTCTGGCAAAGCATGGTAATGGGAATTTTTTTATATGTTTTTAACCACCCAGGGGATAAAATGCATGTCATGTCCATGATTGGGAAAAAAATATTTGAACTAACAAGAAAGAAAAGTGTACAGTATTATGTAGTGCTATCTGTATCCAAGTTGAAGTCTAAACCCTCGCTACTAAGAATGTGATTCTAGAACTAGCAACCTCAGCACCAAATGAAATTTTATTAGAAATGCAGACTCCGGAGGCCCAATGTGGACATACTGAACTGAGACCTTACTGTTATCCTCAAGGGAATGACTCCTGGGCCCCAGCCTAGACAGACTGACGTAAGATCTGCACCACTGCCCTCCAAGTAGCGCGTACCTTCATGTTTGGGATGAAAACTTAGGGAGGCTGTTTCTTGACATTAACATGAATAAAATATACAAACATTATGGAAGTTACTTAGGGAATGTCCCTTGAAGTTTGAATTTTACAGTTTAAAATGATGGAAACCTGTTAGAAATCTTATCAATTTTTTTAAAACTTGTTCTCTCTCAATTTTCTTCTTGTAAAATATTTAATTATCAAGGCATTTATGAAATGTGAATAGGTATAAGCACCTCACTAAGTGTCTTATTGTAATACAAAAATGTTTTAGTTTTTAATGTATTTACATGAACTATGAGCTTGCTTTTTAAATTGCAATTGCCTTTCTTCTAAGGTTTTGTTTTTGGATGACATGTTTTCTTTCGCATTATTTTTCAGGATTTGTGAATAGAAAGCATTGGAATTGATTTTAAATATCCTACTAGCTGGGTAATGTTCTCTTTCTTCTTCTTCTTCTTCTTCTTCTTCTTCTTCTTCTTCTTCTTCTTCTTCTTCTTCTTCTTTTTTGACAGGCAGAGTGGATAGTGAGAGAGAAAGGTCTTCCTTTTTCCGTTGGTTCACCCCCAAAACGGCTGCTGAGGCTGGTGCACTGCGTTGATCTGAAGCCAGGAGCCAGGTGCTTCTCCTGGTCTCCCATGCAGGTGCAGGGCCGAAGGACCTGGGCCATCCTCCACTGCACTCCCTGGCCACAGCAGAGAGCTGGCCTGGAAGAGGAGCAACCGGGACAGAATCCGGTGCCCCAACCGGGACTAGAACCTGGGGTGCTGGCACCGCAGGCGGAGGATTAGCCAAGTGAGCCGCGGCACCGGCCCTCTTTCTCGATGTGTATACTAGTTATGTGGGCATTTTCAGTTTCTGAAAATTAATCGAGTGGCATGCTCTGGACGAACACACACACACACACACACACCCCTAAACTTGTTTATGTGCATATGTATTCAATTATAATCGTTTTTCAATTCAAAAAACACTTAATAAACCCCTCAATAAGCATTTCAATTACAGAAGAAACTTACATCAGCAGAGCACACCCACAACCCTTAGAACACAAATCATATGAGACTTTATGCACATCCCCTGAATGGTGAAATTTGAATTTATTTTACATCTATCACACATACCTGATTTTATCTTATTTTATTTTACTCATTATCCAACTTAACTCAATTACTCATTAGTCTTGTTTGCAAATGGCTTTAATTTTGAACAAGAAAATTCAAATCCACCTCTAAACAAACTTTTGTCGTAGAAACAGATATTCAAAGAATATTCTGCCAGCACAGAAAGCAATTCTCAAATTGCACTCCAAAAAACACTGAGGGCAAGAGCCTTATCAGCGAGGTAAACGTCTGTCTCCTCGGGTGACTGCTTCCAGCGAATTTATGTTCACTTTGACATCTCTAATTTCAATATATTTGCTAAAATATTTATTTTATTACCTTAAAGGGTATCAGTTAGCTGAAGGAAGGAAAAAAGTTAAAATTCAAATTGTTCCTATTTTCCCTTTAATTTAAGATGAAAACCCGAGGCATAGTAGAAACAGGGTAAAGTAGTTCCCTATAAAAATGATGGAAGGTTCTAAGTCAAATTGGCCATTGGAATTAAAGCCACCATCATGTTTCATCAAATATTAGGACTCAGAACCAAGGGTTTTCATTATACACAGGGTACGAAGTACTTTATAAATCACCATATCTGCTGACATTCAATTACCTTCAGTCTTATTAATATGAACTACAGAGTGTTTTTAGGTGTCTACCGGCAGTAAAACCAGTCTTTTCATTAAAAAGGCTTGGCTTACACCCATTGCCTAAAAGTTCACATAACACCTTTAAACATCTAAGATATAAATGTTGATTACTTTCAAATGTTTCAAACTACAGATTAACTACTTTAGCAAAAAAAAATCCTGTCCATATATATGCCCAGGGAATTATTAAAATATGATGACAAATCTTGCACAAATCAAACAGTGATTTCTCTCTTAGTCCTTCTACAACTCTTTTTATTTTGTGCCATAATATGTTGTTATGAGTGAGCCTGGTGAATTAGGAAAATATTTTGAAATCTCCAGAAGAGAAAAGACTTATCTTCCTTCTTATAACTCTACAATAATGGCTCCTTTGCAGAATGTTAAGATTTATATCTCGCCATTCTCACACTTGCAGGTAACAGGGCCTCATCTTCCCCCCCCCCCCCCATTTTTTGCATTCTCTTCCACCTGAAGAATCCTGATGCAAACCTTTTAGACCAGGAAGGTGAAGCCCAGACTGTATTCAACTGCAAAGCTCTAAGATTCCCAGGTCTATACCCAGAATTGTGATGCAATGCTTTTGGGTCACACCCAGATGTGTTGTTGTTGTTAATATCTCTATTCTAATATGCAGTCAGGATTGAGAACCACTCCTAGATCACAGCTGTTGGGACTGGAAATGCCACTGCATAATTTTGCAGGTGATAGAAGACAGGGGAAATATCTCTGGAGCCATGCTTGAGATGACTATGAATTTTATGAACCTATGTATGAATCACATGATCTTTTGAGATCTATTTACATACATAAACTGTAATATATATATAAATATTTGTTTATATATATATGTACACATCCTTGAATAATATTTACACCCTCTATTTGCATATAAATAAATGTATTATTTCAATTTGGTTTTAAATAATTTGTTCAGAGGGCAGGTGTTTGCTCTGTGGTTAAGACACTGTTTGGGGTGCCTGCATCCTGTATCATTGTCTGGGTGGGAGTCCTGGCACTGCTTTCAGTTCCAGATTCCTGACAACACACATGTTTGGGAGGCAGCAGATGACAGTTCAAGTACTTGGGCCCCTGTCACCCAAGTGTGAGACCTAGATTGAGTTCTGGTCTCTTGGTTTCAGCCTGGTCAAACCCTGTTTGTTGCAGGCTTATGGAGAATGAACCAGCAGATGAGAGCCCTCTATCTGTATGTCTATCTCTGTATCTCTCTCTTTCAAATTAATAATAATAATTAAAAAAAGATAATCTTTTTTTTTCAATATGCTTCAAATCCTAAAAGTACTCTTTCAGATATGCAAGCACCTTAAATCAAAAATATTTACACATGTCCACAAGGCGGCGCTAATGACCTGCAAATGCAAATGGTGTAATTCAGAATGAAAATCAAATTGGCAAATATTTGTACTTGTTGCAATAATTTGCTTCAGCAATTCTTCTCCAGAAACAAATGTTATGATTTATAATGAAAGAAATATAGGCTTCTTTCTAGGCCTTAAAAATAATTTCTGTGTGCCCACAATGTAATAAGGAGTTTTCTGGAAAATATTTCTTGTGGATATGTTACTTAAAATTTCTAATTCGAGTGCTTGAATGTTGCCATAAACTGATCATTTAAACATATCATAAGTTTCAAATAGTTTCACCAGATCAAAAAGTAATTTATTTTTCCTGTGACTATGAATTATTCAAAACAAATTTTATTCATTTTTTTCCCTGAATTTCTGAAACTCAGAATGTGCTCAAAGTTAAAAAATACTTAATTTTTTTTGGTAGCTTTCCAAATTTGAGGAGATAAAACACTTTACTTGTTTTGGATTTTAAATAGTAAATTATTTTTCAAGACTTAATTTTATAATGAAATGACGTTCTAAAATAGAAACACAAAAAGTATATGGAATTTTCTCCAAATAAACATTATGAGTACCTTTTGCTTATTAATTATTTATTTATTTGAATGGTAGAGAGACAGAGAATCTGAGACTAAGAGAGGTCTTCAGTCTCCTAGTTCACTCCTCAGATGTCTGCCACAGCCAGGGCTGGGCCAGGCCAAGGCAGGAACAAGGAGCTGCATCTAGGCCTCCCACATGGGGAGCAGGGATCTAAGTACTTGTGCCATCACCTGTTGCCTCCCAGGGTGTGCATTAGCAGGAAGCTGGAATGGAGAACAGAGATAGTGAAGAAAGGCTAATTCCTATGCAAAAAGCGCGAGATTTAGTGAGTTTAAAGGCATTGCTGCAGCGCAAATTAAGGGACCCGTTACTTCTCTCTTCCTACTCCCAGTGCCTCCTTCTTATGTGTCAGGATGAAAGGTTTTCCCATATGGGAAGTGTCAAAGCATCTTACCTTTTGAGCAACAGACTTTTAAAATCAATATATTTATTTATTTGAAAGGTGAAGTTACAGAGAGAGAAGGAGAGACTGAGGGAGGTCTTTTACCTCTTGGTTTACTCCTCAAATGGCCGCAACGACCGGGAATAGGCCAGGCTGAATCCGGAAGCCAGGAGCTCCCTCTGGGTCTCCCACATAGGTGCATGGGCCCAGGAACTTGGGCCAGCTTCCGCTGCTTTCCCAGACCATTGCAGGGAGCTAAATCAGAAGTGAAGCAGCCAGAACTTGAACCAGCTGCCCATTCGGGTGCTGGTGTTGCAGGCCATGGCTTAACCCATTACGCCACAGCATTGGCCTGAGCAACAGAATTTCTACCCAACAGGCAAGTTTGTAAAGCAAGCATGAGTTTCTTCCAATATGGGTCCTTCAGGATATTTGACTCCTTCGTAAAAGATGATTGTGAGAGGAGCAGAGCAAAGCCTTTGGGCCAAACCATGAGCCTTGATTTTTTAGTATTCCAAAAACAGTTTTTTCTCAGCCTGGAAAAACCTCCTATCCCTCAACCCTGCAGTTGTCCAGAGCACCAGAATCAGAGAGAACTCCTCAGGTACTGCTTCCCTGTTGAAGATCTTCAAAGGTCTCTATGAGACTTCAAACCCTCCCCCGGACACATCCTTTATAGTACCATTTATCTCCATTTCATTGTTTTCCATTTATTATCACATACAAATGTGTGTGCATTTCTATTTATGAAACCTAGACTGCATTCACTTTGAGATGGGTCTGTGGATCAAGAAGTTAAAAATAGTTAAATTCTTCAGAGATGAGGCCAAATGTAATTGGTAATAAAACCAGAAGTTTCTGGCTGCTGCTATTCTCTGCCTGTTGCAGAGTTAGTTGCATAAACGTCCCTCAGTCTACTGTCAGCCTCCTAAATTAGGCTCTGCATTCTTGCTGCCTGCTCTCATCAGCCATCATTATTATCATTTCAGTTTATTTATCTGAGAAGCAGAGGGACACAGAAGAAAAAAGAGATACACAGAGAGAGGGAGAACTCCCATCTGCTGGTTCACACCCCAGATGCCTACAACAAATTCTGGGCCCAAACCACAAGGCAAGAATTCAGTCCAGCTCTCCCACATGGGTAGCATCACCCTTGCCCTGGAGAAAGTGTTTTAGCAGGAAGCTGGAATTAGGAGCTGGAGCCAGATCTCAGTGTGTGATACAGGCATGTTAATTAGCATCTTAAACACTAGGCCAAACGCCTGACCCTCATCCTCATTCTTGGGTCCTGTAAGTTTGGTTATGTGCCTAGATCCCTTTCCCTTTAGAGCTGAGTATTGCAGTCTGTGTTTGGATTTCACCAGCCTGTTTTGTCATCTGCTCATTGGGTCCTACAGATGCTTGTTTAACTTGACTTGAAATCACTCAGTTGGATGCATATGCTTCCCAGACCAACGCAATACCTGTCCTCCACCTTGATTACACAATCTTGAACTAATATGACTTGTTTTTTTTTTTAAAGATTTATTTTATGTATTTGAAAGACAGAATGACAAAGAGGGAGGGAGAGAAAGAGAGAAAAAGTCTTCCATCTGCTGGTTCACTCCCCAGATGGATGCAATGGCCAGGGTTGGGCCTGGCTCCACATGAGTGGCGGGGGCGTAAACACTTGGGTCGTCTGCTGTTGCCCTTGCACATGCATTAGCATGGAACTGGATCCAGTATTTGAGCCACCACCTGCTGCCTCCCAGATGTGCATCATCAGGAAGCTGGATCCAATGGGGGCATCACAAGCATCCACTTAACACCCACCCTAGTATATGTTCAAGAAGCGTTTGGCTAAAGCCTATTATTTTCTTCTAGACCATATTTAATTTTTGCTCTTACCCACATCTATGATGCCTTAATGATTAACATAGCTAATGCAATTAATCTGTATACCTTTGAATTATAATTCTGTGTATATAATCTATTTGGAGATTTCAAACTTTGTCTCTTCTATAAGACAGTCAATATGTAAAGTATATTAAGAGATTCACAATCACCATTTGGAACTCATAACTGGCAGTGCTCAGTAGCAATACAGTATGGTTACAAACACATCTATATATATTTTTTACTATCTTACTGTGTGCAGTTGTCTCCAAGAACAAATTCTCCAAGTTTAATAAGGAAAATTTCATTGCTAATTAGATTTACAAAACTGCCTGGAAACTAATGGAAGAAGGAAGAGGGGGCAATTATCCCAAAATTATCCATGAAATCTTTACTGCTGTTACATAAGGTGCCTTTTCAATTTATTTTTTATAATGTTTTTTACAATAGTGCTTTGCATAATAGGTAAGTATTCACAAAAATAAGTGGTGAGAAAAGCTTAGGATGGACTTCTTAAGTAAGTAGGGTCTCTCCATCTTGAATATTTTAGATAGAATTATACTTATCACCTAATTTTAAAATTTCTATCATAGTACTGGAAAAAGAAAACCTATTTAGGAATGCTGAAATAAGTGATACTGCATTTCGTCAGTAGATGTCACTGTTGTCATTTTCTACAGATGTGCTGAGTCAGTGGGCTAAACTCACTTGATGTATACATGTTTTATTCAAGGCAGGACCATCACACAAGGACCACCACACAAGAATCAATCTTGAAACTCTTTATTAATTTGAAATGACATCAAGGCTTTTTTCCCCACTTTGGTTGAAAAGAAGAAGCGTTTCTCCCACCTTTGCTATTAACTGCTATCTTCCAATAGCCTGGAATTCTTTCATGTATAATGTTCTTCTGTAAAATGATTTCAGTGCTTCTGCTGGCACAACAGAACAAAGTCTGTTCCATACATAAATGAAGCTGAGAAAAATATATCTCTTCCTGATGAGGGTAATAAGGCGCTCTGTCCATGTTTGATATTGATTATCCATCAAGAGCATTATATGTGTAACATGTGAATGATCATAAAGGTTAGCATCAACTCCAACTTCTTTGGGGAGCTGATCTGTATTCATATTTTCCTACACATTGTTTAAATTACCTCTCATCAACTCTTTTGTCAGTCCCAAATCCCCTTGCTGGTACTGTTATTCTAAAACAAACAAAACAATACTAGCGAGGACAAGTAAACCTTGGTTCATTACTTTTCTCTGCAAAGAATGTGCTACTTCTATTGTCCTGCTTAATACAGATTCAGCCATTAGTCACTAATGGATTAGTGGCTTGAAAAGGTGGATGTTATTGACAGACACAAATGGATTTCTAAGTATTTTTCTAAAAAAACTTCTTGCTAATGTTCCTTTCATAAGAGCAGTGAAGCTTGTCAATCCTTTCCATTTTTTTTTTTTTTTAAATTTTGGTCCAGTGAAAAAGATAAGGTTTGCCATCTTAAAATTTTCAATTTGCTTGTCTTAGGAATCTGGTTTTCCTTCCTAGGATTTTCATAGGTGATTGATGGTGTGAAGTAAAGCACTGATAAAATATAATTTGGAAACAACTCTAGGGAGATTATCTGTTTCTGTTTTGTTTGCTGGTATGCTTCTATCTAACTCAGAAAATTGCTGAATATTATATTTGATTGTGTGTATACCTATGTGATTTCTTCAGCATACTCGGGGTTTCATTCATTTGCTACAAAGATATTTATCCCAAGTAATTTAGGGATAAATGGTGTACTCTTGTGTGGACATTTGGCCTAATAATTAGAACTACCATTCTCACATCTTGGAGTACCTGGGTTTTATTCCAACTCTGGGTTTTGACTTCAGCTTTCCACTAATGCAGTCCTTGGAAGGCAATAGTGATGACTCAAGTAATGGACTTCCTGCCAACCACGTGAAGACCTGGATTGAGTTCCCAGCCCTGAGCTTTAGCTTGGCCCAGCCCTGGCCATATAGGCATTTGGAGCGAAAATCAGCAGATGTGAGCTTGCTGTCTCTGTCTCTCCCTGTCTCTGTCTTCCTGCCTCTCAAATAAACAAAAAGAACTCCTCTAGTCATTGTATCTCATGTGCTACCAAGTAGAGCCAAGAGGAAAAGCTAAATATTATAGATCTATTTGCCATTTTCATATTTAGACAGTAATGGTATAAATACAGGTGGAACATATTTAATGAAAACAAAGAAACCCAACAGTGCATTTTGTTCATATGCCTGTCAACATTTGACTCAACTACCCTGTAGGTATTTCTGAATCAGGACCAAATGTCCAACTGGTTTAGGAGGCCAATTAGCTTGTAATTTGTGCTGAATGTTTCAGCCATATTGCTAATTATAGCTATCGAGACCATATCATCTCTAATTTCTGTTTCACTTTGGTTTGAGTCAATCAGATTCAAGGCTTTACTTTCTTTCTTTCTTTCTTTTTTAAAATTAGAATCCAAGTAAGACAAGGCCTTTTTTGGAAGTATATTAATTTAAAACTTTTACTTGCTGAAAATTTTAAACATTACTTTGTTTAACTGTTCGCTCTGGTAATGTTGCATATGAATCATAATGTTTATCATCATTTTTCATGTGAATATTTCAAAGTGTTTCAGGAAATATCAGATGTAACATAAAACAAAATGGTGGCAGTTTGTTTTTGTAGATTTCAGGTCTATTACCTTGAAATATTTTGCAGTACCATAATTTATAATTAATTTTAATTTTCAACAGTCTTAAAATTTAAGAGCTAATGTGGATGCAAAAATCTAAGTAAAAGAAAACTATATCACACCTTATCTCTGTGAATGATTTAGATGTTAGCTGTCTGACTGTGAGTCAGACCACATAGGCCTATGTGTTTTCCTCAGGGTCAAGGAATGTTATTTTTGATAGAGATTTATTCATTTATCTATAAAGAAGGAGAGAGAAAGAGAGGGAAAGAGAGAGATAGAGAGAGGGAGAGAATCTTTCATCTTCCAGTTGACTCCCTGAGTGTTCTCATCAAGTGGGGCTATGCCAGGAGCCAAGAACTCCATCGAGGGTTCCTACGTGGGTTGCAGGAACCCAAGTACTTGGGCCATCATCCACTCTCCCAGATTTACTAGCAGGAAGCTCGATTGGAAATGCAGAGTAGTGGGGCCTCGGCACTCCACTTGGGGATTTGAGCATCCCAAGCTACAGCTTCACTGGCTGCACCACAATAGCCACATCTTTGCACACCACGAACTGCTGCGTGTTCTACCCATGTTTATGTGTGGCTCATCAAATATTTCATTAAAGCTTTAAACAGGTTAGTTGGACCCTTGATGAGTCTGACAATTCGTTCTTCAAAATTTAACCTGCCAGGGGCTAACTAATCAGTTTGTCTTTTTTTTTTTTTTTAAGATTTATTTTATTTATTTGAAAGAGTTACAGAGAGAGGTAGAGAGAGAGAGAGGTCTTCCAATTGCTGGTTCACTCCCCATATGGCCGCAATGACCAGAGGTGCACCAATCCGAAGCCAGGAGCAAGGAACTTCTTCCAGGTCTCCCATGTTGGGTGCAGGGCCCAAGGACTTTGGCCATCTTCTACTGCTTTCCCAGGCCATAGCAGAGAGCTAGATCAGAAGAGGAGCGTCTGGGACTAGAATCAGTTTAAGAATCTTATTGGGGCCCGAGCTGTGGCGCAGCGGGTTATTGCCCTGGACTGCAAAGCCGGCATCCCATAAGGGTGCTGGTTTGAGACCCGGTTGCTCCACTTCTGATCAGCTCTCTACTATGGCCTGGGAAAGCAGTAGAAGATGGCCCAAGGCCTTGGGCCCCTGCACCCGCGTGAGAGACACAGAAGAAGCTCCTGGCTCCTGGCTTCAGATGTTCCGGCCAATTGGGGAGTGAACCATCGGATGGAGTACCTCTCTCTCTCTCTCTCTCTCTCTCTCTCTCAGCCTCTCTTCTCTCTGTGTAACTCTTGACTTTCAAATAAATAAATAAATATTTTTTAAAAAGATTTTATTTATTTATTTGAGAGGTGGAGTTACAGACAGTGAGAGGGAGAGACAGAGAGAAAGGTCTTTCCTCCGTTGGTTCACTCTCCAAATGGCCACAATGGCTGGTGCTGTGCAGATCCGAAGCCAGGAGCCAGTGCTTCTTCCTGGTCTCCCATGTGGGTGCAGGCACCCAAGCACTTGGGCCATCCTCCACTGCCCTCCTGGGCCACAACAGAGAGCTGGATTGGAAGAGGAGCAGCCGGGACTAGGAGCAGCCAGGACTAAAACCAGCGCCCATATGGGATGCTGGCACTGAAGGCAGAGGATTAACCTACTGTGCCATGGCACCAGCCCCCAAAAAATAAATCTTAAAAAAAATGAATCTTATTCTCTTTCACCTTCTCTAGAGACCAAGAAGTTCCCTAAATATATTATTCTGTTCTACTTGGCTCATATGTATTTCTTTCAAAAATACCTGGAAATTCTTGCCACTGGCTTATATTTATATATTATATATATCATATATATATATAGATATAGATATATTGATAGGCAGAGTTAGAGAGTGAGAGAGAGAGAGACAGCCAGAAAGGTCTTTCTTTTCTGTTGGTTCACCTCCAAAATGGCCGCCATGGCTGGCTCACTGTGCCGATCCAAAGCCAGGAGCCAGGTGCCTCCTCCTGTTCTCCTATGCAGGTACAGGGCCCAAGGACTTGGGCCATCCTCCACTGCCTTCCTGGGCCACAGCAGAGAGCTGGACTGGGAGAGAAGCAACCTGGACAGAACCGGTGCCCCAGCTGGGACTAGAATCTCTAGTGCCG
Source organism: Lepus europaeus (assembly GCF_033115175.1). NCBI lineage: Eukaryota > Metazoa > Chordata > Mammalia > Lagomorpha > Leporidae > Lepus > Lepus europaeus. Next base: position 157,647,066 of record NC_084827.1, read on the forward strand.
GCACTGCAGGTGGAGCATTAGCCTAGTGAGCCATGGCGCTGGCCTGGATTATATTTATATGTAATTTGAGACATCATCAAGACAATATAAAATATTGAGAGTATAGAAAATATGTATAATATATATATGTATATATGCATTATACGTGATTTTTCAGAAGCAAAAATACATGTGTACAACCATCAAACTAAACCTAAGAATATGTGATCTTGTTACATCCAGGCCATTTTAGTGTTTACTAAAGATTCTCTCAGGCCTTTAAAGTTTGAACTCAGTTAAATTAGGGATTTTTCTCTCTTTTCCTTCTGTTTGAATTTGATTTTAGATCCTGGGGCTATGGAAATGTTTCTTGGGCTGACTTAGGTTGTCTGAATCTACCCTGAACCTCATGCATCCATCTGTATTCAGCTCTGTGGCATCTGGAGCCTGTGTTAGGCCACTGTATGTAGGACTTCCTGACCTACAGTTGGCCATTCTTCTTGCCTCTAGGATCATCAACCTTACTGAGGAGTCTCCTCATGCTCTCTCATCACTCATGCTCTGTCATCGCTCACTTGTCCTAACAGAGAATGAGACACAGACCTTCCCTTTCAAGGGAGCCATTTTGTCACCACCTCCCTTTTGGTTCTCTTCCCCCTTCCTTGCTTGAAATCTCTGAGCTATCAGGAAAGCAAAAAGTAAAGCACAAGTAGATACCTTCCTCATTCTTCCAAATACTTTATACGTAGGCTTGCTTTTTACTACTTAGAAGTTAAGAAGAATTTGTTCTGGTGTTCTACTTTGTCCATTGACATCTCTTCCTGTGGCCACATTAGCCTTTAAATGGGTGTGGGGGTAAGAGACACTTCAGTTCATGTCTCACTTAGCCACCCCAGTTCTAACACAGGGTAAGCAACTCTATGAGAAAGGGGCAGTAGGAATGTTTAAAACCTTTATAATAACTCCACAAAGAATTGTTTTCATTTATACAGGAGGGATTTAGAATTACTAATACCTAGCAACAACAACTCACTGAGTGGCATGGTGGTGGTGTGAATTCAGTATTAACTATCGCTCTTTTCTCACTACAATGATTGTGAAAATTTTAGCCACAAATGCCAAGGAAATAGATTTCCTAATTCTGACCAACTGTTACTCACCATCCCTCTGCTTTTGCAGTCTAGAGTGGTCCACAGTTCATTTTGATTCCCACTGAGCCATGTCAGAATGGCTGCTTCCTTGTATTAGTGCTGAACAATGATTGCAGTTCTATCTTCTCTCTTGTATTCTTAGTTATGGGCAGAATTTCTCAATGCTGGCACTATTTATGTTTTGGATTTGATGCTTCTTTGTCAGAGAGAGCTGTCTACAAATTACAGCAGCATCCCTGAGTTATGCACATAGATGTCTTTCATATCCCCTCCAATCTTGCCAACCAAACTTGTCCCCAGAAATTAATGAAGGTGATCTCTTCTTATGTGTGTTGTGAGTGCTTAAGATCCATTCCATTTGTAAATTTCAAATATAAAATATAATATCATTAAGTAGAGCCACCATACTGCATGTTCTGGGTCCAGAACTTACTGGTCTTACAATTCAAAATGTGTGCTCTTGGACCATATCTCCCCTTTTTTCATACTCCCAACTCTGGCAGTCTTCATTCAACCTTTCATTTGTAATAAGTTACTTTGTATAGATTCCACATGTAAGACAGTTATTCAGCATTATCTCTCTGTATATGGCTATGTCACTTTGTAGATGCTGTTATCCATAATGGTTGTACCAATTTACATTTGTGCCAACAATGTACTAGGATATCTTTTTCTCTACAGCCTTGCCAGCTTGTGTTTTTTTTTTTTAAATTTTTCGGATAATAGGCATTCTAGGTGAACCATTGAGGTGATTTTTTAGTGTGACTTTTATTTGGATTTCCCTGATGGCTGGTGATACTGAGCATTTTTTCATATGTCAGTTGGCAATTTGCATCTCATTCTTTGGAAAATGCCTATTTCTATCCTTTATCCATTTCTTAACTAGAGTATTTTGTTTTGTTGTTGTTGAGTTTCTTGAGCTCCTTATATATTTGGGACATTAATTATTTTTCAGATGCGTAATTTGCAAAGATTTTCTCCCATCTTGACTGTTGTCTCATTTTGTTAATTGTTCCTTTTGCTGTGCAGAAGCTTCTTAGCTTGATATAATCTCATTTTTCTATTTTTGGTTTTATCTTCTATGCTTCTGTGGTCTTACACAAGAAGTCTTTGACTAGGCCAATGTCTTCCAATTGTTTCCACTATGTTTTCCTCTAGTAATTTGATGATTTCATGCCTTAAGTTTAGAAACTTCATCCATTATGAGTTGATTTGTATACAAGGTACAAGTTAGGGAGTTCTGCATGTGGAAATCCAATTTTCCCACATCATTTGTTGAACAGACTGTCTTTTCTCCAGTGAATGATTTCAGCTTGTCTGTCAAAGATTAGTTGATTGCAGATGGGAGTGTTAACTTTTGAGGTTTCTATTCTGTTCTATTGGTCTACATATAATTTTTTTTTGTTAGTTTTGATTATAACAGCCCTACAGTACATCTGGAAATCTCATATTGGATGCTTCCAGCTTTTTTTTTCTGTTTTTTACTTATCATTTGAAAAGCAAAATAACAGAATGGCAGAGTTCATTTAAAAGCAATTTGGCATTGCTATCTTGCAAATTTTAGAATATTTTGAAGGTTTGCCTATTATGTGTCATGGTGAGGATCTTTTTTGATCATGTCTATTGGATGAGTGTATCTTTTTCTGAATTAGTGGAATTTTCTGCTATTATTTCACTGAGTAGACTTTCTAAGCCAATCTTTTTTTTTTCCTCCATAATTCAGGAAATCCCAAGACTCAGGTAGTTTCTTGTTTGATGGTATCCCATAGATCCTGAACACTATTTTCCTTATTTCTATTCCTTCCTTCCTTCTTTCTCTTTTTCTTTTCTTTCCTTCCTTCCTCCCTCCCTTTCTCCCTCCCTCCCTTCCTTCCTTCCTTCCTTCCTTCCTTCCTTCCTTCCTTCCTTCCTTCCTTCCTTCCTTCCTTCCTTCCTTTTTCTTTCCCGTTTTCCCTTCCCTTTCTTCTCTTCCCTTCCTTTCCCTTCCCAGATATTTCAAATTACCTGTCTTCCAGGTTGGCTATTCTTTCTTCTGTCTTGCCAAGTCTGTTGTTAAGGCTTTCCATTGTGTTTTTTATTTGACTTACTGAATACTTCATTTCTAATATTTCTTTTTGTTGCTGCATTTCTTTTCTGTGTCATGTACTGACTTCCTAATTTCATCTAACTTTTTCACTACCTGTTTTAGATGCCTTACAGCCATTGTTTTGAATTCTTTTTCAGGCATTTAGTCACCCCCCCTTCTTCACCGTCTGGTATTAACGTATTATTGTGTGTCTCTTGGGAATTCACATTGCCTTCCTTGTTCGTGTTTCCTGTGTTACTACATTGATTTTTGTGCATCTGAGAGATTTCTTGTTTATATCTTTTCTGATGATGGATTCTTTTGATTGAAGACTTTATTCCTAGAAATGTGCCTCTGGGGCTTAGTGGAGTGCTTAAGAGTTAAATTTGAACTTAATGGATATATGTTGGGTGGGGCTTGGGATCTCTGGTCATCATTTGTTGGTGGAACAAGAGTCCAAAGTAACACTCAAGATGGGCATGGTGGAATGCCTCTAGTTACTTCCAGCAGTGGATGCAGTGTGGTATGTTTGAAGCCCCAGCTTTTCTCTGTGTCAGGCAGTACTACCTGTTTCACAGCTTGCAGGGAGGTCACTGCCAGTGTACTTCCTGCACTGAGGTGTGCGCACCTTCCAGAGCACTGCCACACTCCTTAGTCTGTCTCCTGACTGCTGTGAGATCCATTGCCAGTGTGAATGAGTTCTGTGTCTCCTCAGTCTGTCTGACTACATGGGTACAGTGCCACTGTCTGGGATTTTCTTAGCTCTTGGCCTTAAGCCTGGAACTCCCAGACACAGGGTGCGGGGTGTCCACTTTCTGTCCTGTAAATTGTCCTGTCTCTGGCTCTTGTAGCTTCTGGTATCAGTGGGACTAACTTGCTGTGCTCTGAGTGAGAACAGAGTTGAGCAGCAGAAATATCACATGGAACTGAGTCTGGTGCTTTGGTACAGGAGGAGAGAGGCAATGTGGCTTCCCTCTAGAGAGTACAGTAGTCGCTCAGACCTATGTCAGCTCTCCAGGGTGAACTCAGAATCAGTGGGGACTATGGAATTCTTCCTCAGCTAAAGCTGTTGGTGGCAGGGGTGTGGCATCTTCTTACCTTATCTTGGCATGATGGTGTTTCCCAGTCACGAGGAAGCTGTGTAGATGCAGGGGTGGCTGGCTGTTCAGGTGGTGTCAGCATGTCTGTCTTCTCTCTTTACAGCCCTTGGCATCTCTGTTTTGTTCTATCAGTTGTCCATAGAGTTTTTTCTTAACCAGAGCCTAGAAATGTGGTCCTTCCTTTGTTTTTCAACTATAATTCTGTAGTCAGAATTATAGGGATCAGTGCATTTTTTCACTCTTCAGCCATCTTTGATCTATAAACTTATAATTTACTGGAAAAGTAGAGCACAAGAGGGAGATATCTTCCCTCCTTTGATTTACTTCCCAAATGGCCAGAGCTGACAGGGCTGGGTCAGGCTGAAGACAAGAGCCAGGAATTCCATCTGGTCCTCCCACATGCGTGAAAGGAGTCCAAGCACTTGGCTCTCATCTGCTACCTCCTGGATTAGCAGGAAGCTGCATCAGAAGCAGCCAGGGCTTAACCCATGTGTAACAATGCTAACCTGTGAATGTTTTCCTGAGATTGCACCTCAGTAATATTCCTTATTCCTATATATATTCTTATTATCTATTCATTATATAAAGTTAATAAATTACTGTTATAATAGTCAGAGACATACCTTATCACTAGGATATGAGTTATACTAGTACTGTGTTTTGTCTATAGGGAGGCTGTAGTATGATAATTTGACACACTTATTATTTTGGGGCTGATATTTGAACTTATGGCCAAATTTAAGATTTTCCTTTAAAAATTAAATTATAACCGCTTCAATAAGTTTGACTTGAATTATTAATTACTTTAAAGTGAATTTTAAGCAATTAGTTTGCAATTTATAATTTTCCTTGTACACATTGGATTTGTCATGGTAATTAATGAGACACATAGTGTGTTCTCATGGGAGAAAAAGGTCATAGTTTTGGAAATAGCAATTGAAAGCTTGGTGATCAAGAAGGAACAATATATTTGAACAGTCAGAGCTCTTTGTGGGCAGCTTTAATAATCAAGGGATACTGGAGTTGTTTTATCTCACAGTTAGTTACATAATGCTGTGAGATTCTTATATGTTATAAGCTCATAGATTTATTGGGTACATTAAGTGATTGAACAGAAATGATCTCATGTGAAATCAGAATTTTAGTATTTTCTATTTTTCTTGACTGAACCAATGCAAATCTTTTCATTATATTCTACTTGTAACTGGCCAGAAACTGATTGGGAAATGATATAATGAATGATGTGGAGAAAAAATGGTACATTTTAGTTATTTGAATGCTTTTCTGTGCTTGCAAGAAGACTTTCTAATTTGCTAAAACATATTGCATTAGACAATCTTCTTATATTTTGTATGAGGCTGGTTGAAACCTATTATTTTTAAAGATTTTTATTTATTTATTTTAGAGGTAGAGTTACAGACAGCGAGAGGGAGAGACAGAGAGAAAGGTCTTCCCTCCGTTGGTTCACTCCCCAAATGGCCGCAAGGCCGGAGCTGTGCAGATCTGAAGCCAGGAGCCAGGAGCTTCCTCCCAGTCTCCCATGCGGGTGCAGGGACCCAAGGATTTGGGCCATCTTCTACTCCTTTCCCAGGCCATAACAGAGAGCTGGGTTGGAAGAGGGGCAGCCAGGACTAGAATTGGTGTCCATATGGGATACCGGCACTGAAGGCGGAGGATTAACCTACTGCACCACAGTGCCGGCCCCTGAAACCTAAATTTAATAGTGAATGTTCCAAAAGATACGATACATTGAATGACTGGGCCCAATGCTTCAGTCCTTTATATAGACTCATGGCAGAGATTGTTTGGGCAGGATTATAAGGCTTTATATTTTAGGTGGAATTTTGGACATGACTTTTGTGTTTTTTAAATTTTTTATTTTATTTTATTTATTTTTTTGACAGGCAGAGTGGACAGTGAGAGAGAGACAGAGAGAATATTTTATTTTATTTTTTTTGACAGGCAGAGTGGATAGTGAGAGAGAGAGAGACAGAGAGAAAGGTCTTCCTTTTTGCCGTTGGTTCACCCTCCAATGGCCTCCGTGGCAACTTTTGAGTTTAAGTTAGGCCCATGGACATATCTGTAGACATGGCATTTGCAAAGGCACAGAACATGCTTAAGTGGTTGACTGACCTATGGTGGTCTGGATTTTTGCCAAAGAAGAATGTGCTTTGAGTAGTCTCTTGTCTAAGGAATATAAAAGTCGTGGAAAACTCTTGGAGTACAAAACTCGAGAGTCAAGGCCCCCTGAGTGTGACAGATCAGCTAAACCTAAGTGATTCATCTGTTCACATGCATGAAAGAGCATCTCCCTGCTTGCTCTGAGTTTTGGAGTGGTTTGTAAGAGCACTTTTTGTAGTAACAGCTGAGTGATAAAGGGTTCAAGATGTTCTGTTGGCTAGAAAGAAATTTACTTCATTTTGCTAATGAGAAAACCCAGACACTAACTGATGAAGTGATTTTTCTGAGGTCAGACCGAATATCAGAATATAATCTGAGACTACTTATGTCAACATTATTTTACCTCCAGCCAGGTCATTTTAAATCAAACCCCAAAGCAATAAACACCTTGGTTGCTTCAAAGAATTCTTGCAAAACCATCTTTCTGGGAAAACTATTTGCTCATTGGTGAAAATAACTTTCCCCAATTAGAGCAACATTTTGTTCATGTGAACAAATAACTCACCTATCAAAGCATTAATAAACCAAGACTTACAACTTCTACTCCACACGTTTTGATCTGTTAGGAAATTAACTGTGTCAATTCTAACTAGTTCATCTCTCGAAAGACCTTTTAAACCACTGGAAAAGAGACTCTCTAACTCTCTAAATGCTCTTCCCTAACCGCTACCTTTGCCTTAATGGTGAGACTGTCAACATGGTAGTCTCCTTTGATGAGGTAAATTTAATGTACTCAGCTTTGTGGGATCAACAGTTTTTTGGAGATCTCTCTGTAAAATCTGACAGCTGGCATGCATTAGAATTATTGCTTTAAGCATTAAAAACACATACATTAGTAATAATAACAAAGACCTAGAGAGGATTTTATTGATTTCCAGTTCTTTTTGCTCTGCCATGAACTGACACATTGATCTATGCACCAGGCTGCTGTCTATAAAAGAAAGGATTAAAAAGGATCATCTTTACAGTTTATAGGTCTAAATGATTCTAAGATTCTGAGGTTTTCAAATGTATGTCTTAAAAAGTTATTAGAACAATTTTATTGTTTGTGTTTGACCTCTCAGTAGGAAGTGAACAAAATATGACAATTGTAACTAAAATCATTTTACTGTTATTTCTTCTTTCAGTAAATCTTTTAAGTGCCATTGAAACATAGTATAACTTGTTCTTTAAATTAAAGCTTTTTGTTATATACATTGTTTTTCATTAAGAATATGAATCTAAATATATTATTTTTTTCTGATGGTAATTGTGTTACACCCCAAATCATCCCATTTCACACCTTTAGAATTCCTTGGAAAGTAGTAGTATCTACCCTGAATGTTCTCCCTAATGTCAGGACATAAACAAAGAAGAATCCTGCCAAAGCAATACCATTTACCTTAATGACACCTTATTTCAGTTGGTCTTCTTTCAACAGATATTTGTTACTATTTTGCACACAATTCTAACAGGGTTCCTACAGATGAGAAGCAACAAAATAAACTAGAGAGATGTTACAGCTGGCATAAATGCTAGAGAGAGCACTTTATCTACAATAGAGGAAACCACATTATTCCTGAAAGCCACTATATGAGTATGATCACAAAGTACAAGCTCCAGAGACATTTAAACAAGGCCAACCATCTTAGATACTTTTGAATTATGGAGAGTGACATAGCATTTGTTGAAATTAATGTTGTCTGTCATCTGGATGCACACTTACAGTCCCACTAAGACTCTTTATTAATGAATTCAGAGAAATGTGAAATACATTCCTGAAATATTCACATACCAAAGTTTCGCTTTTCAATGTTTAGAGGTAAAATATCTTATGCCTGTCAAATCTAAGTATCCAAAATTATATGTTATTCAGAGTTCTAGAAAGCTGGGGTTTTACATTATTTAGTTTTTTGAAACATTTCCTAATATTTTCTGGTTTGCTATCCCTTAAATATATACCAAATTATTTGATTTAGTATTTTTATTGTATATTCTTTAATATTTCATTGATAATACTTTTACATTGGCATTAATTAACTTTTGTTTCTTTGCTGTCAGAACTCATTATTTCTAAAATACGAGGAGGGAGGAGGATCTTATATGTAACACTGAGCAAAGGTCGAATCTTAAGTAGGAAAATGTTCCACTTTAGATTTCATCTATTTTTGGTGTGGAAGTAAATTTAATTGAGAAAGATTTTTTTCTTCTTGTCAAAACCTTTCTTTCTTATAAATAAGATACAGATTGATTACACCTTGTGCTCCAGTTGTAATGATTTCATAGTGGAAAATGGTCTGGTTTCTTTGGAGGAGGGTCACATTAGAAAGTCACTTTGAAGTCAGGTGTTGCCTTCTTTCAATATTTTTGGCAGCTTGACTGCAATATCCCCCATGTATGAAATATATTAGGGTGTTAAACGACTTGTCAGAGGCTTTTAAATAGTGAGAGCTCAAACTTTTTGTTGCTTCACCTAGCATCATGAAGATGCACATAGAAATTGTTGACAGGAAGAGGTAAAGAAATGTAGTTGATAGATGAGATGGATGAGGAAGGAAAGAAAGTATATTTTCAAATTTATAAATGGAAATTTCCTAGCAAAAAACTTGCTGGCAGAAAAATTGTTGGAATTATATCTGACATAAAGCTTATTTAGTTCTTCTTTGATTCGTTTCAATTAACAATGATTTGGACTATTGATTCACTTTATTAATTTACTAGAATTATTAAATGTTTTCTGGTGGACTGAATAATAATGGTGCTACCTTATATACATTATTCTCTTATTCTCTTGCTTTATTTACATGTATGTGGTTGAGTCAGTTTGAAAACAAATGTGTCTTAAGGTAAATGAAACAATGTATTAAGCTTGACAAAACTGACTGTTAATTCCCACTTTGGAGTGGTATCATATGTGCCCTTTTTTTCCCTTGAGTATATTTTTTGATTTTTACACCAAATATTATTTTTGCTAACATGTTTATTTAAATATCTAATTGAAATAAAGTAGCATTAACAATATTTTTAGACTTGACCCATCAGAAAGATAAATGGATACTTCCTGCAGTTTCAGAACTTCAAGACTTTGAGTTGACTAACTACCAGATTTTAATTCATATTTCAAATATTGGGGCTTTCTTTCAATTTCTTGTATAGTTTGCCTCCCACAGATATCAAATGCCAGTTCAAAAAGCTCTTTCTAGATCTTCAACTGACTTTTTCCTACTTTACCTGCCAGGTGATGTTGAAGTTTATGGTTTTGTTAAGAGGCATATATACGGCCGGTGCCGCGGCTCAACAGGCTAATCCTCCGCCTGTGGCGCCGGCACATGGGGTTCTAGTCCCAGTCTGGGCGCCGGATTCTGTCCCGGTTGCTCCTCTTCCAGGGCAGCTCTCTGCTGTGGAGTACAGTGGAGGATGGCCCAAGTGCTTGGGCCCTGCACCCGCATGGGAGACCAGGAGAAGCACCTGGCTCCTGGCTTCGGATCAGTGCGGTGCGCTGGCCGTGGCGGCCATTGGAGGGTGAACCAACAGTAAAGGAAGACCTTTGTCTCTCTCTCTCACTGTCCACTCTGCCTGTCCAAAAAAAAAAAAAAAAAAAAAGAGGCATATATACTTATGACAGTTTTATTTACAAATCAATCAATATCAATAGACAAAGACCTTTTTTTTGGCTATAGCAGAATTCCACAGATTGGGAAATATATCAATGATAGGTTTATTTGGCTCATGGTTCTAGAGGTTGGAGATTTCAAGAACATTGTACCTGTAACTCCCAAAGGCCTTTATGCTATGTTACAACATGGCAGAAGTGTAAGTGAGCCTGAAGCAGAGAGTAGGAGATGAAGAGGGGGAGGGGTGGTGAGGAGGTTTGGGGAGAAGGGGAAGGAAAGAGACAGGGGAGGGGAAAAGAAGTGGGATGAATTTAGACTGTTATCAGGAGTCCATTCCTGGGATAACTCATTAATGGCTTTAATCCATTCACGAGGGCTGTGCTTAAAGACCTCACTTCTTAACACTTTCATGATGGCAATTGAATTTCATACTGAGTTTGGAGGGGAAATTCCAACCACAGCATCCTATGTATTAACAGGATATATTTTTAGCCTTAAGATTATATCATTTTACCTAACACACCTGCAAATCTCACCTGGATGAAATCCATTAAAATACTCCCAATGCACTCATGTGTATGTTTCAGTTGAAAAAGCAGGATTGAGGCCGGCGCCGTGGCTCAACAGGCTAATCCTCCGCCTTGCGGCGCCGGCACACCGGGTTCTAGTCCCGGTTGGGGCACCGATCCTGTCCCAGTTGCCCCTCTTCCAGGCCAGCTCTCTGCTGTGGCCAGGGAGTGCAGTGGAGGATGGCCCAAGTGCTTGGGCCCTGCACCCCATGGGAGACCAGGAGAAGCACCTGGCTCCTGCCATCGGAACAGCGCGGTGCGCCGGCCGCAGCGCGCTACCGCGGCGGCCATTGGAGGGTGAACCAACGGCATAAGGAAGACCTTTCTCTCTGTCTCTCTCTCTCTCACTGTCCACTCTGCCTGTCAAAAAAAAAAAAAAAAAAGAAAAAAGAAAAAAAAAAAAAAAAAAAAAAGAAAAAGCAGGATTGTTTCCTTACTTGTGTTGGTCAAGTTTCCAATTATTCGGGAATCATGATACAAGGCTACTGGAATGCATATTTCTGAGACTATTCATTGCTGTTTCTTCTTTTGCAGATATCCTTCAAAACAATGTAAAAAAAGGCAGTTGTTTTGGTATTGTCTTGTTTTATGGTCAATGTCATCTGACCCCTACTGGGAAAAGCTTTTGTGTTTAGGAAGTAAAAAATGGACTGAGTTACCTGTAGATCAAAGCTTGTTAACCAGACACATATTGGTGACCACCAAAACTACTTAATTATTTACCATTGACCACTCCACTATCTGTTAGTTACTTGAAGAAGACACTATACAAACATCTGTTCATAAGCATTGTTTGTTGTCTTTTATAACCAAACACATCCTCAGGCTACTGTTGGAAAACTAGAAGGAAAAGCATGATAAGGCAATGGTTCCTCTGTATTCGTGTCCATCAGAACACAGATTACAAGGCTGTACCTCAGATATTTTGAGTCAAAAAGTCTGTAGACTAGGGAAGGATTATTATTTAGTTCAAAATTATTCTATGTAGTTGCATATCATCATATATTGTAGAACCCACCTTTCCTCCTTTAGTTTGCTGGATTTTTTTCTTCTTTTTAGTCTCTATTTTATTCTTAACCCAAACTATGCTTTTGCTTTCTCACTGTTTTGATAACTTTTTTTCTAGTTGTACTGAAGAGTAATTTTTATTCAGTAATTTTGCACACTAGAACTATATATTGTATTGTAAGCTTCCAAGGAACCATGTGCTGTTTATCTTCAAATCCTCACTTCTCTCCCCTCACCAGTGTGTAGCACTGAGCATTGCACATAGAAATCAATAAATATGTATTGAATTTAACATATTACAGTTTTTACTCTGATATTTTCTCCTAAAGACCAAGAAAGCAAAATATAGGGTTTTTAAAGTCAGAAATTTAAATATCTGGAAACAGAAGAAAAGTAGAAGGGAAGAATAAGACTAACGGGTCTGTAGGAAGAGAGGGTGATGTGAAATTATTATAAATCTGTAAATTAGCATCTTAATTTACTAAATCCTGTTTTTTAAAATGTACTATGTTTATTTGCTATTTACTTGATGTATTGTTGTACAATATAGCAAGAAGAAGCAATTAATGCACAAATATTGATCAGAAATGAGCTACAACAGGAAAAACAACTAAGTAGACTTCTATCTGAAAATAACTTTCAGAGGACACTGGCTGAATTAAATCAGTATGTCTTTTTTTTAAGATGAATTTATTTATTTGAAAGTTAGTTACACAGAGAGAAGAAAACACACACACACACACACGTACAGAGAGAGAGAGAGCGAGAGCGAGAGCGAGAGAGAATCTTCCATCTGCTGGTTCACTCCTTAGATGGCTGCATTGTCTAGGACTGTGCCAGGCTGAAGCTAGGGGCCTAGAGCCTCTTCCAGATCTCTTACATGCAAGGCAGAGTTCCAGACACTTGGACCATCTTATGTTGTTTTTCCCAGGCCATTAGTAGGGAACTGGATTAGAAGTGGAGCAGCCAGAACACAAACCAGTGCCCATATGGGATGCCAATATTGCTGGTGGTGCTGCTATGCCACAATGCCAGCCCCAATTCAATCACTATTAAGTATTAATGAAATGATAGAAAATGCTTCACAGGACAATATGATTTGAATCAAGGAATTCATTATAGTCATTGAGAATCAAAAATATTTTCACAAGTGAGAGGATCCCTGTAGAATCCCAGGAAAATATTTACAGTATATGGTTTTCATTATTTTATATATTTTATATTTGTTTGATAATATAAAAGTATAAAATCTTATTGAAAGACATTAAATAAAATTTAACAAATGTATTTGTACAGGAAAACTCAATATTATTGGAAAGTCAATTCTTTCAAAATTAATACATGAATTCAATGCAGTTCCAGTCAGAATCCCAAAGTGTTTTTTTGGAGAGGGAGGCACTTACAAAATAAGATTAATTATCATTTCCTGAAATGAGCTAAGACAGCATGCAGAAAGACTAGGAGATGACTTTTCAGATATAGCAATCTTAAAGCTGAAAAATCAATGAACTCAAACTAATATGGCTTTACTATAGAAACAAATAGATGAAAAGGACAGAACAAATGTTTTATAAACACATATCAAATGAGAATTTATTCTTAATATTTAATATTTAAATAGATGATACGCTCAGTAAGAAAGAAAAATGCTTTTCAAAAGGTTCTGTTGTTCTTGGCTAACCATTGGAAATAACAAAATTGAAATTTACTTTATCTCTCTATAAATATTATCTAGTTGACATAAAGATGTAAAGATAGAAATAAAAATAAGAACTTTGCAAGAAGATCAAGGAAAATATCATTGTGTTATAAGAGCTATAAAATATTAATCATAACTGGAAACCCAAAAGACATAAAGAAAACATAACCTTAATTGACTATAGGAAAAATGACAGTTTTTTCCTTCCCATATATTATAAATAAAATGAATAACAAGATAACAAATGTATTCAAGTATCTGTAACAGAATTGGTAAGCTAATGCTTAATATCCATAACTTACATATTAATAAGAAACTTTTGAAAACAGAAAAAGGAAAAAAAATTTGCAGTATCACACAATGAAATGAAAACAAATATAAAAACACACATATAATTCACTACTTGTTGAAGAATGTAAATTAAAGTAATATTCAGATATCATGTAACCCACAGCAGAGAGTAAAAATTAGAGCACTTTACCTATACATTGCACATAAAAATATGAAATTTTATAATGTTTTTGAAATAATCATTCTGACAATTTAAATTAAAGGTAAATATGTCTTTTGACCCAGCCTTAAACAAGTCCACAGAATCTATGCTATAGAAATCAAAGCACCATTAAGGTTATGTGTACCAAGATTTTATTGCAGTAGTGATCTTGGTGGTATTATATGGGAAAGGCTAAATAATGCAGCTACTAGAAGTGAACTTTATTGGGGCTGGTGCTGTGGCATAGTGGTTAAAGCCGCTGTCTGAAGTGCTGGCATCCCATATGGGCACTGGTTTGGGTCCCGGCTGCTCCACCTCTGATCCAGCTCTCTGCTAAGGCCTGGGAAAGCAATAGAAGATGGCCCAAGAGCATGGGCCCCTGCACCCATGTGGGAGACCCAGAAGAAGCCCTCCATCTCCTGGCATTGGATTGGCACAGCTCCGGCCATTGTGGCCATCTGGGGAGTGAACCAGCGGATGGAAGACTCTCTCTCTCTCTCTCTCTCTCTCTCTCTCTCTCTCTGCCTCTGCTTCCCTGTAACTCTGCCTTTCAAATAAATAAATAAATCTTTGGGGAAAAAAAGTGAACTCTGTTAATGAAAGGACTTGAATGCCTTTTTGTAAGGTATTTTTAGGCAAGAAACATAAAAGAAGAAAGTGATTATAATGTCATTACATTTTTGTAAAACATACAACAAGAAAACAACAAAAGCCCATTGTTTATATACGTTTGTATATGCATAAAGGAATATATGAATAATAAACTGCTGAACGTTAGAGATTTTATCCCATTTGCAAATTAAAATTATTCTGTTCATGTCTTGTGGATGCTGATAGAAGATATGACATACTTTTGTCAGAAACTAAAAGCTTTATTACTCTTGACCCAGCAAGCACCTGAGCATATTCATATTTGTGATAATTTCTTGTGTCCCTGAGTTTTACAGAGTGATGTGGAAGCCTATGTGACTCCTGCACAAACACAATACTACATTATAGGGTGGAAACCTAGGACCAAAGGCTCCTGCACTTGTTGAAAAAGCAGAAATCATCATAGCATGTAGCAAATAAGCCAGCATTTTTTCCCCTGGGAGCAAGGAGTCACAGGCAGATAGTCAAGTTGTGGTAGGTAATTCAGTTGTGGGTCTACCTGACCTACTTATTTACCAGTGACAAGAAGAAACTGCGCAGTATCAGGAAACTGAGAAGCCTTGCAATGCAGCATACTCACTAAGAAGATGAAGTGACAGAGGCCATTGTGGGCTGCAAATAAGCATGGAGAAATACACTGAGGGAGATGCACATATCTTCAACATGGAGAACACTGGAGGGATGAGTGGATGTGGAGAGAAGAGAAGACAGGGAAAGATGAAGCAAAGAAAAAGTGGAAAAACCATTAATAAAAACATAGATGTCACACATACATGCACATATTTATGTGTGTTTATATATTTTTAATTATAAGAATAAGTTACAAATAGTTTTATAGATGTTAAGATCTCCAATAGCTAGCCACTTTACTCTCTTATTTAAAAGTTTTCAGGGGCTTCTTATAAACTTTAGGGTGAGGCTCATACAGCTAAGTATGATGTGTAGGAACCCTGTGTGATTTCTGCTTGCTCTTCACCTTCACTTTTATTTGCATCCATTGATCCACATTAGACAATCTGCATATTGTGACTGTGACAAAGGTCACAAAGTGGGAAAACATATATGTAAATTTAGTGATAGGCTAACCTTTAGTGATAATGATATAATATTTGGTTTAGATATGGGACTTTGAGAAGATACATGTCTTTCCTTATCACAATTTATTGGCCTCATTATTATTCCATAGAATGCTACAAAAAGAGCTCTAGTAATATGCATGTAACTTTAGCGTTTCTATTTATTAAAGTTAATCAATCACTACAACCTACGCGCTACCTTTTTAAAATGTGGCTATTCTTTGTTACTTTAAGAAGTGCATCTATGAATTCTTAAAGCAAGAAAAATTGTAAGAGAACAATAAGGAGATGTTATTCTTTTTCTATAAGAGAGGTCAGAATTCTCTCTGAACTTTGAATTGTATCACATTTGATTCTTGTAAACATTTTAAAATACCAACTTATTATAAAATCCTAGATATTAAACATTTTATTGGGTGCTTCCATAGTAACAATGAATTGGGTTGAGGAAGTCCAGAAATAGTAAATGAGGAGATGAACATTTCCTTTGGAGTCTATGGTACATTCCTAACCCTTTCATTCTGGTCAGTTTGGGTTAGAAAGAAGAGATGATTATTATTTTGTTCCCATATTTGATGGAGCACTAAGTTTTTTATTCAAACATTTTATTGAAATACAGTATACATACGAAGAAATACAAGTAAGTGTACAGATAAATGAGTTTTTTGTCCTCTAAGAACACTTATACCAACACCCAAATCATGAACAAAACATTACTAACATACTAAGAGTCTTCACTGTATCCCTTCTCCATTTTTTTCTTTCTTTTCTTTAATTTGAGGAAAGAACAGAATGCAGATATGCCACCCTCACAATTCCTATGCTCTTTCTACATGTTAATTTCCACAAATAAGTGACAATATGTGATATTTGTCTTTCTGGGTCTGGCTTATTTCACCTAGCATAATGATCTCCAGTTGTCTCCATTTTGTTGCAAATATCAGGATTTCATTCTTTTTTTCTTGCTGAGTAATACTCCATTGTGTATGTAGATGACATTGTCTTTATCCAGTCATCAGTTGATGGACATTTAGGTTCTTTCCATATCTTTGCTACTGTGAATTGAGTAGCTATAAATATAAGAGTGCAGATTTATCTTTCATACGCTGATTTCATTTCCTTTAGATAGATTCTCAAGAGTGGGACTGCTGGGTTTTATGATGTATCTATTTTTAATTTTCTGAGCAGTCTCCATACTCTTGTTCACAGTGGTTGTACCAATTTTCATTCCCACCAACAGTGTTTTAAGGTAAATTTTCTCCACAACCTCTCTGGTGTTTGTTATTTTTTGATTTTTGGATAATGGGAATTCTAACTGAAGAAAAGTGATACTTCATTGTGACTTTTGTTTGAAGTTCCTTGAGAGCATCTTCTCATGAGTGTGTTGGCCATTTGTATTTTATCCTTTGAAAAATGCCTGTTCATATCCTTTGCCCATTTCTTAACTGGATTGTTTGTTTTGTTCTTGTTGACTATCTTGAGCTTCTTATATACTATGGATATGAATGCTTTATCAGAGGCATAGTTTGCAAGTATATTCTCCCATTCTGTTGATTGCCTCTTTACTTTGTTAATTGTTTCCTTGGCTGTGCAGGAGCTGCAATGAAACAAACAAACAAAAAAACTAACAAAAAGCTGATTGAAAAATGGAAGAAGGACTTGAATAGACATTTCTCTGAAGTGGTAGAAATGGTCAGCAGGTGGAAAAGATGCGCAATCTCTTTAGTCAACAGGGATATGCAAAACCACAGTAAGATATCACCTCACACCTGCCAGGATGACTACTACCAACAAAACAAAGGACAAGTGCTTGAAAAAATGTGGTGAAATTGGAAATATTGTCCACGTTTAGTAGGAATGTAAAATGGTGCAGCCAATATGGAAAACAGTTTGAAGCTTTCTCAAAAAACAGAAATAAAGCAACTGAAAGATTCAGCAACCCTACTATTGGATATATATCCAAAAGAATGTAAATCAGGATATCTGTACTCTCATGTTCACTGCAGCACTAGTTACAATAACCAAGATGTAGAAGCAGCCTAAGTATTCATAGACAGATGAACAGATGAATGAATAATGGAAACACATACAGTGGAATGCTGTTCAGCCTTCATGGAGAAGGATATTCTGATATATTGGACAGAATGTTGGGTGACCCGTGAGGACACTGTGTGGAATGAAATAAGCAACTCACAGAAAGACAAATGCTGGGTGATTCCATTAACATAAGGTTTATGTGGTGGTCAGATTCATAGAATCAAAGAGTAGAATAGTGGTTAGCAGCTGCTATAGGAAGAGAGAAGAGGAGTTATTTAAGAACAGGCTTAAAAATTCAAGTAAATATGATGAATATGCTATAAAAGGGAGTAAGATGGATGGAAACAACATGGTTCCACTGAGTCTTGCTCTGGAGGTTCCAACAGCATAGTTAGTTGGAATCTGAAGTGCTAAAAAGTGCAAGAGGGCCGGCACTGTGGTGTAGTGGGTTAAAGCCCTGGTCTGAAGCACCGGCATCCCATATGGGCACCAGTTCTAGTTCCAGCTGCTCTGCTTCGGGTCCAGCTCTCTGCTATGGCCTGGGAAAGCAGTATAAGATGGCCCTGCACCCTTGTGGGAGACCTGGAAGAAGCTCCTGGCTCCTGATCAGCACAGCTCCGGCCATTGCAGTCATCTGGAGAGTGAACCAGCAGATGGAACACCTCTCTGTCTCTACCGCTCTCTTTAATTCTGTCTTTCAAATAAATAAAATCTTTAAAAAAAAAAAAGAAAAAATTAGAAAAAAAGTGCAAGAGTGCATCTTCAATGCTTAGGGAAACTTATCTTAAGGGCAGTGACACAGGTCCACAGGACAGCCGAGTCAGCAATTCTTGTGCTCTATCCAGAACACCCAACCTTCCCCAAACCGTCTTTATGTATGAATCTTGGTTGTAAAGTTAAAAGTTCTTTGCATTTCACTTTTGTGTTCCCATAAGTTTCCTTGGCTCAAAGACAGTAGAATATTCAAACAGCTTCTTAGGGATAAGGTAATATCGCTTAACTCATGCCAGACCTGAATCTCAGTTATAATTCAGAATATACTTCTATCAACCCTGTGAGCTAGGCATTATTATTCCTATTTTATCTAGAGATTCACAGTAATGAACTAAATTATGACCACACAGCCAGTAAACGACAAGGCTGGAATCTGAACCCAAGTAGTTCTGACTAGAAAACTCATGACTCTATTCTATTTGGCGAAAGCCTCTCTCCTTAGCATCATTGCACTGTGTTTTGACTAACTTGTGCAAGGAAACCATAGGAGCATGTCTACTATTTAATGCCTATGTGTTGGGGGCTTTAGATTTAGTATCATGATTGAAACAATAACCTTACAAGGGATATTTTGCCATAGCCATTTGCTGATGAGGACTATAGTAACTTCACCTCTTCCAGCATCAGACCCTGAGATGAGGATTTCTTGTGCAAGTTAATTAAGGAAGCACACAGAAGATGGGAAAGAGAGAAGGGGAAGCAGATAGGAGACAGGAGTAATTCAAGTACACATTGGATTTCTGGAAATGCTCTGCTTTATTAAACCTCATATAACAAGAGACCTCTGCAATGGAAAACGAGACTCTCACTCCTACATCTATCAGTCATCAGCAAAAGGTAATCCCTTTTTGCCAGTGGCTGCTTAAATAGATTATGACATACTCACATGGAGGAGTAGTACACATTCATATCCACTAAAAAATGTGCAATTTCTCTTTATATTGGCAGGGATAAATGTCTGAAATGCATTGTTTAAAAATATGACATTATGCAAGCATACATATTATTTTCCTTTATACAACTGACAATCTACTATATAGATGTTATAGCAGAATATCTTTGAAAAATTGTCCTGAAATGAGAAACAGTTTTTTTTTTTCAATGAAGGAAAGAGTTAATTGATTCAGGGCGTGCATCACCCCTGTCTAACCCCTTTATTTGTTCAGGATTTAATGCACATTGGTGTGATAGAGCATTCTGACCCCGACAGATTAAATCCAAGGGAGAGATTTTTATTACTCCACGTAGAAATCAAAAGTGGGAGGTAAGCCTGTTCCAGGATGGAATGAGTGGAGGCGGGTATTCATGAGTCTCATCACCAGGCTAATCCTTCAGTGTCAGAGACAATTACACATCACAGGTGTGGGGTGTTCTTCTGAGTCAGCACTGTCTAAATGAAGGAGTTTGGGTATCTATTCTCTCTGCATCTGAGTTTCCTTACCACATCCTCAATAACTGCATCAAAGGATTGTTGTGAGTTCAAATGAAACATTCCAGATAAAACACTCAGCAAGTATTAGCTGTCTTCATCCTTATTCTTAACATTGGAAATCCACAAAGGTCAGGAAATTACTCTTACTTTAAGAATATCTTGTGGGGCCGACGCTGTGGCGCAGCAGGTTAATGCCCTGGCCTGTAGTGCCGGCATCCCATATGGGTGTCAGGTCAAGACTCGGCTGCTTCGCTTCCAATCCAGCTCTCTACTATGGCCTGGGAAAGCAGTAGAAGATGGCCCAAGTCCTTGGGCCCCTGTACCTGCGTGGGAGACCTGAAGGAAGCTTCTGGCTCCTGGCTTCAGATCGGTGTAGCTCTAGCCGTTTCGGCCAATTGGGGAGTGAACCATCAGATTGAAGACTTCTCTCTCTCTCTCTGCCTCTCCTCTCTCTCTGTAACTCTGACTTTCAAATAAATAAATAAATCTTAAAAAGTTAAAATAATAAAAACGTTTTAAAAAGTAAAAAAATATACATGATGTATAAATAATAATAAAGTGACAGGAGTGGGCATTGTGGTGTACTAGGTTAATCCATTGGAATCCCATATCCAAGTGCTGGTTTGAAGCCCATCTCCTCTGCTTCTGACTGAGCTCCCTGCTAATGCACCTGGGCAGGCAGTAGAGAATGGTAGGTCCAGTGCCTGGATATCTGCACCCACATGGGAGGCCCAGAAAGTATACTAGGCTCCTAGCTTCAGTCTTGCCTAGCCTTCATTGCTGTAGCCATTCAAGAAATGAACCAGCAGATGGAAGATGTTTCTGTCACTCTGCGTTTGAAGTAGCTAAAATAAACTCTTTTTTTTAAAAAATATGTATGTATGTATGAGAGAAAAAGAGATCTTTCATCTGCTAGTTGACTCCCTAAATGCTCACAACAGCCAGGTGTGAGCTAGGCCCAAGCCAGGATCCAGGAAATCCACCTGCATCTCCAACATGATGGTAGTGGCCCAACTCCTTGGGCCATCTTCCACTGCTTTTCTTTTCTTTCTTTTCTTTTTTTTTTTTTTTTTTTTGGTACATTAGTAGGAAGCCGGATTGGAAGCAGAGTAGCTAGCACTTGAACTGGCACTCTGATATGGAATACCAGCAAAACAAGTAGCTGCTTCAACCACTGTGCCACAATGCCAGCCTTTCAAGTGATTTCATCTGGGTGCTCATTTTCTCTTTATTTCACTCAGGTCTTCCGCGTTAACACAATTCTCAACAACTTTTCTTCATACTTGAAAACTGGCTGTAGTAACTCAGGAACTTAAGAGCTATGTGATAGGAAAGGAATCTTCTTCTCAGAATGGCCAAGAAATTCCTATTAACTCTACTTTGGCTCCTTTTAGGACATGCCAACTCCGGGAGAGATCACTGCAGTCCAGGGAAATGACATGTTTTTTTGGGGTAAGCCTGCATTATGTGTTCCTCACCAGAGACAGAGGACTGACTCTGTTTGAATCACAAGGGAAGGATAAGAGAGACATGGGTTTTGAAATCTCAGTGAGAAGGAAAAAAAAATGCAGCGTAGTTAAAAATGAAAATTTTCCATCATGGCCAATTACTGCTACTTTCATGAATTCAGAAATTCTAAAACTTGTTACCACTTACTGTGGAATTTTAAAAGAAAATATGGTAACTACATTTAAAAAAGATGTAACAATAAATGGCTAGGGTCCTAGTGGTAGCAAATGAATGCTCATAGCTCTTGAAAATTGAATAGTGTTTAGCTATCTCTTTGCATATGAGTGTTTTCTGCTATGAAGCTACAAATGAAGAATATATCCATTGTCAGATTCCTTTCTGGTCTTGCTTTTAAAATAATTTCGCATTTACAAAGATGGAGCTTTTAGGCTGAGAGGAGATATAATTTGTTGTCTTTTGTGGCTGTTGTCTCATTTTGACCATCACCGAGGTTTTCTTTCTTTATCTCTTTCAGGAACACATTCAAAGTGAAAGTAGACATCTTGGTGTTTATTCGTTGAAATGTTAAAGTACCTTCTTTTTTCTTTCTACCTCAAAGAAATTTGTAAGACTTATTAAAAAGAAATGACTATGGGTGACTATGGTTTGAGGTTTTTGTTCTTAGTAAGACTTTCACATACTTTTTAATGAAACAATCAACAGAGTAAGAATTCTAATGCATAATGTATACCAAAGTAGAGTACATGAGAGGGATACATTCAAGTGTTACATAGCATAATAGGGCAAATATAGTTCAAAACAATTTATTACATATTTTATAAAGAATTCAAAAAAATGAGTTTGAATGTAACATGATTATATTCAATTTGTCTGCATGGTTAGTCTCCAGTAGCCATCATCAAAGACTGTATCCTTTTAATCTCAAGGCTATTATTGGTTCTGTTTATGCTTGTTATGATCATTTTTCCTTTTTTCCCTTTGATTTTAGAAACTCTCTCATTGATTTGTTTGAACATGATTCAGCCCCCTCACTCATGTAGATATTTAACTTCCAGTCTTCACTTAATAGTTAATGGTTGATTGATTAATGGTGGAAACCTCATCCAATCATGGTGCCTGGCAGGTGAATACAGTAGATTTTTAGGTTATTCCAGGTGTTCCCTAGAAGATTTCTGGTGAACAGACTGGTTATATAATCTACTTGGGCCCACCTCTCTGCTTCCTGGCTTGCCATGAGTTCGTTTCTCAATCTGCTCAAGTTCCACCATGACTGCCTTCATCAGAAACTACCTTAATGGGACAACCCAATCTTGGACTGTGAGCCTCCAAAACTGAGCAAATTAACTCTTCTTCCATTTAAGGGGATTCTCTCAGTCATTTTATGTGAAGAGTATCTAACAAACCCATCCATTGTGGAGATCAAAAGCTTTGCAAAATAAAAAGTTGCTTCTGATGTGAATTTTTAAAGGCACTG